>NC_092499.1:112236973-112541315 GCF_047511675.1 Marmota flaviventris | reverse complement strand
CCTTTTGAGCAAGCATTGAGTGGGCACAGAGCTGGGCAGGAAAATTCAATCTGAGTAGCTTGGATTCAAGCTCCCTGCTCTTGGAGCCTGCAGCGTGTCCACAGAGACACCTCCCAGCAGATCACCGCCAGTCGAGGAAAAGAACTCTTGGTTTGCATGTGGCCACTCGGCTCAGCTCGGCCACTTAACTGCGGGTGACCATGCTTCACTTCCCTGGGCCTCGGGTTTCCTCTATGTAAAATGGGAGGTCCGATGAGGAGGTCCCTGAAAGGCCAGTTTTTACAAAACAACTGCCACAAGAACAACAGTTTCTCAGGCTCTGCCTCTGGCCTGGGGGATGGAAAGCAGAGGGAGCCAAGAAAAACAGTGGGCCTGAGAGAGCCAGGTCCCTCCAGATCTGGCCCTGGGTCTCCTAATAGCCAATGCACCTCAAACCTGGCTAAAAGGTGGATTCTGCTGGTGAGCAAGTTGCAGAGAGGGAGAGTCTCAGAGAGGGCAGGGGAGGGCCCTCCACCACCCTGCCCGTTCCAGGGCCTGAGCAATGTGGCCACAGAATAACAATGGCAACATTAATAACAGCCAGCACTTATGAATCACTTACCTTGTGCCTGGGATGGAAGAGCTTTATTTGAATTAACTCATTTAAGCTTGGGTAGCCCTACTAGAGAGGGCTACCGGTGCCCCTGATTTGCAAGTGAGGAAAATCAACGCAAGGGAAATCAGCTAACATGCCCCAGTTCTGGCAGGAACAGGTCAGTGGCTGAGCTGGGACTGGAACCCAGCCAGTCTGCCTCCTGTGTCCGCTGCGTTGGAGCATTGTGCCGTGGGCTCTCTGAGGAATGGTGCAGGACCCATGAGGGACGCTCATCGCTGACTCCACGACAAGCCTTCCTGCTGTTCTTTGTCCCTCTGGGCATACATGGCAGTCGGGACCCAACTTAGGAGTAGAGAACCCCCATCCCCTTGTTCACCCCACAGCAGCCCCAGGATGTGGCGATGCTGGTTCTCCTTTTCCCTGTCCAGCTGCCAGGCTGGATTCTACCAGCGCCCAGACTTATGCACACTCCCATCTGCTGGAGCCACAACTGGAGGGAGGCGCCCCAGGGAGTTCACCTTCATGCCCTCTGGGTGGGAGGAGTGGTAGCTTCCTCTTTATGCTTTTTCTCAATCACTTGCATCCATTTCTATCAAAGTAGTGAAGTTGTTTTAGAAAGCATTTTAGGGTCTCAGCCAGGCTGGAGCCTGTGTCCATGGGCTCAGAACCCTGGGTTCTTTACCCTTCTCAGTTGTACCTCACTGAGGCAGAGGGGGCCCTGGGATGTGGCCAGGCAAGCCACTCCTCCAGGTGAGGCTGGGCGTTCTTTGGAGGCAGAACAAGCTCCTGATGTCTCCAAGTCAAGGGTCTGCACCCCCCCACGCCCACCCCACCCCCCACTCCTGTAATTTGGAGGAGGTGGCAGCTTCTACCCTGGCAAAATGAGGATCAGCCTCAACAGAAGGATTGTAGGCTCTCTGAGAACAGTGAAGCCATCAGCCCATTTCCAGTGCCTTAAATTCCACCCTATCACTTAAAATAATAATAATAATAATAATAATAATAATAATAATCATGAATAATAATTGGTGAAAGGGACAACAAGTGACTTTATTTTTAAAAAATCTTTCCATATTAAATTTTTGTTTTTGTTCAGTGCCAGGGATGCAACCCAGGGCTCACATCCACAGAGTCACACCCCCAACCCTAGATACTAAAATTTTAACAGTGACCATATATTGCTTTATAGTAAGAAAAAATTTCAAAAATTGGCAGAAATCCGTACTTTGATTCTTACCCCCAGGCATAAAGTTCTTCTTTTTTATTTCTGTTTGGAAAGGCTCTAGGCCTTGCATCATCTAGTGCGTTCATAATAGCCTCCCAAGAAAGGGCCTGTGATCTCCATTTTGGGGTCAGGGAAGGTAAGCCTCTGAGGTCAGGAGGCTAAGCGACTCACCCAAGTTCGGGAGCCAGGAAGTCCCCACCTGGATTCCCACTCAGGGCTGCCCGCCTCCTGGCTCAGGGTTGTCTCTCCCTGATGCTCTTCTCCCTGCCCCCGGTCCTCACGCTGCGCTTCTACCTTGCCATATGAGGAGAAGGCCTTGCACCCACCCAGCCCTCCCTTCAAAGCCCTCAGCCTCTGCAAGTCCACTCCCCAGCCCCTGTGAGAGGAACTGGTTAACGTCCCCTGCACTGGGATCCTCTAAAGCGCTTGGTCTGGCCTCTGTAATTAGAAGCACATTTCCGTGGCGGGGGTGCCCGTGCCAGACTGAAAGCTAGCATGACGCTGGCCTGGCCTGCCAGGAATGCCCACCGTGTAATTTCTGCCCTACTGGCAGAAGGCGTTCTTTGTCCTTCCCAAACCACACAAAAATCCCCTCCAGGGAGCAGGGCCTGTGCCCAAGAGTTCAGGACAAGCCTCCAAGACCTCCATAGACCCAGGGGAGGGAGGCAGGGCCCAGCAGCTCCAAGCTGGGCACAGGACCAAAAACAGGGCACATGGGAGCAGTCGGGACCCAGATAATCCCAGCAATGCACTCTTCAGGGTTCCTCCCGGGACAGGCTCTCCCCACACCCACCCTCCAACAGGCTCCTCTGCTAACAGAACTGGCTGCCTAAAGTGGGCCCATTTTCTGTGCAAAGCTATGTGCTGGGAGCTGTAGGGAGTTGGGGGAGTCTTGCGATAGGGGAGCAAGCTTCCACTCATCTGGCCCTACCCTTCCTCCTGGTTCTCAAACAGGCCTAGGAAGTATGCAGGGCAGACAGGGCCAACCCATTTGACAGAACAAGAAGTGGAGGCCATAGAGACGGAACTGGAAGCCACTGGCCTCTAAGTCCAGGGCTTTTTCCTGCTGGGACCCATCTGCCTAGAAGGACCTCAAGGTCGAGATTTACCCATCTAGGAAAAAGGAGAGCCAAAAATGGCCAAGGACAGGGGTTCTGAAGCCAGAGGCCTGGGCCTGGTCTGCCCTGACCAATGCTTGGCAACCTTTACTTTGTGTCTTAAAGCCTCGGGCTTTGTATCCGTATAATGGGGAAAACAGGGTTGAGGGTTATGCTTAGCACATAGTAAAGGCTCCGTCTGTTTGTCATCATTATCAGTGAGCTGTGGGAGGGAGAAAAGGCTTTGTCCTGGAAAGTGGAGGATTGTTGGCTCTTTTTTGGGGGGCAGAGGGAGAGTCTTTCTCTATAAGCTAACATTTTGACAATGAGCTGACTGTATATTGCTGTGTAGTAAATATACATATTTTTTTCCAAAGTTATAAAATCAACAGAAGAATCAGGTTTGATTCCTGCCTCAGGGCATAAAAGTTTTTCTTTTTTATATAAATAGCCTCACTGTCATGGTCACATGACATAGAGATTATCACCTTGTCACTGAAGCCCTCCTCAATGGCCCCTGGGGCTGAACACCCACAGTGGGGAAAGGAGAGGTCACACTGCCAGCCCCACATTACAGAGCAACCGAATAATACTGCTGGTGTGCGTCCTCCTGGACACGGTAGGAAGTCCATCCCATGTGCTGGGGTGGCAGGGGCAGCCACATTCTCACCCCAGTTCCTGTTCTCCATCTCTCATCTCTCAGCGATAGGAATAGCTGTGCTCCCGCGTTCTGGGCAACCTGCTAACCCAACCTCTTCCTAGGTTCATTTTACTGACTCCTCATGGCTCCCCTCCAAGACCTCCCCCAACATTTGCAGGACCAAGGCCAACCTACCATGTGTCTAAATATTTAAAAGTTATAAATCAGGCCAACAAATAGTTCACTGTCCTTCCCTCCTGGACAAATACGCAGATGAGCTTCAGAATGACTGTACAAGCCAGACTCAGGGTTAGACGTCTCAAACACCTCAGAGTTCCTCAGAAAGACAGGTGTCAAGGGGAGAGCGCCTCACCTCCCCTTTTCCTTTCCTTTTCTTGTTTTATATTTATTTATTTGTTTGTTTGTTTGTTTTGGTACCAGGGATTGAACCCAGGGGTGCTGAACCACTGAACCATATCCCCAGCCCTTTTATCTAGAAACAGGGTCTCACTGAGTTGCTTACAGCCTCCCTAAGTTGCTGAGGCTGGCTTTGAACTTATAATCTCAGCCTCCCCATCCACTGGGATTATAGGCATGTGCCACCGCACCTGGTTCCCCCTTTTCTTTCTAACCCTGCTAATGGATGCTTCAGGTTGTGATGGGTTAAAACTTGTGCAGAGCAGGGCTGTCATCCCTATCTACAGGAAAAATCCCTCAAGTGACAAGACTGAGGCTCAGGAAGTTCCATTCCAGGCTCATAGGGACATAAGCTCCCCCCAAAAAAGAACTTCAATACAAGGCAGAAGAAGCTAAGCAAGGGGGTCAGCTAGGGGATCTTGGAAGTGACTCTGAGGAAGCCACATTTCTGAGGGGGAACCTTTGGACCAGGAGGAGAATGGGGAGAAACTTTGAGGGAATCTATAGCACTAACAATAGCTTAGAGGTGAGGACAAGTGGCCACACAGGAAACAGCCGTTGTTCGCCATTGTCAGTGCTGCGGTGGGTGAAGCCCCGGCTGTGCGGCAGGAGTGGGGAAAGCAGAGGCCCAGAGGAAAAGTTGGAGAGGTGTGGGGGCGTCCATGGAGCTGGACTTCCTGCTTCAGGCAGAGCTGCAGCAGGGGTGGAGGTGAGGCGAGCCAGGGAAGGAGACTGGAGATATTTGGGAACATCTTCAGGAAGAGGATGATGCCACAGGAAAGGGCAAGTGGGGCCAGGGGTGTCCTCCCCTTTAGAAAGAGTCCTGCTGGGGACCTGCCCTAAGAGATGCTCTAGGCTGAGGTCTGCCAGGGCCACCCAAGAACCAAGTCTCCTGCACCTGAATGGAATGCCCCCCACCCAGACCACATGGAGAGCTGAGGAGGAAAAAGACCCCACCCCCACCCACAGCACCAGGCTCTGTTCCCACTCTTACCCAGCCACTTGTAGGACTCCTGGCCATTCCCCAAGGACAGGGAACACCCAGCCCTGCCCTCAGGGACTACCCGGTCCCAAGGAGACAGAAAGGTACATAAATTAGAGCCCTTCAGCTTCTGTCTCACAGTTTGTGCTCCCATGTGTACACCCTGCGCTGAGGGAGCGCCAGGGTGACTGGTGCCCACAAAGGAAAAACTTCTAGGGAGGACACATCAAGGGCAAAGGAGAGGACACATCAAAGTCCTAGGGAGGACACATCAAGGGCAAAGCCTGGGGGCCTGGGAGATCCCTGCACTTAGAGAGCCCCAGGGAGCCCATCCAGGGGCTGAAGCTGGGTGGGGAGGGAGCAGAACAGCTCTAGTAGATGGGAGGTGGGGAAGGGCAGGTGGCTTCAGAGGTCATTCTAGGGACCCTGAGACTGTCCCCTACACAGTGCAGAGCCATTTTATAAAAATATAAATACATTTCTTCCTTCCTTCCTTCCTTCCTTCCTTCCTTCCTTCCTTCCTTCCTTCCTTCCTTCCTTTCTTTCCTGAGGATTGAACCCAAGCCCCAGCTCGTGCCAGGCAAATGCTATATCACTGAGCTATCTCCTCAGCCCTTTAAAAACTTTATTTTGAAACAGGATCTCATTAAGTTGCTCAGATTAGCTTCAAACTTGTGATCTTCCTGCCTCAGCCTCCAGAGTCACTGGAGTTACAGACCTGCACTCCACATAGGGCCCATGACAGGGTTTTAACAAGGATGTGAAGGAAATAGATTTGTATTTGAGAGCTAAAATTTAGGAGGGCCACAGGAAGTGTGTGTGTGTGTGTGTGTGTGTGTGTGTGTGGTGGTGGTGGTGGTGGTGGTAGACGAGGCCAGAGGAGGGGGAAGACTGTTGGGGACCAAGAGTCAGGGTCTTGATAAGAGGAAGAGAGTCTCAGCCCCTCAGGAATGGAGGGCTGCTTCCAGCTAAGATGATACTGGGAAGACTAGAATCTCTAAGTTTGATGACTGTCCTTGATAGGGAGGGGCTAGGATACCCAGATTCCTACCTGGGCTTAGACGGAGGTGTTCAGGCTGCAGCAGGTCTATGGAGAGTTGTTTGTGGGAGCCTTAGAGTGGTGGGGTACAGCCCCATTCCCCTCTGCCCTGACTCTATGAGCCCTCCTTCCCCCAACCTCCCACCCTGCTCTAAGTCTCTGCCAAATTCCCCCATAACTATCAGGGCTTTCACTGTCCCCCCTTCCCTTCCCCCCACTTCCTGTGCCACCTCCACTTCCAGCACTGTGTGTGTGACCCAGCCAGGTACAGCCAGGTGCCCTCTGAGGGAGGCTAACCCCCTGGGAGGGTTTCAAAGGCCTTTTGTGACATAGCCAGTGGTTGGAGGGCAACCCCTCCCCCCCAGCTGGGACCCTTGGGATCCAGGGGAAAAAGAAAAACATAAGAGGAACCCCCCTCCCCCCTGCACACAGACTATCAGAGTTCCCAGCACCTCCTCACGGCGACCCTGCAGAGGAACCAGGATTATCATGCATGACCCAGTTACTCAGAGGAGGACACTGGGACCCAGAGAGGCCAGATGATGCCCAATCACAGTCCTCCTTTGGCCTCAGTCTCCCCCCTTCTCAAAGAAGAGGAAGGGAAGGTGTCATGGTACCAGCTCTGCTGCTCCCCATCCCTGGAGTCTAAGGCAAATTCTACCCAGCAGGCCCTTGGTTTGTTCATCTCTAAAATGACCACGAGGGACAGGGCTCCCTCCCAGGGACCACAAGGACTGAATGAGAACACACACAGGACAGCCCTGGCCCACACCAACACATCAGACTCCAGGGGAGGGGGCTTGTCATTCTTACACAGAAGCTTTGCCTGGGTATTTGATAAAGAGAATAGATTCTTGGGCCACTGTGTCATTATAAAAATAATACTAAGAATGAATTCTGTAGAACCCCACAGTGAAAGTCTGCAGCAGAACAACGCTGGGCCCCATGGTGCCCCCCCACCAGATACCCCCTCCTCAGACTGACCCTGGGAAAACACCTCACAGGCCCCCACCCTGGGCCAGGGCTCTCCCTGGCAAAAGGCAGGGGGTCACTTTCCCAGCAGCCTGGAGCCCAGCTCAGCCGGGTGGGACGCAGTGGCGACAGCTGATAAGCCAGCCTGTTTAGTTCTGTCTGCCACGGGCCTGGGGGAGACCGGAGCTCAGCCCAGGCGGCAGACAGTGTGGCTGTGGCCTCTTCCCTTTCCTAGGCCAGCTTGGTGCCCCTGGGGCTGGGACAGCCCCATGCCGGCGGGTCCTGCAGCCACTCACTGGAATGAGCTGGGTGTGGGGGAGCACAGGCAACGCTGTGGCCTTACATTATTTTATCTTGTGGAGAGGTATTACACTCGCTCAATTTAAAAACTCCACGATCTCTGTCACTTGTCCCCAGCACCTCCTCCTCCTGGGATATGCCTCTGGAGGCAACCACTGTCACAAGAGGTAACTAGGGCATGAACAAGCAAATACGTACATGTGCGCGTATACCCTTGAGACACTGCCCCTGTTTGTCCTCCCCTGGCACTTGGTGAGGGAGGGGGTCCTTGGTACAAGTGTCTGGGTATGTCTTGTCCCCCACTGACCACCAGCTCTGCATCCCTCTGCCTAGTACACTCTCCTCCTTTCCTTCTTAGCTCTTTCTTTCAGCTCAAATGTCTTTTCTCCCTGATACTCAAGTTAGTCCTCCCTGGCCTCGGGCTTCTGTGACACCCTGAGCTTCTTCACCAAGCCATCTTGGGCTGGCTTATTTAGTTGTTTGTGCTACTACTACATAGTAGGGCAACCAACTCATCTCAGTTTGCTGTGGACCTTACCAGTTTGGACACCAAGAAGCCCACACACAGATGAACAAGGACAGTTGATCACCCTTCTAGACGCTGAGGTCCCAGGGGTCAGGGAACGGATCTGCCTGATCCATCCCAATCTCCTTTAGCACCTAGCTCCTTTCTGTAGCCATTATTCTGTGTTGCCCGCCCAGCTGAGCGCTCTACGTGTAGAGACTCATTTCATCCTCACAACAACCCAGTGAAGCAGACAAAGGCTCCAAGAGATTAAGACACTGCCCCAAGGTCTTTACCCAGGACAGTCTGGGAGAAATCCTTTCCAGGTCGCCCATGGTGCCCTGGGCCAGCTCCTGCAGAGAAGCGTTCATGCTGGCTGGAGCTGGAGAAGACACCTGGCTTTAACCTTGATCAGCTAGAGGGGGGTCCCCGGGGACAGTACCCCTACTCCTAATGCCCCAGCACTCTGCTACAAAGCTGAGACTTTGCTTTGCTTTGGGCAGAGTGGGCAGGCTGGGAAAGGGAAATTAGGGGGGCAATAATCACTGCCCTCATCTTACAGGCAAGCTTAGAGAGGATTAATGACCTGGCTCCTAAGGGCCTAGAGTGCTGCTGGCTGTCCATTCACCAGGGACTGCCCCGAAACAAAGCAAAACCAAACCCTACTGCACACCCGGCCTCCTCTGCAGCAGGTAGTCCAGGGGCACTGGTGCTGACTCAGCCCTCCTCCTTCTAGCTGTGTGTCCTTGGACAGGCTATCTAAGCTCTCTGAGCCTCACCTTCCTCACCTGTAAAGTCAGAATCCTAATAGTATCCACTATAACACCCTGCAGACTGAGACTTCTTGGTGGATTGAATAAATTAATATGTATACCAAGTGCTGAGAACCATCAAGTGTTGGCTGATGTAATCTTGGTCCTCGGGTTGGTCCCTCTTTCTAGGTTGCCCTTCCTGACAACACTATGAAATCCAACACCCCAAAGATTTTCCTGTCACTCAGACTCATGGGACTGCACACTCCTCTGGGTGCAGCCGAGACCAGGGGGCACCCTGTACCTTAGAAGTCACAGCCTTGTCTACCATTTACAATAGAAGGATGGTGACCTGCCTGAGTAACCTGAGAGGTAGCTGCGTAGCGGCTCTAAGGGGTGATGAGGAGCACAGGCTCAGGCGTGACTGACAGGTTTGCTGTCCACTCCTCTCGGCTAGCGCCCTGCCTGGGCAATGGCAGGTACCATGGACATGTTGCTTACCCCCTCTCCTAAGGACAGAGGCCAGGGCCACCTTCCTGTCACTCCTGAGTTGTTTTAGGCAAGTCACCCAATTCAGTTGGGCTGGAAATAAGGAACAAGAGAGTGGGAAAGGAAAGCAGGCAGGAAGAAGAGAAGGAGGGAGTGAAAGAAAAAAGAAAGAAAGGAGGGAAGGAAAGAAGGAAGGAGACGAAAAGAAAGGAAGGAGATGAAGGAAGAGAAAGAATGTTACTCATCCCGTCGAAAGTCACTGTGTGGCTTCTGCAGCTGAGCAGAACTGGAGACTGGCATGTGGCTCTGGTGGGCTCACGGTGTCATTCACTCAGTTTGTGCCAACAGGAGCTTCCCATCGCAGGAATCCCATCTGTCTCCCTGGGTCTGCCCAACCGGCCCCACAAACAATTCACTCCATGGAAACCTACTGCACTAAAATGCTGGGGTGGGGTCCCACCAGCCAGACCAATCTCTGATTCTTGCCCACATTCCCTGCAATCACCAGACACAAACACCCCATGAGACTGCAAGGGGAAATATTGTTTTGATGTTCATTATAAAAAATGTAAATGATAGAGACATTAAACCTTAAAATCCCTTCCACCACACCTGAGGCTGGCCTGGCCTCTCCTAGTCCTTCTACACAAAAACTGAAACACAGGTTAGGGATCTCATTGCAACTTTTCTTCTTTTGTTGTGTGGGACCAAATTTACTTAATTGCACTTGTGCCCCAAACTATAACATCAGCGTGCACTGCTGCACCAAGCCAAGTGTCACAGAGAGAGGGGGACTGAGAAAAAGTCACTCCTCTCTCCTCCCACCACTGGGAGATCTTGGAACAACTCAGAACAGGCTGGCAGGAATCTTTCCTCAAGCAGGAAAGGAAGGATTTATAGCCTTCATATGCAAGTTCTTACAAATTAAATGGAAAAAAGTCAAACAATTAAAGAGTGTGCAAAGTCTCTTGCTTTCTTTCAATATGGGCACCCACCTTACTTGAGGCTCATGTAAACAGCCAACTTATGTATCATGGTGAAGGCTTGAAGCCTTACGGGATCTTACACACACACACACACACACACACACACTTTTTGAAGTGGGATCATACTTTACACATGACGCTAAAGTTGACTTTTTTTAACCTAATAAAATATTACAGACATGTCACAAGTCACTGCATGGAGATTTCACAAGTTTAATAATCCGTCATATTCCCCAGCATGGAGGTAACCAGTTATCCACCCATAATTCTTAGAGGACACTGAGATTGTCACTATGAACAACACAGCGGGAAAAACATCTTATGGATACATTTCCAGGTTAGAGTTCTGCAATTGGGTCAAGGGCACAACCATTTCTATTTTAATAGCTAGTGCTTGTTAGAAAAATGGCATTTTTGTTCCTACTTTGATTTGCATTTCCCCAGCGACCAGGGAAGTTGGAGGCTTTTCCAAAGTTTACATGCCTATGCATTTCCTCTTCTGTGAAGTGGTTTTGCCCTCCCTACCCCCACTGGGAACTAAACTGCTGAGCACTCTACCACTGAGCTACATCCCCAGCCCTTCCTTTTTTATTTTATTTTATTTTTTATTTTGAGACTGGCTCTCATTAGGTTGCTGAGGGTCTTATTAAAATGCCCAGGCTACCTTCCAACATGGGACCCTCCTGCCTCAGTCTCCTGAGTCACTGGGTTTATGGTGTATGCCTCTGTGATTGTTCTACCCATTTTTAATACCTTTATTTTATTTATTTATTTATTTCTACAAGGTGCCTGATTGAACCCAGTGCCTCGCACATGCTAGGCAAGCGCTGTGCCACTGAGCCACACCCCAGCCCTGTTTTACCTATTTTCCTAGTTCTAATTAATTTTCCTTTTTCTAATTAATTTGGAGGGAATCTGTATACGAGGGCTCTGAACACTTTATCATATACATAACAAGTATTTCTGCCCATCTGATGTTGTCTGTGGACTTGTTTATGGAGCCTCTGAACACACATTCAAACTTATTTTACAGTCTAATCAGTCCATCTTTTCCTCCATGGCACTGGGTTCCTGATTTGTTGAAGGAGAGAATTCCTACTCCCAGACCACATAATGAGACAAGAACTTTCCTAAATATTCACCTGTACTTTTACCTTCTATTTTTTCAAATTTAGATCCTCTATCCAGATGGATGCAACTTGCTTTTTTCACTTACAGCATACGTTCTCCTCATTTTAGCTTATATCAAGTCTCTTTCTTTTACAGCATCCAAAATGCTGCATCATATTCCACTGAAAGATATACTACCCTATTTAACTTGGAGTATTTTTGGATATTAAAGTTTGTCCAGTTGTAAATATTATTTAGTAACAATAACAACTACAGATTATTATTATTTTTTAGTTGTAGCTGGACAAAATACCTTTATTTATTTGTTTGTTTGTTTATTTTTATGTGGTGCTGAGGATCAAACCGAGGGCCTCGCACATACTAGGTGAGTGCTCCACCGCTGAGCCACAACCCCAGCCCTGCTAGAGATTATTGAATGATTCTTACCTGCCAGGCACAGACCTAAATGGGTTGAGCATAGTGGCTCACTTACCTCTCATGACACTGGCTTGACAGACAGTGCAGTTGGTTCTATCACTTTATTAGTAAGGAAATTCATCTTGTCAAGCTAGGAAACAAGTTCTATGGTTAAGATTCTGAACCAATCCAAAGTGGAAGGACTCAAAAATTCCACTCTTAACCACCATATATGCTTTCTCTTTCACAGTCTTTCCTCAGTATTCTTGAGGAATGGGCTTCAGGACCCCTGTGGATACTAAAATCCAAGGATGCTCGAGTCCCTTATATAAGCACAGTATTTCCTATAACAAATAGCCATTCTCCTACATACTTTAAATCATCTCTAGATTATTTATGATATCCAATACAATAGAAACGCTATGTAAATAGTTTTTCATTCTGCATTGTTTAAGGAATAATGATGGGGGATGTCTGTACATGTTTAGCACAAGCACTTTTTTTTTAATACTTTCAATCTGAGGTTGGGTGAATTCTTGGATGTGGACCCATGGATATGGAAGGCTAACTGTATTTACAAATGTGACTTGAAATATCCATACTTGCACTTCTGAAGGATGAGACAGAAGCAAAAAACGTCTTCAGCTCCTCTCCTACCCCAGGCCCTGTACTAGATGCTACCACCAGCTGCCTCCTGAATTTTTACAGAAGCCTTCTGAGTGCCAGGGCTATCCACTTTGCAAACAGGGAAACAAACCCAGTGCAGTTAAGCAATTCACCCAGGGCTTAGAAGTGGCTGTGGTGGGTTCAAACCCAGTTCCACGTGACTCATGTATTCTAACTTTTCACTTAGAAAGATATGTTCACTAGCTTTACAAGTAACACATGGATGAACCCAGAATTTTTTTTCTTTTGCTGCTGCTAAGCTATTTCCCTGGGATTCATTCCCAGAGTGGGATCACTGAGTCAAAGGGTATGAGTACATTTATGGCTTTCCATCTACACTGCCAAAACGTTAATACCAAGGACTGCACCCATGTTCTCTGCCACCAGCACTACGGAGAGCTTCATGTCCTACAGATTCAAATAAACAGCAGAGAAACTGAAGTTCCAAGAGCTGCCACCTGGGCCATGCAGCCAGTCCCCCACCCCGCACAAGCGTTTTGCAGAGATCTGGTGAACAAGCATTCCTGTTTCCCCCACATCCCCGAAGACAGTGGGTTTACCGACTGGATGCTTTTGTTTTTATTTTGTTTTGCAGAATTGTTCCTCTCTTGTGAAATCGTTTAAAACGTGACTAAGTGGGATTAAGCAGAGTTAGGCTTGTCTTTTAAGGAAAGGACAAATCTGGGGCGGGGTGGGGGGAGCGACCCTTTTCTGATGCGCAGCTCCTTGGGGAAAGCATTCTCCGCAGTTTGGCCAGGGAGGAGGGCGCCCTGGGAGGGAGTATCTTGAGGAGGGCTCAACCCTGGGAGGAGGAGGGGGCATCTGGGGGGCAGCGGAGGTGGGGGGACATCTCGGGAAGGGGACAGCCGAGGAGGAGGGGGGGGGGAGCAGGGGGCATCTCGGGGAGGGGGTATCCCTGGGAACTGGCATTTCGGGAGGGTCGGGCCGGGGTGAGGGCGCGGGCGCGGCTCTGCCCCCTCCCCGGCGCCCGCGGGGCCCCTTGCTGGCGGGCGGGGGCGGCCGATAAGGCGGGAGCGGCCCGTCGCCACGGCGGCCCCGGCCCGGCGGGAAGGCGGGAAGGGGCCCGGCCGGGCGAGCGAAGATAACGCCCGGCGCTGGGGCTGCCGAGACTGGGAGACGCCGGGGCCGCGGGAGATAGAGGCGCGCTGGCCCGGCGGCTCGGGGCGCGCAGCCGGCAGCCCGGGGGCGGCGGGCGGGGGCGCGCCCAGGGCGTCGAGGGCGCAGGGGCGCGCGGCGGGGCTGCGCCGACCTCAGTGCGCGCGCCTGGGCCAGGGCCAGGCAGCCGGGGGACCCCAGACCACCGCCCTTCCCGGGCCTTCAGTGCCCTCGGCTGTGAAAGGGCACCCAAGTACGGTTCGCAACCTCTGCGCACCCCGGTGTGACAGGGCACTCGCGCCGCTCTCTGTCACCGCGCTGGACTCTCAGTTCTAAAGTGGCGTGTTGGTGGGGTGGCTCCTTTCCTCGGATGGCGGGGTAAGCCCAGGGAGATTAAGGGACTCGGTCTGGCCACCTGGCCGCTGAGCATCTGATGGAGACCCGAATCCGATGCTCTTTCCATCACCCCACAAAGAGGGGCTTTTCCGGGTTAGAGTCTGACAAGGAAATCTCGGAGTGGCATTTGCATTCTGCCTTTTCAAATTCTTCAAATTCCCCACATAAAATTCAGTTGGCAGCCAGACAGCAAGGCAGGAGGCCTGGGGGAGAGGAAGGCCTGGCTGGGAGAGGCCTGGCAGGGCAGAACTGGCCCCAGCTCTCCGCAGAGAAAGAACCCTGGGGATGGGTGGAAACAGACACACGCGGAGGGAACCTCCCTTGAATCGCTCCACTCCCAAAGCCAGCCGTCTCCAGCAACGAGCCCGGCCTGACTTCTCCACCTGGTATTCCAGGCCCTGCCTGGCCTGGCCCTGACCCCTCCTGTACCCGCCAGGCCTCCCCAGCGCCCTCAGGCTCTGTGCGGAGTTGGCCTGCCTCCCTTGGTTTCCAGGCAGTCCTAAAGCTTTAGTCTCTCTCCCATGGATGGCTTCCCTGCCCCTCATACCCTTGCAAGGCTTTTGTATTCCTTCCTAAAGGACTTTCCAAGGACTTTTTTTTTTTTTCTTAATTAAGCTGCCTTAAGAAATGCATCCAATGTTGGCAATCACAGCTACTTGGGGGGACTGAGGCAGGAGGATTACACACTCAAGGCCAGCCTCAGCAACTTAGCTGAGGCCCTGTCTCAAAGAATGGAAAGGGCTGGGGATGTGGCTCAGTGGTTAAGTGCCCTTGGGCTCAATCCCTGGTGCCAAAAAAAGGACTGAGATGTTAGATCTCATTGTGTCTTCCCAATATGGCCATAGCAATTAAAGTTTCCTTTCATGCTTCTCTCTCTCTCTCTCTCTCTCTCTCTCTCTCTCACACACACACACACACACACAAAAAAAAAAAAAAAAAAAAAATTTAATGAATAATTTTTTTAAAAGACACAGTGCCCAAGTAAGATTTGGCTCCTCTGTAATACAACTACCATTTATTGCATACCTACTGTGTGCCAGGCCTTATGTACAGTTTCAAATCCTATCAACAACCCCAGGATATAGGCACTATTATCCCCATTTTACAGATGAGGAAAAATGAGCTCAGAAAGGGTCAGTAGCTTTACCAGGTAGGCGTAGGTCTAGGTTCAGGCAGAATGTGGTTTGTTGAGGCATTTAGGCATCAGCATAGTCACTGCTTATTGGTGAGCCCTTCCCTCTCTCCGAGCCTCAGTCTTCTAGGAGAGAAATGGGGATGAGGACAGTGGCTCCTCCCCAGGACAGCTTGGGGCTCTGCAGGAGAGGGACAACTCTGGGCCCATAAGCCAGCCCTGCTTCTGGGAATTCTGAGGGGTGGGTATGCCCCTTCTGCCCCAGGTTACAAGCATGGCTCATGGAAACTGAATTTTCTATGTCCCCCATCACCCAGGCCTATCTTGAAAGCAACAGTGAGTCTTCTGTTTCCTTCTGATGGACAAACAGTTTCCTCAGCCTTCGTGTACATCCCCCATCCCCTGCCCTGTTCCTTCCCTGCTCCTACCCCCAACACCCACAGGGCCCTGCTCCCCATCTCCCTGAAACCAGAGGAAAAGCCAGTCACAGTTGGGTCTGGATATGAATATGCATAAGTTCAAGTTACCAGCATGCTCTTCCCAAAATATGTGTGCTAGCAGCCTGGGATTCTGGACAGTTACTAACTTGGGGTAATGAGTCCCTCCTCCCCAGGCTGGAAGGCTGGTCCTGCCCAGTGTATCTGGAATTCCATATTTTTATATTTTTATTGGTTTCTCCCCTGCCCCCACATCCTGAGCTGGGAAGAGGGTTTATATGAGCCCACTAATTAACAGAGAACAGAAGTCTTTTTATATCATAAATAAAAGCATAAATGTCTGTATGAATAGAAATGCAGTTTGTTCCCTAGAGAATGTCTCAACTTTTAAAAATGTTCCCCTGGGGGCTTGGCAGGTGAGCCCTGAGGGGCTTTTCCATGGGAGACCTTTGGTGGTGGTGGTGGGGGGGCACTGACTGTCCCTCAGGGAGAGGGGCTTCCTTGAGCTGGGGCTGTTTTGCAGCATGGTGGTCCAGCTCACAGCTTCCACCAGCGCCCATTCCAGCCCAAGTTGCACCAGACCTTTCCCACAAGGGCTTCTTTGCTGGACCCCTGAGCAGCAGAGGTGAGAAAAGGGTCCTTGACAGACATCCCCAGGGTAATAGGGCTGGGTTCTGGTGAGTCAGGTGCAGCTGTGAGATCTTAGGCAAATCCCTAGCCAGCTGGACCTCATGTTCCTCCCTGTGAGGAATGACAGGGGCTGGTGAGAGGAGCCCTAGGGCTTCCTGTTCCAAGGGCCTGTGCTGCTGTCCAGAGACTATGCTGGGAGCAGAATGTAAACCCAGCGCTGGACCACAGGTGTCACATCTCACACAGTGCTGGGACATGGGCCGTGTCCTCATAGGCTCATGCCTTTACATTAGTTCAACAGTTGTAGAAATTGTTGTACCCAGACATATGCAGAAAGCTAGGCAAGAATGACTCACACCTTCCTGCAAGTGTGGAAACTGAGGCCAGGAAGCCCAGCAACTCTGTCACTGTCCCCCACAAAGGCCAAGCAAATGTCACCTGAATAACAACTTCTGGGAAGGCCACTAGTCCTTGCAGGCTCAGTTTCCCCGGATGTGACCCTAGTCTAACTGGACAGCCAGGAGGGCATGATCAGGGGACTGCAGCTGCTCTGAGACAGAATCAGCAGAATTATGCAGGCTTCCATGAGAGCACAGCAGCCTGTGTGGCGCCACCTGGTGGCTGAGTCCCATCACTGCATGAGCTCCAGAGGCTGTGAGGCCAGGTCAGATTTCCCAGAGCTTCCAAAAACAACCTGCAAGAGAGTTTTGAGTTGGGATCCTAAGGTGGCTGAAAGAATTTAAAGGAAGCTCTACTGGAACAGCTTCCACTGTGGTCCTGACATAGAAAGCGCTCAACTACCTGTCTCCAGGGATCTGAAGGGTGGCTGTCATGTAAGCTCCTCCTGTCCCACCTAGGGATCCCTGCCCTATATCACAATGGGGATCTGAGGCCTTGGGAATGCTATCCTTCGATTGAGATCACACAGCAAGTTGGGAAGATGACCGGCCTAGAATTAACTCAGTGCCGTATAGCAAAGCCTAGTGTTTTAGTTTACCTGCTGTGTGATCTACCAATGGTACACCATCTCTGAGCCTCAATTTCTTCATTAGAAAAAGAAAATTAGGGGGCTGGGGTTGTGGCTCAGTGGTAGAGTGCTCGCCTAGCATGCATGAGGCACTGAGTTCGATCCTTAGCACCACATAAATGTAAAATAAAGATATTGTGTCCACCTAAAACTTAAGAATAAATATTAAAAAAAAAAAAAGAAAAGAAAATTAGGTCTGAGGGTATAGCTCAGTGGTAGATCACTTGCCTAACATGTGCAAGGCCCTGGGTAGGATCTACACTATATTACAAAAACAGAAAGAAGTGTTACAAAGATCAGATGACATACTGTGTACAAATTGCTCTGCAGATGAGCTATGTTGATCATGTCTGTTACACCAGATGTTCCCCATTGTCACCTCTTCTCATCTTCACTTGATGAAGGGCCCTTTTAGCACCATTTCAGAAAAGAGGGCATGCACCAGACTTAGAGAACTGGAACACCTTGCCCTGGAATACATTAAGTGGTCAGTCAGGATTTTGATATAGCCCACTTTCAGGAAAAAAAAAAAAATGAGAGAGAACAATGAAGGGCAATGGGATAAATGTAAGTACCTGAGGACTCTGATTACAGGATATATGCAAATTCTCTGTTCTATTATTGCAACTTTTCTTTGAGGTGTTTTGTTTTGTTGTGTTTTTTTTTTTTTTTTTTGTGGTGCTGAGGATTGAGCCCAGGGCCTTGTGCAGAGCCTTAGTAAATGAGAGGCAAGCTCTCTACCAACTGAGCTGTGTCCCCACCCCAAGTTTTAAATTTTATCAATGAAACTGAGCTGGGAGCTATGGCATACACCTGTAATCCCAGCAGCTGAGGAGGCTGAGGCAAGAGGATCAAGAGTTAAAAGAGCCAGACTCAGCAATTTATCGGGATCCTAAGCAACTCAGTGAAAACCTGTCTCTAAATATAATGCACAAAAAGGGATGGGGATGTGGCTCAGGGTTAAGCACCCCTGCGTTCAATCCATCGTACAAAAAAAAAGTGTTTGAAAGCCTCAGTTGTTTCAAAATTCTACCTAGTTCCCTCCACTATCCTCCTGGGAGCAGACAAAAATTCAGGTCTCTCAAGTTCTTTGTTCTAGACTGGTGGCCCAGCTCCAGGGTCCTCTGGTGGGAAAGGTGGCTGCTGGCAACACCCCTGCCATCCCCTCCCAAAAAGCCAGGAGGGCCTCTGCCCTGCAGCCAGTGTCACCCAGGGCCTCTCCTCAGCCTCCCAGTCCCCACCCCACCCCTGCCCAGGTCGGCCAGGCTGCGGTGTGAGGCTGAGGTGGGGTTTATTTATAAATTCCCGCTGATTGTGAATCCCTGGAGGAACTGCTCACAGACTGGAGACAAAGCCTGGGGCCGCCCGGCCGGAGGAAGCACTCTTTAGACTCGACTTTCCCCTTGGCACATGCCTCCCCACGCCTGGCCGAGCGGGCTCTGCCAGCCCCTTCTGTTCTCAGGCAGAAGCGCGTTTGCCGCCAAGTCCTGCCGGCCTGTCGGCCTGGCTGTGTAAACAGGACCCGGCCCGGCGGCCCGGCCCGCACTGGAAATGAGCCTGCCTTCCGCAGCCCGGCCGCTTCCTCTTCACATCCGGAGACTCCTCAGAGTTGGAACGAGGGCTGGGACGACAGGAGGGAAGGAGAAGCTGGGGCCTTGCCTTGATGCAGGATCAGTAGACAAATGGAAGGGTCACTGGAGCCCAGTACAGTGAGTCCTCTCCTGGGAGACCATCCACTGCTCTGGGCCTGCCAGTTTGTACTTTAGTTGCATTCAATCAACATGTATTGAGCACCTGGTGTGTGCAGGGGGTCATGGGGGATCTTATTCACAGTATCATTAATTCCTTTCATGTAACTACATTCAATTGTGAGTTTCTTAAGGTAGGATTAAGGTCTGATTCATGATCTGCTTGATTCCACTTAGTGCCTAGCATGGTACCTGCACGTGGTAGCTCATAAAGGTTTCGTTGCATTAAACAGGCCCATTTTATCCCCCAAACAGCTCTGTGCATTGCTGATATCATCCTCATTTTACAGATGACCAGACCCTTGGACAGATTTCCCTAAGGCTGCCAAGTCAGTGAATGGTGAGGATTTAAGCCTTCGCTCCCCAGCTCCTCTGAGGGAGGCTTCCCATCAGAGAAAAGGAGAAGGCTTTGCTTTTCACAGATGTGTAGAACTCCTGCAAAAACCTTGGGGCAGGTGAAATAGAAGCCACTAGAAGAAGAACCCCTGAAATGTTTGCCTCTCTCCTGTGCTGTCCTCCACAGGAGACCCCTGCCCCACATCTGCCCTGCTGGCTACAGTTCCCACACCCCACCCTGTCCACCTTCAGTGGATGGCCTGGAGATACCCCTAGGTGATGGACGGACGGATTCCACTTTGCAGAGGAGAATCACTCCCTGGATTTAAAAAACAAACAAACAAACTTATTTACTTCCCATGCCACAATGAGCAGAACCCATGGGACTGGAAGGTTCTGGCCCCAACCTATGTGGCTGTGGAAACTTTAAAGCATCTGGATAAAATGAGTGAAGTCATGAGATATCTCACAAAGAAATGGATGATCATCATGGCAGCCTGTGCTGGTCTAGTTACTTCCTAAATAAACTAAGATCTCAATGACCCTAAAGTGACTAAAGAGGAGAGGAAGAGAGGGATGCTATGTCATATTCCTCATCTGTCCCTGCTCATTCTGCATAGCAAAATGGCAGGCACTCTATCAATTCTTGCTGGTGACCAAAGTGATTAGGCCTGGAGACTGGGGAATAGATTCAGTGACATCTCCAGGTCTTGTCTGGCCAGAGAATTCTGGGAGATGAGGTCTCTTGAAGTCTCTTGCCTCAGCCAGTGGGAGGGGTCTTCACGCCCATTTTCCCACTTACCCTGCATAGCAATCTTTTGAATTGGACACCGTGAAGTCTTAAATTACAGATGGAAAAACCCACCTCAGAGGGGTAAGATGACTTGCCCAAATCTACTAGGCTAATAAGAGGTTTCAAGCCAAGGATCCAAAATGAAGTCAGGGGCGCAGTTGTACTAGTTTTAGTATCCGAGACCCTGGTACCCAGGAAAGACTGGGGTCTGAATCTGGGCCAAGACTCTCATGAACTGTGTGACCTGCAGCCAGCTCATTCACCTGAGATTCAGTGTTCATCTCAGTAAAGAGGACAATGACACTTATTGGTTGTTGGGAAACTTAACCAAAGCAACCAACAGATGTGGGGCCTCACTGCAGTGCTTGACACGAGTGGGGCCCAATCTGTGCGTGTGGGCTATCCCATACCTACTGCCAGGGTTACCCACTCTGTGGATTCCCCCTCATCAGTGAGGACCTCAGTGTCCCAGCCAGAACAACAGGAAAGGAGATGTGCACAAGCCCACAGGGGCCCTGCAGGGACATGCAGACCCATTAGCCCCTGAGCTGCCAGGCTTCCTGCTGTGTGCTGTGCCTGGCATGGTGCCCGCACAAAGTGGGTGCTCTGTAAATATTGTTGAATGAATGAATGTTGTTTGGATGCTGAAAGGTCAATGCTGCCACCATTTGCCATTCCAGGGGACAATGGGATGGCCTATTTGGAATGGGGGGCTGTCCCAGGATGCCTGAAGGGTGAGGTCACTGGGCTGTGTGTACCGCCCGCAGGAAGCTCACTAGCTCAATGTCTGATGCCAGTCGGCAGACGTTTCCTGGCTGGCAAAGGTGCCCCCACTCCCCTTCCTCCTCCTCCTCCCCTGAGGCCCCAAGGCCTGGCATCTCTCTCTTGCCTCAGGTCACACCTAGGATTGGAATGCCTGTGGGTCAGCCCAGGGATTCTCAGCTTCGAGGGACCCAGGACCACTTCGTCCACAGCAGAGTTGGGGAGACAAAGCTGCCATCTTCTCCAAAGCCCACCTCCTCTTTTAGAGTTCCCTGGCACTGGGAGGACGCCCCTCCTGGACCTCTTACCCATTAGTCTGGTTTGACCTGAGCCTGGTCCTGCGGTCAGACCAACCTACAGGGAAGGAGAAGCATCCTTCCACAGAGGACCACACTCTGGCACTTCAAAAGCTTCCAGACCACCTGACGGGCTCTGGGTCACCCCATGAGACACGGGGGCCACACAGGGCAAATGATGCACACACGCTCCAGAAGCAGAGCACTCCCAGCAGCCCCTGTGAGACTGACAGAGGGTGAAATGGGGCCCAGATTGGCTAAGCCATTCCCCAGGATTTCACAGAAGCCTCAACTCCTGCTGAGAGCTGTCCACATTGTAAGAGTGCTTGCCTGGCATGTGTGAGGCACTAGGTGTGGCTTTTGCAATGGTCTTTGGGCAAAACCCTTCTCTAGGCTTCCTTCTCCAGCTCTGAGAAATGAGGAGAAAGGGCCAGACAAGTCGCTACCCCTCCTGGCCTTCTGAGTACAAGTCCTTCTCCCCCATGTACAATCCAGCTCCGTTTCCATTCAGGCAACTCCCCAGAGTCCGTCACCCTGCTCTGCTTCTTCTGTTTCATGGACAGTGTTCTTGGCTTTGGCTCACTGGCATACATCTCTACAGTTTTAAAACCACTTTTACACACAACATTGTATCTAATCTCCTTTGGTTTTATCTTACTGATAAAGAAAGACTTGCGCCATAGCTGACCCGCAGCACAGCTGGGATTTGAACCCATGTCGATGCAGGACTATGACTTGTCTTCTCTGCTCCTTTGGCACAGGCACAGGGCCAGGCATGAGTCAGATGCCCAGGAAACCTGTGTGGGCACGTAGTAGCCCTTCTGATTGATGCCCTACTTAAATGGGAGTCTTCTGGAGATGAAGCCTTTCTCAGGAAATGGGTTGAGCCTTCAGATCAGGTGGGACTTCGGTCGTTCCGTGTGCCCTATGGTCTGCAGACCTGGGGACCTCAGTTTACCCAGCCATAAAATGGGAATAATGGTCCCAGCTATGTCAGGGGATGGTGTGAGGAACCACTGGACCCAAACTGCCCTACCAGGCTCTGGGAGTTCAGAGCAGGAGCTTGCCCGGGCCACAGAGAGAGGCTGGGAGCCCCCTCTCCAGCCCCTGTCACCCAGTTTTGGCACCGCTGCAGGACTCCACCAGAGCCACCCGCCCTGCTCACCAGTTTAAACCTAAATGGCCATAGGACTGCAGCCAAGGAACAAGCCGGGCTTGCAGGGGACAGTCGCTCTCCAATGCTCAGTGATTTTGGAGTAATGACCACTGTGGCCAGCGGAGTCAAAGGGGACTCTGTTCCCTGAAGCCAGAGGTCCCTCAAGACCAGAGGGAGCTGGCTACCCAAAGCCTGAGCTCAGGCCAACGGAGGCCTTGAGTCTGGTGCTGGCACCGTCTGCCTGCCTCACTCCCGACCTCATATAATCCTTATGACAACCCTGCCAAAGGGGCTCAGCCATCTGACTGAACAGACAAGGAAACTGAGGTGCAGGGAGACCAAATGACTCATCGAAGTTCTGGCACCAGTGAGGGGCAGACAGGGTCCATCCGACCCCACTAAACACCACATATTACCCTGGCCCAAGATCTGGTCATGACCTGTTTCATGGCAAGCCCCCAGCAAGGGCTGGGTTAGATTACTTTGAACACCAACTATGTGCCAGGGCTAGCGACTTTGCTTTGATCTTAAACTGAACAAGCTGGAGAAGGAGGCATTGCTAGTCCCATTACCTAGATAAGGAAAGTGAGGCTTACCCAAGATCTGCTTTAAATATCCACAGCCCCAAGCACTGTATGAGATGGATCATTTCACCTGGTTTCTAAGGAATCTCCATACGGCTTTCCAGATTGGCTGCACCAATTTGCAGTCCCACCAGCAATGTATGAGTGTACCTTTTTCCCCACATCCTCGCCAACACTTATTGTTGTTTATCTTCAAAATAGCTGCCATTCTGACTGGAGAGAGATGAAATCTTAGAGTAGTTTTGATTTGCGTTTCTTTAATTGCTAGAGATGTTGAACATTTTTTCATATATTTGTTGGTCGATTATATATCTTCTTCTGAGAAGTGTCTTTTTTGGGGGGGAGGAGAGGGTATCAAGGATTGAACCTACAGGCCCTTTTTATTTTTTATTTTGAGACAGGGTCGCAGTAAGTTGCTTAGGGCCTTGCTAAATTGCTGAGGCTAGCTTTGAATTTGTGATTCTCCTGCCTCAGCCTCCCAAGCCTTTGTCTGGGATTACAGGTGTCACCACCAGGCCTGGCTACCTCCTCCTTTTATGGAAGGGATTAGGCTCAGAAGAGTGGCAGCAACCAGGGCTGGGGTTGTGACTCAGTGGTAAGAGTGCTTGCCTAGCATGTGTGAGGCACTAGGTTCAATTCTCAGCACTGCATATAAATAAATGAATAAAATAAAGGTCCATTGACATCTAAAAAAATATTTTTAAAAAGAAAGAGAGAGGCAGCAACCAGTCCAAGGTCACACTGTGCAGTGTTAAAACAGAATATGACCTTGGAGTTAGTTCATTTACATTAACCTCATTTTGCATTCAGAGAAACTGAGGTCACAGGCGGCAGGGCAGTTGTCAGGGTCACCAAGATACCAGATTTCTAGGGCCACCTCTTGTCTACACCTTCCCTCAGGCATTGGACTCTAGACTTCCAGATCTCTGAGCCACTTTGTCCCTGAACCTCTTGTTTTGGGGCTATAAACTATAAATGGCAAAAAATCTTCTCTCTCCCAAAGCTCAATATATGGATTATGGACCTTCATGGTCACTAGACTTATAGTATCAAAAATGCAACTAGGCACTCACCTAGCATGCTTGAAACCCTGGGTTCCAACACACACACACACACACACACACACACACGCACGCACACACACAAGCCTAGGTAAGAAACCAGACTCCATAAAGGGAATATTAATAACCATTGCCACAGAGATTTTAGAAATGAAAAAAATAAATGAAATATAAACAGGGAAAAAATATTTACCAGTTAATTATGACAAGTGAAAGATTAATTTGATGATGTCCTTGTGTGTAAAGCATTTTTATAATCTATAAGAAACAGACAATAGTAAGCAATGAGTATTAGAAAACTCTCAAAGGGCCATAAACAAAGAGAAATTCAGTTGCTTACATTCAAAGAAATGCAAATTAAAATGATAGGCTACATTCCTTACCTAACTGATAAAGATTAAAAAGGTGGCAGGAAGCCAGGCTTGGTGGCACACGCCTATAATCCCAGCTACTCAGGAAGCTGAGGCATGAGGATCCCAGGTTCAAGGCCAGCCTGAGCAACTTTGAGAGATCTTGTCTCAAAATTTTAAAGTTAACATGGCTAGGGATGTAGCTAAGTGCTGAAATGCCTCTGTTTCAATTCCTAGTACCAGAAAGAAAATAAAAAAATAATACAAGACTTGGTCATGCTGTTTGAGTCAGCTTTTTTGCTGCTGTGACTAAAAGACTCAACCAGAACAATGATAGAGGAGAAAAAGTTTATTTGAGGGATCACAGTTTCAGAGGTCTCAGTCCATAGAGAGCAGGCTCCATTCCTCAGGGGTTAAGATGAGGCAGAACAACATGGCAGAAGAGGGTGGTGGAGGGAAGCAGCTCAAATGATGATCAGAAAGCAGAGAGAGACTCCACTTGCACAGATACAAATATACACCCCAAAGGCACACCCCAATGACCAGCCTCCTCCAGCCACAAACCACCAGCCTTCAATTTTCACTCAGTTAATCCCCATCAGGGGATTAATTCACTGATTGGTTAAGACTCTCATAACCCAATCATTTCTCCTCCAAACCTTCTTGTATTATCTCATATGTGAGCATTTTGGGGACACCTAATATCCAAAGTATAACACATGCAGTGGGGAAATAAGCAATTGCATACATCGTTTATGAATAGCTAATATACAAAAATTTGAGGTTTGGTGATATCTCGGAATGTTTTAAATATATACATTCTTTGACATAGGAATTCCCCTTCTACAAAGTTGTTTTGCAGATAAACTCATACAAGAACACAAAGATTAGGTAGAAAATGTCATATATATAGAAAGGTGTGGAATGATATGTCAAACTATTAACATTAGACAATGAGATGAAAGGAGAATTTTCACTTAAAAAAATAACATTAAACAAAACACCATCACCACCAGCTGTCCCATATCTTGGTGGGATATTTATCCAAAAGAATTAAAATCAGCAAACAATAGTGATACATATATAACAATGTTTATAGCAGCACAATCCACAATAGCCAAGTTATGGAACCAACCATCAATAGATGAATGGATTTTTGTTTTAAAAATCAGATGTGTATACACAATGGAGTTCTACTCAGTCATAAAGAATAATGAAATTATATCATTTGCTAGTAAGTGGATGGAACTGGAGAACTGGAGAATTGGAACTGCAATCAAATGTTTTCTTTTATATATGGAAGAGAAAAAAAGAAATAAAAAAGGAGATCTCATGAAAATAGAAGGGAGATCAGTAGAGTAGAAATAGAGGACAAAACATCCCCCCAAACAAAGGCTGAATGAATGCTCTCTCTGATATGAAGATGCTAACACATAATAAGTGGGGGAGGGGGAGAGAAGAATGATGAAGTCCTTTGGATTAGACAAAGGGGAGTGAAGGGAAGGGAGGACGAATGGGAATAGCAAAGACAGTAGAATGAGTCAGACATAACTCTCCTGTGTTCATATATGAATACATGACCAGCATAACTCCACATCATGTAGAACCACAAGAATGAGATCCCAATTAGACTGTTATACTTATGTGTATATGATATGTCAAAACCCACATTAAGCTGTCATATATGTGTAAAAAGAACAAATAAAAAAAATTAAAAAGAATAAGTGGGGAACCAAGGAGGAAGGAGGAGGGGAGGGAGGGGGAAGAACGCGGGAATGAAGTTGACCAAATTATACAAGGTGCGTGAATAAATACATCACAATGCCTTCCAATTATATATATAATGCATCAATTTAAAAATAAATAACTAAATAGAAAGAACACCAATAGAGCGGAGGGAGGGAGGAGGGGGAGGAAAGGGGTGGTAGAGGGGTTAAATAGAGAAAACTGTGTTATATGTATTTATGAATATGTCAAAATAAACTACTATTAACTATAATGTGCTATTTTTTAAAAACCTTCATATAATTCTGCAAAGTTCACACATAGCACATATTACTTTTGTTATAAGTAATTTTTAATCCAATTGGGTTGCAGGTTGTGCTATTTCAAATGGTTGATGAAAACAGGAGGGTTTTTTTGTGGGGGTGGGGCAACGTGCAGAACTTTCTCAGATGACATAGAGAAATCCCAATTTAACAGTCACCAGTGCAACAAAATACACACTATAGTGTGGATGGAACCATCATTTAAATAAAATTACCTGTCTAATTATATTCCCATATGTTTCTCTATCAGACTGTAGAGAAAAAGTTCACTCCCAGAAGAAATGCTGGGAGAGGGCAGAGGTAGGCAAGAGTTGGTAGGTCTATTCTAGGGCTCATGAAATCACAGGTTACAGGAAACTCCACCTTGTCAACCTCCTCTCTCCCCAGGCCCAGGGAGCGGGGAAGGACAATTTCAACCCAGGCCCAAAGGAGCAAGGTAGGGCCTCTACTGGAGATGGAACCTCGGACCCCAGAACTTTAAGCAGCAGCTCTGCCTGGTCCCAGCCCAGGGGACTTCACCGAAAGTCAGTACTTGCTCAGCTGCAAACCCAGGAGAAGCTTGCTCCTTCTGCTGAGTGGCTGAAGGCCCTGCAGGAGGAAGACTGGGGACAGAAGAAGAAACAATTGCTCCTGTGGGTGGCAACAGAAAATTGTTGCAGTCCCCAGTCGCCAGGGCCTGGATCTGGTCTGATCCTAGAGTGCCTACGATGCTCCCGCGCCATGGCCACTGCTCTGGTCCCCTTTGGAGTTTCTTGTGCTCAGCCCTCCTCCGCTGTCTACTTCTGTTCTCAGACCCACTGGGGTCATGCTTCCCAGGGATGCACAGAGCACCAGAGCTGGGTGGAGCCTAAAGAGCTCCTGGGCCAGGGCCTTCATGTTACAGTTGGGAAAACTGGACCAGAGAGGAGAAGGAACTTGCCCAAGGTCACTCAGAAAGGTGATGATAGAATCAAAACCAGGCCCCTGGGCAAAAAAAGTGTCACGGCCCCTCTAAGACCATTCCCCATGCTTTTCTGAACATGTCTGGATCCTATTGCCCTATTTGTTATTCAACGCATATTTTTGAGTACCTACTATGTGCTGAGCTCTTTTCCATGCCCGAAGGATACAGCAGTGAGCAGCACAGACCCCACTCCTACCCCCTCAGAGCTTGCGTTTAGCTTAATTCTCCTATCTTCCTGGTAAGTTCTGGAAAGAGAGAATCACGGTCCTGATGCAGCAGGGAAGGCTGGTCAGCAAGAGCACACTGCCCTCATCTGTGCCCTGTGAAGGAGAAAGAGCATCAGCTAGGAAAGGTGGCCAGGGCTTCTCTCAGGGGAAACAGGCCCACCCTTGAGGATCCCCTCCTTGAACCTCAGAATCACCCTACACCACAGGCACTCAGTCCCCACTTCACATGTGACAAAACAGGAGGCCCAGAGGGTGCAGACACTGGAGCAGGAGCAGGCTCTCTCTGGCCCTGCACCGGGGACCTGGATACTGGTCAGGCAGGGTGGGTGGGTGCAGCAAGGGGCATGGGATGCATCTTCTGAGAAGGGAGGATGGTGGGGTTCTCTGTCAGCTTTTCTCAGGGTGCTCAGAAAATACTGAGTTGCCACTCTGCCTGCAGGAGGCCGGTGACTGGTCAGCCTTTGTCCAGGAGTAGTTGCTCTGACCCACCACTCTGGTCCCCAGAGTAGGCTTCCTAACCATGTCGCATCCCAGTCTTGTGACACTTAAGAAAACCATGGGCCCTCTCCCTAGACAGGCTATCGGTCCTCCACACCATGCTGCACACAAATTCCCTAAAATCCATTCTTCCACTGCTCTGGTGGAGCTGGGAGAGGGGTCACACTCTGGGGTGGAGGTCGGGCACACCAGCCCCACAGGGGTGCTGTCTTTCCAGCCCCTCCCCAGAACCACTGAAGAGGCAGCCTCCACTCTCTGCCCAGGGAGGGATCTTAGGCCAGAAGCATTGCCCAGATGGGGTGTGAGTGCCCCCTGGGGGTGGCTCATCAAAGTGTTCCCAGAAACTATACCAACCCCACCTCACCAGCAGTTTAGCCTCATGCCAACATTTGAACAAGAAAAGTGGTCATTTAAAACACCATTCTTAAATGTCAACAGTCACATATGGATATCACAATGCAGACTCTGCCCCAAATTTTTGGATGAAACCTGCAGATGGGAACAGAGTGGAGGGATGGACAGATCTCACCAAGGAGTCTTGTTCCCCCAAATCAAATTCCAAGGCTTGGCCTGCCTGGCATTTTTTCCCAAACATAGGACACAGAGATGAAGGCCCTTGATCCCGTCCTCCCCTTCCCAGGATAGTCACAGCAGGCCAGGGGAAGGAGGCAGGGAGAAAGATGGGGGTCCAGTTCACCTCACTTTACCCAGGCATGCCCCCACTTTAGAACTGAATATCTGTGGTCCCAGGAGCCACCCTGCCCCAGTCCTGCGCAAATCAGGACTGCCCCGCCCTCCTCCCTGGGTCCATCAGTGACCCGGAGGTCATGAGGCTTCCAGAGCCTGACTGGGTCACAGACGCACACAACGGTTGACCAGTGATGTCAGAGCAGTGGTGACTTGTCCCCAAGAAAGAGTGGAAGGCCACTTTGACCCCCAGAGACCCTTAGAACCTTCCCCCATCTCCATCTGCAGAGCAGCTAAGGAGGAGGGTGGTGCTCGGTCTACACTGGTGGTCTGTCTCCAGGAGTCCAGAGGACAGTCCCTCCTACTCCCCAGGCTGCAGGGGAAGGCATAGAAGCCTCCATATGAAATGTGATGTGTCCTGGGAAGCTCTGCAGGGGGCCGGGCAGAGCAGGGCTAGACAGGGCTGTGAGCACCTCCCTGTAAGGCCCAGACGCAGCAGGCTGATTTTTGAGCCCTGGAAAGGACACTAAAGTCAGAAGAGAGCTGCCCAACCTAATAGGGGTCCCCCTCAGAGCAAAGGGGAAGAACTTGGACTGCCATCAATGTTCACACCCCTTCCCCTTCTGCCCCCCTCCTCCAGGAGGCTTTGAACCCCACAGTAAGTAGAATGACAGAAAAGTGAAGTTCCCTTTCTCACTCACCTGAGCCACTGGGCTGAGACTTACTCCTCCCACCCTGCCTGGCTCCCTCCCCCAGATCCTGCCTCCCTGTCCTGACTGAAGGGGGAAGCTGAGGGCAAGGTGAGCCCCACCTGTCGCCACTGTGCATTATGGTCAGGGTGGGAATACCAGCTCTGCCACTCACCAGCCACAGCCTGGCCAAGCTCATAAAGTTTCTCAGCCTTGATTTTCCCATCTGTAAAATGGGGATAACAAGCCACACCCCAGAGAGCAGAGAGTCCATGCAGACCATCCCAAGCTCACTGACCCTGGAGAGTGTCATCTCCTGCTTCCCTCAGCAGCCTCAGTTTACCCATCTGTAGCAGAAGAGGGCTGTATGGCCAGGCTGGCTTCCTGTTACCAGCATGGGGTCTCAACATGAACCAATGGCTTCTGCCAAGATCACAGCTCTAGTTTTCAAGCGTGAGAGGGGCCCACCTGAGCCCTGATTAAATCCTGCTGAAAGCTCTTGGCTGGCCTTGGACAGGTCATCACACACCTGTCAGGAATGAATGAACCTTTATACCTGGCCTGGGCTGGAGAGCCCAGCTATCGACCCTATGCCCCAGACAGCCCCCTGAGCCACCCTTAGTCTGACAGTCCCCTTCATACACCCACACACTTTTTATGAATGACTGTGAGTGGAAGAAGCTAGTGTTTGAAGCCATAGAAAGGTGGGCCGGGCGCCCGCAGGTGAGGCCAGGCCTCCAGGTGGATGGAATCCAGTGTCCATAGTTCCTCCTCCCCGGCCTCTTTCCCAGAGCCACACCTAAGTGTTCCAAGGAGAAAACAGGTAGATGGACGCAGGCCCCTTCACTTGGGGACTGCGCCTCAGGAGTTTTAGGACAGGGAGAGGAAGGGGTGTGAGAGAGAGAAGGGCAGAAAGGGATACTAAAAGAAGAAAGGAGACCCAGGTCAGGGGCTGACTTCTTCTGGAAATCTTGTCCTCCTCCAGGAAGGAGAGGCTCCAACCAGGACTCCGCAGGCTCCAGAGCCGTGGCTTACCTGTTCAAAGAGAATCGTGACAACAGCCACTTCCCTGTGCTCCTGGGTAATGAGCATGAAGACACCCGGTCCTCTTCTGGGGGCCCATGTCAAATCTTCTCCTTTTTGACCTTAATACACAAAGGGGTGCCTGTTTCCCACTTCCTGGCAAGACTTGGCGGTCTCCTGTGTGCTCCAGGAGCCAAGACAAACACACGAACCTTCTAATGGGTGGAGGCCACCTTCACAAAGCCCCTCACCTCTTCCCTGAGAAAATAAAGCAAAAAAGGAAAGAACACCCACAAGTTAACCCTCCTATTCCTTCCACCATGTAGTTACTCATGCCATTTTTTTAGGACTTAGTGTTAGGAGTTCGAGTTAGCTCAGACCTGAGTGGCCGATTCAGGGGTCACCTGCCACCCGTGGCTACTGAGAACCAGAAAAGCAGCCAGTATGGATCGAAATGGTTGTCAATGTAGATCACATGCCAGGTTGCAAAGACTTAGGGGGAAAAATCGTAAAATATCTCATCAGTGTTAAGTGTGCTGAGTACAAGTTAAAATGTTATTTTGGATATAATGGGTTATACAAAGTCTATTATTAAAATTAATTGTACATGTTATTTTTTTTAATGTGTTACTGAAACTATCTGAACTACAGTGTGGTTCAAAAGTTACACAGCTACAAATGGCAGTACAGGGATATAAAGAATACATCACATTGAAATTCCCAATGTGTAATGAAAAGTCTTCCTTCTAGCCCTGCCAGCTCCCTGAGGGCAGCAAGGTGCAGTTGGGGTAGGAACGAGGCCAGAGACAGACCAGGAAAGACTTGGAATGCCAGGCCCCAGGGACCGTAGTTGGTCCACTGGTCCTCTGGGCCACAGGGAGCCATTGCATCCGAGAAGTGGTTCTCTCTTTTTTGAGTGTGTGTGGGGGGGATTGAACACAGGGGTCCTTAACCACTGAGTCACATCCCTAGTCTCAATCAATTGCTTAGGACCTCACTAAGTTGCTGAGACGGACTTTGAGTTAGCAATCCTCCTGCCCCAGCCTCTGGGTTGCACGCATGCAACTCTGCACCAAGCCTGAGAAATGGTTCTTACGAGGCACAGTCCCTTCCCTCCTCACCCTGGAAGTGCTGCTCCCAGATCCACCCTCGAGGGGAGAGGATGCTCTGGCATCAGAGAGTATTTTTCGGGTGGGAAAAGGAAGGCAGGAATCCCTGGTGGAGGGAGCTATGAGAAGGGCCCAGAGGAGGCAGGGCAGGCATGTGGGCAGGGACCAGAGAGAAAAGATGCACAAAGATCAAGAGAGTAGGGGGCTGAGCATGGTGGTGCACGTCTGTAATACAAGCAGCTTGCAGCTCAGGAGGCCAAGGCCGAAGGATCTCAAGTTCAAAGCCAGTCCCAGCAACTTGGAGAGGCCCTAAGCAATTTAGTGAGACCTTGTCTCAAAATAAAAGAAGAAGAGCTTGGGATGGGGTTCAGTGGTAAAGCACCCCTGGGCTCAATCCCTGCGGTGGTGGGAGGACACTAGAGGAAAAAAGAAGGGTTGGAAAGAGAACTATCCAGCCCACACATTGACCTCCGTCAGTTGTGCCCCACTTAGCCTAACCAGAACTGGCCTCACACTCTGCATCCCCAAACCTGCTCCTTCTCCTGAGCCCCCATCTTGGCTGGTGATCTTGGAATCGTGAGGACAGTTGTTAGGTACCCATCACCCTAACTCCAAACACCAGCAAGTCTGGGAGAGGCGGCTCGCATATGCAAGTGGGTGCCTGAGGCAGGGCTTAGCAGCCAAAACAACAAAGGAAAGAAGAGATGGGAGGGACGTGGCATTGCTTTTTTGCCAGGTAACCCGGATGATCCTTTTCAAGGATGGTGGTGTTATCATCATTTTATAGAGGAGGAAACTAAGGTTCAAACAAGTCAGTGACTTGCTCAAAGTTACACAGCTACAAATGGCAGTACAGGGATATAAAGAATACATCACATTGAAATTCCCAATGTGTAATGAAAAGTCTTCCTTCTAGCCCTGATGTCCAGTCACCTAGATCTCCATTCTGGAGGCAACCTATCCTCTGTGTCCTTCCAAAGATATTCTATATGTACAGGCTGTCTTCGTCCATTTACTGTTGCTATAACAAAATACCTGATGCTGGATATTTATAAGGAAAAAGAACTCCTTGAGCTCACAGTTTCAGAGGCTGAAAGTCCAAGATCAAGAGCCCTATCTGTTCAGCTTCAGGTACAAGCTCCTTAGCTGCTTTACAACAAGATATGTGACTGCTTGGGGGGAGTGCTTTGTTGAGGGTTGGGGGGAGATCATATACCAAGACAGGAAGTCAGAAACCAGAGAGGGGCCAGGCTTGCTCTTTTTATAACAACGCAATCTCATGGAAACTGAGGGCAAAGCCCCAATGACCTAACCATCTCATGCTAGGCTCCACCCCTTAAAGGCTCCACTATCTCTTAATATTATCACATTTGGGACCAATCCTCCAGCACGTGAATCCTTGGGAGACAGACAACATCCAATTTATAGCATAAACAAATATGGGAAAAAATATATATATATACTTTTAAAAGACACATGAATATGAATAGATGTTCCCTCCTGTTAGAGTCTGTAAACAAGTCAGGATGGCGCCTGGCATTTTGCCAGAGAAATGTTAGAGTCTGTAAACAAGTCTGGATGGCGCCTGGCAAAATGCCAGAGGGAGTGGTTTGTGAAGTAACGCCAGCGAGCCATTAAGTGTGGAGATTTCTTATTGGTTGACTGATGTATCTAGTTTATGCTAATTAAGATAAGCTGTGTGGAATGTATAAATACCTCTGTTGTCCTACAATAAACGGCTTCCACTCCTGCTGTATCAATCTACACAAGTTGTTCGTCACCCCCCCGTTATTTTGCTGCAGCTGGACAGCGGCACCCTCCCTGCTATTTCCCTTTCCCCAAATGGAGTAAATTATACACATGGATCTGTACTTGTTTTTTTCCACTTTTAATACATCTTGGAAATCTTTCCAAATCAGTACATAGAGAATAACTCCATTCTTTTTCACATACTAGTTCATTGCATAAATATATCCTAATTTCTCCACCCAGTTATACTGAGGAACATTTAGTTGTTTCCTATTTTTTTGCAATTAAAAAAATAATGCTTCAATGAGTAGCTATGCATATGTGATGCTCCATACATGAGTGAGTATATCTTTGGGGTAAAGTGGAATTTCTGAGCCAGTGAGCATGTGTGTTTGTGCTTTTCATCGATAGTGCCGGTCTACAGAAGAGGTTGATCCAATCTATAACAACACCTGCAATGCAGGAGAACATAGCCAGTTTGAATTCATCACCTGCTTCCAAAGCTAAGGCTCCTTCTGCCCCCTCTGACCAGCACTAACATCACTAGGAAGTTTTTTCTCATCCTGGGTCTTCCTGCTTACCTACCTGGGCACAGCACAGGCTAATCCTCACCTGTGGAGGCCTCCTGAACAGTCTCCTACCTACCTGAGTGTCTGCCTCTTCCCCCAGGAGTGCTCAGCCTGGCCCAGCCCCCACACCTGAAGGTGAACTTTGTTTCTCTGAACTCCTGTTCTCCTGGTCAGTTCACCTGGTTTCTGAGTTTTCAACTACTCTTTCCTCATTTCCTGGGATGACTCTTTCCCCTCCCACATCCCTGCGAGGACAGAGATGGCGCCACATGGCTCAATAGGATCAGCAGTACCTGCCCTGTGGGATCCACTCAATACATGCTTGTGCCAAATTGTTATGCCAGAAGTTGTCCCTGATTCCTTTCTCCTTCATCTTCACTATTTAACTAGTAGCAAATCCTGTGGCTCCTCCCAACTGCCACCTCCTAGACCAGGACACTATAACTTCTCATCCAGAATACTGCAGTGGCCTCTACCTGGCCTCCCTGCCTCCACTCTACCCCTCCCAGTCAATCCACATTCACTCTCCCTTGCTTTGTGGACAAATCTCGTGACTGTTCTCCAGTACCCATTCTCTCCTTCCCTTAATAACGGGCCCCTATATTTTGGCTGGTTCCGTGGCCACCAGGTAAAGATGATTTTTCTCAACCCGGTGGCACATTGTGATATGACTAAGTTCTGACTTCATGAGTATGAACACTGGAGGAAAAGCAATTTGGGGGGTGTGTCCTTGAAGGAAACACTCACGCCACCCCCTCCACTCCCTAAGCTCCCCCTCCCATGGACTGAGACTGATGAACACCCACCTCAGACCTCAGGATGGAGGCTGGGCGCTGAAATTGGCAGAGCCATAAAATGAAGGAGCCTCAGGAGGCCTCTGGACAACAGAGAGGGCGTGTGGCAGGGACAGTCCAAGCGGGAGCCCTGGCTGCGAGCCCCATAGGCTTTGCCTTCCTGCCTCCTACCTACAGTCCAGCCAGCCTGGCAGCCAGCCAGCGAGTTGTTGTCAAGAGCACTGGAAGATGGCAGGAAGCAAGACCAAAAGTGTCTTTCCATTTAAATTTTCTTGAGAGCTGACATGGAGCTCAGCCACTGAAGCGTCCCTCTCCTGGGATCCTGCAGCTCACGCGCCTGCTGCCTGGCGCTGGGCTCCACAACTCTGCTAAGAAAGAATGCGGCCTTTCCGGGTCCCCCGTCATCAACCAGCTTCAAACAGCCCGCATTCCTCTGCCCTGACGTCAGCAGCCTTCCCTCTGCTCCCAGGGGGCAGTCACAGGCAGTCACCCTGCCTAAGTGTCCTCAGGGGGCTCTGCAGCTCTCTACTAACTAGGATGAAGGAGCCGTCCCAGAGATGGTTCAAGGATATTTCTGTAGTGCACATGTGCACGGATCCCCTTTAACCCGTAGCCAGAAGGGTCCTTTACGGGGCACGTGCTTATTGGGACTTTATAGGACCCACAAACAAGGAGGAGCAACAGGTTCTGGTCTCAGAGAGAAGGAGGCTAGCAATGGTGGTATTGGTGACAGCCGTGTCATTCAGAGCTCAGATCTGCATAGGGTCCAGCACAGGCTAGTCCTCACCTGTGGAGGCCTCCTGAACAGTCCCCTACCGTGTTCCCCCCAAGTATGCCTGTGGGTCCCAAAGGGTATTTCTTATGAACTCACAGGAACAGTTAATAAACACAAGTCAATGTTTATTTGTTTGTTTGTTTGTTTTTAAACACAGTCTTTCTCCCCTTAAAAAAAATAAATTAAAAGTTCTTTGCCTAGTATGCACATGTTCCTGGGTTCAATCCCCATTGCCACAAAAAAAAAAAAGGAAAAAAAAAAAAAAAAACAGCATTGCCCGGCATGGTAGCTCACACCCGTAATTCCAGCAGCTCAAGAGGTTGAGGATAGTGAGTTCAAAGTCAGCTTCAGCAAAAGTGAGGCACTAAGCAGCTCAGTGAGACCCTGTGTCTAAATAAAATACAAAATAGGACTGGGGATGTGACTCAGTGGTGAGTGGCCCTGAGTTCCATCCCCAGTACCAAAAAAAAAAAAAAACCCAGTAAATAAAAAATATTCTTTCCTGTCCCCTTGTCTGGAATCAAGTTCTCTCTTCCTCTGACATCTCAATCTCCCTGCCCCCTGCCACCATTGTGCCCAGGAGAACCCTCCCCTCTGAGAGCCAAGCTTTGTCCTGGGCCCTATTCCCAGGAGGGACTCCCCTCCAGAGCCCTCTCTGACCCTTTGGTGAATAGCCTGACTGTCTTTCCCCAGAGCTCTCTGCTCTTCAGCATGGCCAGGTCACAGGGTGGACCCACTCACGAGGACCCCCTGGTAAGGAACATAGCCATCCCTATTCTACCTTTGAGGAAACTTGAGCTGAGTGACTAAAGGTCTCCCCCACAGTCACACAAGCTGCCGGGGCAAAAGCTGGAGCCAAGCCCGTCTCTTCCCACTGTGTCCCTCCATCATCAGGCCAGGGGCCAGTGGGTGCGGGGGACAGTGATGGAAAGGATCTGCAAGTTGTGGTGAGAGGAGTCAGTGGAATAAGAGGAACATGAAGATGGGGGGCACGGCGCGCAGTGTGGATAGTCATTTGAATTGAAGCAGCAGGAAGAAAAAGAGAAGAGCTTAGGGCCTTCCAGTGGCAACTCTGAAGCAAAAGGCTCTGTCTTGGCCTCTATTTTCTCAAGTCTATGAAGTTGCAGGGGACCAAGATGGAATCCGCAGGGCCTTAGCTACCTCCTCAGGCAACTTTTCCTAGAAATCCTTCCAACCAGGAAGCAGGCTTGGAGATAAGATGGGGCAAAAAGTGTCGCAAGGGAGGCACAGGCCAGATGGGTCACCCAGAGGGTCATGCCCAAAGGTATCCAGACCCAGCCCTTGGGGTGGTCAGAATTCCACCGGGACTTGACCTTGAATAATCCCCCCGCCCCTCCCCCTCAAGTGTGGTCCGAACAGGGTGATCTGGCTGGGCCCAATCCTATTGGGAACCCTCTAAAAGCCATGTTTTTTCCCCCAGCTGGTTACAGAAGGGAAATCAGAGAGATCCGAAGCACAAAAGCACTCAGGGCTGGTTTTGAGATGGAGTGGCCCACTGAACGGGGCCTCTGGGAGCTGAGAGCAACCTTTGGCTGACAGTCAGCCAGGACCCAGGACCCACAGTCCTATAAGGACTGAGCTCTGGCTGCAGCCCGAGTGAGCCTGGGAGTGGATTCTTCCCCAGAGCCTCCAGATGGGAGTCCAGACCAACCGCACCTTGATTGAACGCTGAGGGACCCTAAGCAGAGCACTCAATTGTCCCCAGCTGGACTTCTGACCTAACTGCGTGCTAATCAGTGGACATTGCTTCAGTGCTCTCTCTGGGGTGATTTGTTATGTGGTAAGAAAACAAGTATACAAATACAAAGCACATACTCAGCACACAAGTGCCATGTCACACTCGGGGCACACGTGGCTCAAACTCCCCAACTGCACCCGCTGTCTGTTTGAGTTGATTTGAGGTGCCCTCAACCCTTCCTGGTTTCCACCTGTCCCCTGAAGCCTTCTGGGGATGGAGGGTGTTCCCTGCTGCTAGGCCCATTCCTCAGCCATAGTAAAGATGGCTCCCTGCCGCAGTCTGGCTGGGCACAATTCAGGAGCCACTTGTCAAAAGAAACGAACTTTATTTTTAGAACCACACATGCCAAACAAAACAGTTCCTCGGGAAAAACCTTCAGAGCCCAACTGCCACCACCGGCTTCCCACAAGCCTCTCAACCTCCCCCACTCCTCCTGCTCTTGAGGCCAATTGGCTGGGTCACGTGGGCGGAGCCAAAAAAATCCCCCAATGAGCAGCTCCATAGTCTGAAAGGGTGGGGAAACAGCCCAATGAGCATCACCACAGAGGAGCCAATCAGCTAGAAGTTGCTGGGGCTGCTGTGAGCCAATCATCAGCTGGCAGTCTGAAAGTTTGCTGGGGCCCCTTTGGCTGTGGCTCTCAACATCTCCCCCTCTCTGTTTAAACAACAAGCATGTGGCTTAGGGACCGTGCCTGCCTTAGGTTGTCCAATAGTACATATGGTCGTTACCCATTATCGGATGAGCTGACCTCAAGGCGTCAGCCTCCTGTCTTAGGTTGGTACCATTGCAATTGGATCTTACCTGTCACTGACTACTGGTCCAGTATACAGCCACACCTGTGGATAGGTCTTTGTACCAGCGGGGGGGTGAGGTTCTTTGCCTCACCTCTGTTGGCCCCCAAATTTTAGCTGAACGATCATGACAAGCAGAAGGGAGGAAGATACACCAAGCCAATTGACGGCTCCTTTTGGAAAAATTGTACCACCAATGACATCATCAGCAAAAATACCCCAACACTACCACAAGTCGCTGCACCAACAGATAGTTCACAATGCATACAGGTGAGTTCACAATGCATACAAGTGATACATAGTCCAGGAAAGTTCTGCAAGCAGTTCAGTGATGGCTATTGCAGAAGCTGTAGATTGGTTTTATCTTTGTCTTCACCGTCACTGGGATGAAGATAGGAATTCTGGCAATAATGGCTAAAGAAAAAATTATGTAACATTCCAGAAGGCACTAAAAGAAAACAATTTTCTTAACAATTTACATTATCTTGAAGAGAATTATTAAATATAATGAAAAAAATTTGGATCCATTTTTTCATGAGCGCTCATCATATATGATATATGGACATATGTACACATACAAACATACAACATAAAACACAAGTGTGCACACAACACATAACATAATAGTAAATGCCTTATAACTTTTTACAGGTGAAATTTCCATTGCAATGTTTAAAAACTTTATAGTCAAAAAATAGAACTGATCAGCAAAACATTAACCTAGGTCTGTATGAGCTCAAAAAACAAAATAGAACTTCATGATGTGGGAAAGGGCAATAATAAAATAGATATTGAAAAGCATCCTGGTTCTGTCGCAGATGTAAGGGTAGCCAAACTGGAGTTCTGGATATCAGCTGTTATGGATTTGAGCCAAATCATCTTATTTTTGGTCTGTAGAAATCGCTTTAGTTAATCTTTCTGGAATCCAAATCCCTTTCCATTGTCCTGTTAGAATATCCTTCCAAAGTACCTTGGGCTTATGTACATTTTTTGGACACATATGCCTTTCCGCAGCACTAAGCCCTGATGAATCCAAATTTAAAAAGTTTAGAGTAAAAAGGGTTATTTTAACCCTTCCCAATTCCTTCTTTTTGCTTTAATAAGTACATTTTAATAGTTTGATGAGCTCTTTCAACTATGCCTTGTCCCTGTGGATTATATGGGATTCCTGTTATATGAGTAATACCAAATGTTGAGCAAAATTGTTTAAAAGAGGTAGAAGTATAACCAGGGGCATTATCTGTTTTTAACTGTTTTGGAATGCCCACAGTGGCAAAATTTTGTAAGCAATGAGCTATAACATCTTTAGTTTTTTCTCCGGCATGAAGGGAGCCCATCAAAAATCCAGAAGAAGTATCAACTGTAACATGCAAATATTTTAATTTTCCAAATTCTGGCAAGTGTGTGACGTCCATCTGCCAAATATGGTTAGGTATCAATCCTCTAGGATTGACTCCAAGATTAACTTGTGGTAAAAAGGTCACACAATTTTGACATTGTTTTATTATTTGTCTAGCTTGTTCCTTAGTTATTTTAAAACGCTTTTGTAAAGTATTAGCAATGACATGGAACTTTTTATGAAAATTTGTAGCTTCTTCTAGTGTAGAGAAAATATGTATGTCATGTGTAGTTTTATCTGCTAAATCATTGCCCAAACTAAGGGCTCCAGGCAATCCTGTATGTGCCCTGATATGTCCTATAAAGAACGGATCTTTTCTGTCCCAGATTAGACTTTGTATAGTGGAAAGCAAAGAGAAAACAGTAGAGGAAGGGGAAATCCTACCAGCATCTTCAAGGGATACTATAGCATTAACTATATACTGACTATCGGAAAATAAATTAAATACAGAATCTTTAAACATCACAAAAGCTTGTAATACTGCATTAAGCTCTACCTTTTGAGCTGATTGTTTGGGTACTAAAAATGTAAAAGTTTGATCAGGTGTAACTATTGCTGCTGTACCATTATTTGACCCATCAGTGAATATATTTGGAGCATTCATGATAGGTGTTTTTCTTGTCATTTTTGGAAAAATTACAGGATGCGATGACCAAAAAGACAATAAAGGATTAGTTGGTAAGTGGTTATCAAATGAAACATTAGATTTGCACATGATTATTGCCCAAGTATTTAACTCATTAGCTAACTCATCAATTTGATTCATAGTATATGGAGTAATAATTTTATTGGGAGAAATTCCAAACACTCCCTTCGCTGCTTTTATTCCTTTGAGTATTAATTGTCCTACAGCCTCAGGATACCTAGTAAGAATAGTGTTAGGAGAATAAGATAAATGTATCCACAATAATGGACCTTCTTGCCAAAATACTCCTGTAGGAATATTTTTTGTTGGTAGTACAATAAATAATAAAGGCAAACTTATATCAATTCTATCCAAATGCATATTTTCCATATATGTTTCAATGATTTTTAATGCCTTTCTTGCTTCAGGCGTTAACATTTGGGGTGAATTTGGATCTGATGGACCTTTTAGGATATCAAATAAAGGTCCCAACTCTCCTGTTGGTATACCTAGATAAGGCCTTATCCAATTTATGTCTCCTAATAACTTTTGAAAGTCGTTAAGTGATTTGAGTTGATCTACTCGTATTTGAATTTTTGGTGGACGGACCATGGTTAAGGATAATAGAACTCCTAAATAATTAATTGGAAAATTTAATTGTACTTTATCTATTGCTATCTCTAGATTATAATTTTTTAATAAGTTTGTAAGTGTGGCATAACATTCTAGCAATGTGTTTTTATCTTTGTGTGCTAATAATACATCATCCATATAGTGAAATATTTGTAGTTCAGGATTTTGATTTCTAAGTGGCTGGATTACTTTGTTAACATAAATTTGACACATAGTTGGGCTGTTAGCCATCCCTTGAGGGAGTACTTTCCATTCATATCTCTGATCAGGACCTTCATAATTTAGTGCAGGGATAGTAAATGCAAAACATGGACTATCCTCAGGATGAATTGGAATTGAAAAAAAAAAAACAATCTTTAATATCTATAGCTAAAACATACCAGGTTTTTGGCAAAGCAGACAATTGAGGAATCCCCGATTGAGCAGATCCCATAATAACCATCTCATTATTAATGGCTCTTAAATCTTGCAATAATCTCCATTTACCAGATTTCTTTTTGATGACAAAAATGGGAGTATTATGGGGAGATACAGAAGGTTGTATATGTCCGTCCGCTAATTGTTGTTTGACCAGGTCATGGGCTGCTTGTATCTTTTCTTTAGTCAGAGGCCACTGAGGAACCCATACTGGTCTTTCTGATTTCCAAGTAATTTTTATTGTCTCAGTGGCCCTTTCTAAAAATCCAACCCAAGTCTGTCCGTTCCTTGATCTATTTGTATTGGTGCTGCTATACCTTGTTCTTGTTTGTCTAATCTTTTTCCTTTCCTAAAACCTTGTCTAGCCATAATAGTGGGTGCATTTTGATTGATGTTATTTGTTAATGTCAAACCCAATTGATCTAGGACATCTCGTCCCCATAAATTTACGGGAAGATGATCCAATACATATGGCTGTATAGTTCCTTCACATCCTTCAGATCCTTCCAATCTAATATCATTGCACTTCTATGGGGATTAGTCACCACTCCTAGGCCTCAAAGCGTTTGAGTGGCTTGTTGTAATGGCCAATGTTTTGGCCATTCTTGATGAGAGATGATGCTAAGGTCTGCACCTGTATCCAGTAGTCCATTAAATTCATGTCCTTGAATATTTAGTTTTAGCATGGGGCGAGAATCTAAATTTAAAGAAAGCATAGCCCAATCTACACCTGTGGAGCCTAATCCCTTGGAACCTCTTTCTACAGTACAACTGGAAAATTTATCATGTAGGCTGGTTATTATTAGTAACTGTGCTATTCTATCTCCTGGTGAAATTACTGATATACCCTTTGGAGAACTGGCTATAATTTTTATTTCACCTTCATAATCGGGATCAATTTCCCCAGGACTTATCATAAGTCCTTTTAGAGTAGAAGAGCTGCGTCCCAAAAATAAGCCTACTGTTCCTTTGGGAAGAGGTCCTTTTACCCCTGTGGGAATGATTTGAACTCCCATCTCTGGAGTTAATACTGCTCTGGCAGAGGCACAGATGTCCAACCCTGCACTCCCTCTGGTTTGTCTGATGAGGGATCTGATGGACAATGTGTCCTGGGCACTACCCTGATGGGGTTGCTGGGTTCCTCCAGTGCTCCGTATATTTGTGGTTTTGGGCCCCGGAGCATTGGGCCCCCCTGTCCATTTTTTGGCAATGGAGCCCGATGCCTTTCTCCATGATATTGTGGATAAACACCTGGTCCTTGTTCATTTTTTGATAATGGAGTACCCTCTATGGTGGTTTGAGAACAGCATTCCTTAGCCCAATGTCTCCCTCTACGGCATCGTGGGAAAATACCCGGTATTCTACTCCTTTGATACCTAGTTTTGTTAAACCCTCCTCCTATGGGGCAATTCCTTTTAAAATGTCCTGTTTGTTCACAATTGTAGCATGTTCTTGGCCTGGCATCTAAAGCCTGTTTTACTGCAACTGCCATGATTTGCCCTTGTTCATTAATGTCTCTGGCATCTAAAGCCTGTTTTACCGCAGCTGCCATGACTTGCCCTTATTCATTAATGTCTCTGGCATCTAAAGCCTGTTTTACTGCAGCTGCCACGACTTGCCCTTGTTCATTAATGTCTCTACATAATTTAATATATGTGTTTAATTCTTCATGTTTCCATGGTCTAATGACTTCTCTGCACCAACGATTCGCTTGCTCATAAGCCAGTGGTTTTATTAATGGCATTGCTTGTTCTGTATTCCCAAAAACTCTGGTAGCTGTTTGAATAAGCCTATCTACAAATTCAGTGTAAGATTCATTAGCTCCTTGTATTACCTTAGATAATTGACCTTGTAAACCTCCATGCCCTTGTAATGTCTTCCATGCCCTAACCGCATCTGCAGCAATTTGTGCGTATACACCAGGATCATATGCAATTTGTTGCTGCTGATCCTCATAAGGTCCCTTTCCTAACAACATATCTAGATTTCTCTGAGGATAACCAGCTGCTGCATTTTGCCTAGCCGTCTCCTTGCAAAATTCCTCATTGGCAACCTTCCATAATAGGTATTGTCCTCCATTTAGCACAGCTTTACACATATTAGCCCAATCTGCTGGCGTCATGTTCAAGTTGGTAATGGATTCGACCATGCTTACAGTGAAGGGTGCTTGAGGACCATAGGTTGTTACAGCCTCTTTTAGCTGCTTCACTTTTTTGAAATTTAAAGCATGGTGAATTCGCTGCCCTCCTGCCTCAAATACAGGGCATGTTAATATTTGAGATCCTGTCTCAGGATCCCAACTATCAACTGCGGGGTTTGGGAGCCTCCCAGCATGTGGAGGTGGCGCTGTTGGTTGGACACTTACACCCTCTGGTGATAGAAAGGTGTTAGTAGCAGTCTCCTGTAGAGGTGGCGCTGTTGGTTGGACACTTACACCCTCTGGTGATAGAAAGGTGTTAGTAGCAGTCTCCTGTTGTAACTTTTCCCCTGATGGTTTTTTCTGCTCTAAGCTTTCTTCCTCTGACTAGCTCGAGAGACCTTCTCTTTTACTTGAATCTTTTCCTCTGTCTGACTAACTTGAGAGACCTTCTTTTTTACTTGAATCAATATGTCTTCTCCTTCCTCTACCATTGTCTGAACTGAAGGCTTTGGACTAAGCAAACCAGATACGAACGTCCACAATGGCAATGTGCCAACTGGCAGAGTTCCTGGGCTTTTCTTTTCTATTCTTTTTAAATCTTCACCATGATGGTTCCATTGTGATATATTTAACAACTCCTCCTTAAAAAGCCATGGGCTACATTTTTGTATTGTATCAACGTATGCCCTGACTGCTCTTGATTTTACTGGGATGCCTCCTTCCTCTAACAATTTACTTAACACTCTTTCAGTTTGTTTTTTACTAATTTCTGATCCCATATTTCTACTATAATACAACCCAACAAGATGACGCCAAACAAAACCGAGACAGAATGAAATAAAAATGGAACAACAAAAAATCATTATAGCCTTTCTATCCTCCTGAAATGTGCATCCGTCCTTTCTCCCTATCTGTTCCTCAGACGTAAATAGTTTTTCCTCAGATGTGAGCAGTTTTTCTTCCGTCTCACTCATCTCCAGGGACAGGCAACTTAAAACAAAAGTGAAGCAAAACAAAAGAAGAATCTTAAAATGGCTACCCATCCTCTCGCCCTGCCCCCAGGGAGCAGTTTACCTTATCACTTACCCTCAGTCGTTCCCGTGCGGCCCACCAAATGCTGCAGTCTGGCTGGGCACAATTCAGGAGCCACTTGTCAAAAGAAACGAACTTTATTTTAAGAACCACACACGCCAAACAAAACAGCTCCTCAGGAAAAACCTTCAGAGCCCAACTGCCACCACCGGCTTCCCACAAGCCTCTCAACCTCCCCCACTCCTCCTGCTCTTGAGGCCAATTGGCTGAGTCATGTGGGCGGAGCCAAAAAAAGTCCCCCAATGAGCAGCTGCGTAGTCTGAAAGGGTGGGGAAACAGCCCAATGAGCATCATTGCAGAGGAGCCAATCAGCTAGAAGTTGCTGGGGCCGCTGTGAGCCAATCATCAGCTAGCAGTCTGAAAGTTTGCTGGGGCCCCTTCGGCTGTGGCTCTCAACAGCTCCCTGTCTACCAAGCTTGCCTGCTCCTTCCTCAGCGTGGTGCTGTTCTAGAAGTGCTGCCTAGGGAAGGACTGCATGTCCCAGCCTCCCTTGCATCTAGGCATGGCCACCTCCTTCCCTGATTGCAGAAAGACCTGGAGGCCCCAAGCCATACACACCTGCTTAGAGGCTGCCGTCCCACCGGTTGGCTCTGGGCCGGGGCTGGGCTCTGGGTCACCTCTGTCTTTCCCTTAACCCTACGGCTTTGCCCGGGCATCCCCGTGTGCACCTTCCACCCCTGGAATATCCCACAATCTCTGTATCACTCTGGCCACTGCTCTGGGCAAGGCTCATGGAATCCTGGAGGTCAGCAGTAGCCTCAAACTCTCCTCATACAGCAAGCAGTCACAGCACAGGGGCCTTTCTGAACATACTGACCTTTCAGAACATGGTCTAAAGCCAGTGGTCAGCCTTCTGGACTTAGACTCCTCCCTGTCCACCCCTGCCTCCCTGTGTAGAGGAAGGTTCTAGTTAGCAGGAATAACATTGTTCAGATGAGGAAACTGAGGTCACGAGACATAGATGGGACTTAACTGAGCCTGCCTGCGTGTCTAAGTGGATGGAAAGCCCAGACTCTAGTGTGACCCCTGCCAGCCTAGCCTAGTTTCCACCTGTCCCCACCAAGAACCCTCAAGCATGGCAACCATTCGGTCTGTGTTTCTAGGCTGGGCAGGCCAAGTTTCGTATGTTGTGCTGTCCCTACAAATGTCCTGGGACTTGTTAGCCCACGTGTTCCATGCCTCCCTTCACACATCCTATCCTCACTGGAAGGACCTACATCCATGGCTACCCCTGCACCATGTCACCATGATTATCTGTCACTCGTGCTCCATGGAGCTGTGCAAGGTGGACACCCAGCAGCTCACTCCTGTGGCCCCCTGCACAGTATTGTAGGAGCATTTGAAGAACAAATGAAGGAACTTGTCTCATCAAATGACCAACAGAACCAGCTTCAACTGTCCCTCAGTGCCCAAATATCAAGGAGCCCAATAGCTGCAGATGCCACTTTCAAAGAACCTGAAACTCTCAGCTATCGACTGTGAACGCGATCCAAGGAGAACCCAAACCATCACACGTCCCTAATTGCTCCCAGGATGAGGTGCTGGGGGAAAGTGGCTGCGTGCTGGGCAACCCAACTTAGTAGACAGCCCTGGGATCTGTGTATTCGGTACAGTTGACCCTGCATGTCTGTGGAGTCTGTATCCATGATTCATCCAACCGTGGGTCAAAAATATTCAGGGGAAAAAAATCGCACCTGTACTCAGCATTTCTTGTCATTAAATAATACAGTTTAACAATTATTTACATAACATTTACATTGTGTCAGGTATTATAAGTCAGCAGAGCAGGTGCCATGGCACATGCCTGTAATCCCAGCAACTCTGGAGGCTGAGGCAGGAGGATCATGAGTTCAAAGCCAGCCTGAGCAACTTGGCGAGGCCCTAAGCAGTTCAGCAAGACCCTGTCTCTAAGTAAAATATGAAAAATACTAGGGATGTGGCTCAGTGGTTAAGTGCTCAGTGGTTCAATTCCTGTACCAAAAGCAAAACTAAACAAACAAAACAAAAAGAAAGCATCAAAGAACTAATAAGATATGAAGAAATTGCCTGGCCAGTCAGTCCAATGTCAGAAGCCTCTTCTGCCATGGCTGGATTTGCCAGCCAGAGAGTGAAGGCTAAGAAGATGGGCAGAGCCTCTGAGAGCCTTGAGAAGCCAAGTGACAGAAAAGAAGGGGAGAACTGGGAAATCACCCCCCACTTGGAACCAGAAAACCCCAGGCTGCATTCCAACAGTAACAATGAACCAGGAGCAAACCAGTCCTAGCAATTACCGAACTCTGGCATTGAATGATCTGAGTAGGCCAGAACCTCTAGTTCAATCAAGGTGCTCTTGGGTTGCCAGTGTCCCCACATACCGCAAAAGTGAAGTAAAGTCCTTGCCAAGGACAACGACATCATTTTGGGCCTCAAATAATTCGTAAAGGCAAGGTATTGGACAAATATCAGCCCTACAGTCAAAAATAACCAGGCACACAAGGTGTCGAGACAATATAACCAAGGTCCACCTGAAACAATAGAAATCAAAACCAGGCCTAGGACAACTCCAGGAACAAAAATGTAAGTTCATGTTAGGGTCTGTAAACAAGTCCAAGATGGCACCTGGCATTTTGCCAGAGGGAGTGGTTTGTGAAGTAATGCCAGTGAGCCATTAAGTGTGGATATTCCTTATTGGTTGACTGCTGTATCTAGTTTATGTTAATTAAGATAAGCTGTGTGGAATGTATATATACCCCTCCTGTCCTACAATAAACGGCTCCCACTCCTGCTGTATCAATCTACACAAGTTGCTCGTCACCCCCCGGTTATTTTGCTGCAGCCGGACTGCGGCAAGTTCACACTGTAAGACAAACATGCTTGCTGGTTTTCGTGAATGGAATCTTCCATCTACTCAAGGGCAAGGACTGGAAGAGGGTGCTTTGTCCCCCACTCACAACTCACACCCCAGAGACCCTGAGGAGTCCTCTCTGCTCTTTCCTCTACGCCTGCAGTTCTGGCAGCATCCTCAGCCTGGGACTCCCAAGCCCCCGGATGGCTACTTACTGTGCCATTCTCCAGAAACTTCCAGACTCCCTTCAGCCAGAGCCCTGTCTCCTCTTCTAACTTCCTCTCTTAGAGCTTTTTTCTCCATTTTGTATTTTGGCCTTTCTCTTCACCGGACCAAGAGTTGTTTGGGGGCTGATCCTGGAGTGATGCCTGCTGTTCTCACCTCCAATTTCCTCTGTTCCATGCAGGGTACTTTGGAAGATGCCCTCAGAAAAGGATATGGGCTTGCTCAGGCTTCTCAGCCTGCTCATCAATATCCTACCACTGTGACCTCAATGGGTTTCTGAAGGCCAAGGTGCCCCTGGGGATACCCCACTTCTGCCCAAGCCCTCCCAGTAGTGGACAGAATCACACATACCTGAACTTGCACCTCAGATCTCCATTGTTTTCAGCACCCACAGAGCAGGCCACATGGGCCTCACTTGACAGGTGAGAGACTGAGGCTTAAGGCGATGGGCCCAGGGGTTCTCAAGCCTGGCTGCACTTTGGAATCACCTGAGAAACTTTTTAAAAATTAAACCTGACTGCTGGGGGTAGAGCCTAGGTGCCAGTGGTATCAAAACTCTGGGGCTGGGATTGTGGCTCAGTGGTAGAACACCCGCCTAGCAAGGGCAGGACCCGGGTTTGATCATCAGCACCCATAAAAATAAGGGCATTGTGTTGTGTCCAACTATACCTAAAAAATAAATATTAAAAAAACAACTCTCTGGTGACTCTATCAAGGTTGAGAACTGCCAGACAAGCCCAGACCCACAGCCAGTAGGAAGCAGAGCCAAGACAAATTCCAAATCTTTTTTTTTTTCCCAGTACTCAGAATTGAACCCAGGGGCACTCTATCAACTCTGCCACTCAGCCACATCCCTACCCCTTTATATTTTTATTTTGAAGCAGGGTCTTGCTAGGTTGCTGAGGACCTTGCTAAGTTACTGAGGCTGGCCTTGAACTTGTGATCCTCCCACCTCAGCCTCCCCAGTCACTGGGATTACAGGTGTGTAGCACCACACCCCACTTCAGAATTCCAAATCTTAAGGCATTCTCTTTCTCTTATATCAAGAAAAATTACAGGGAGACTCCTGGACTGCTGGCTGTTGGGGGTCGCACAAGCTGGAAGACAGAGCTTCATAAGAGTCTCATCTACTATGGAGCCAACCTCTTCCCTCCTTGTCCTTCCCTGACTCCACACAGCCAAAGCCCAGGGAGACAACGGGTGACTCAGATGCTTCCTGTTTTCTTGGCCACAGAGACAGGGAGATGGAAACAGCCTGGGCTGGGGTTCATGGCATAAGAGGGGGGTCTGGGGAGAGAAGGAGGCTGGAGCTGAGGGGCCAGCCTGTCTGGAGATGCAGGAGGAACAAGTGGTAAAGCAGATGGTGTGGTTTACTGGTCTCAGTGGGTAGTTTGTTGGATGACTGGGTCAGCAAAGGGAGGAAGGATTGGGGGCTAGATGTAAGGGATTTTCTGAGTCTTCAGGGATTGAAGGAGAGGCCTCAGGCTCTGTCCATATGTTTGGTTCAGGCAAAACAGACAAGCTGGGAGCCTGTGTGGGTGAGAGGAACTCCAAGCTGGGAGGCAAAGGACTTGGGTTGTCTTGTGCCTGCCCTCCCATAAATCACCGTATGGCCCTGAGTAAGCCTATATTAGCAATTTCTGACACTAGAACAAAATACCTGAGATAATGAATAAATAAAGAGAAAAGGTTTATTTGGGCTCCTGGTTCTGGAGGTTCTAGTCCATGATCCATGGCCCTACGCTTTGGGCCTCTGGTGAGAGCAGCACATTATGGATGAAGCACATGGCAAAACAGAGACTTTCCTCAGGAGCCAGGAAGCAAAAAGGAAGAGAGGACTGGCCAGGATCCCTTGGTCCCCCTCAGGAACATGACCCCCAGTGCCTAAGGACCTCCAGCTAGACCCCGCCTCCTAGAGGTTCACAGCACCTCCTGACAGTGTCACCCTGGGGACCAAGTTTAACACTGGGCCTTTGAGGGACACTCATCCAAACATAGCAAAGCTCCTGGATCTCCAGCCCCTGCTTCCTCTCCTAGGAAACGGGAGGGGGCGGGATAAGCTGAGCTCTGAGACTCAGAAGCGCACAACCTCTACCAGCCAGGATGGTGGTTTGAGTAGTGGTTGTGGATGGCACCTGCTATTATGATGACAATGAAGGAGAAGTAGGAGGGAAGAGGGGGAGGGGAGGGGGAGAGGAGGGGAGGGGGAGGGGAGGGGGAGGGGAGTGGAGGAAGGGGGAGGGGAGGGGGGAAGGGGGAGGGGAGGGGAGGAAGGGGAGGGGGGAGGGGAGGGGGAGGGGAGGGGGAAGGGAGGGGGGAGGGGAGGGGGAGGGGGAGGGGAGGGGAGGAAGGGGGAGGGGGAGGGGGGAGGGGAGGGGGAGGGGAGGGGGGAGGGGAGGGGGAGGGGAGGGGGGAGGCTTCCCCTCCACACTGAGCTCCTCTGCTGGTGATTTCTAGCATTTTTCTGTCCCCATCTCCACTCATACAGAGCCCCAAGATCAGTTATCAAAGACCCCAGCCAAGCTGTCAGATTTCAGCTGTGCCTCTTTCAGCACCCATCCCACCTTGCCCCAATGCCTGGGGACCCACCCTGCCACCCAGGACTGAAGACCACACCCTTTGCTTTTACTAAGTCTATCCTCAGAATTACAGAACTCAGGCTACATCTTGGATGTACAGCGTCTATTATGAGGGGTCCCCAACTCCATGGCCCTGCAGGCATGAGGGGGAAGAAGATGAAGCTGCAGAGACTAAGTGCCACTCATCTGTCCCCTAACACACCTTGTTTGTCATCCAGGACCTAATGCCAGGGACTTCAGGCCCCCACCCAGGGAAGGATCCTGCCGTGGCCCAGGTACTGGGAGATCCTGGCCTCAAGCAGAGCTGGGGCAGCCGCTCGCTAGAGTGTGTCCATGGAAGGGAAGGAGGTGGGAGGCTCACCTTCCTTCTAGCCAGAGCCAGATTTGGAGCCCCTGGGAGAGAACAGGGCATCAGAACTGTGGAAACTGGGTTCTACACAAACCCTGAGTCACCCTGCCACGCTGGGCTGACCAGCCTCCTCCCACACAAACACGGGGCCTGGGCTCCTGGGAAGAGGCATTTTTCAGAGATGACATCAATCCTTCAAGTTTTGTATTTCTTGCAGCCCTCAGTCCAGAGCACAGAGTGCCCAGGGCCTGCTGGTACTGCAGATGGCATGTGTGGGCCTGAGGCACCGGTAAGAGGTGGCCTGCAGCCCACTTGACCCTGCGGACAAGGCACTGCACAATAGGAGCAAGAGGAGGGAAGCTACCAACCCCCCAGGTCTCCAAACACACCTGGGGCAGCTGCTTCTGCTCAGTGTCGGTCACCATGGTAACCACCTCCAACTCCTTCCAGTCCCTTATGATGCCAGCCCCACCCCCAGCTTCCCAGGGTGCCGCATTTCCATTTCTGCCCCATCCCCCTGTGCAGTGTTTACAACCGCCCCCCCCATCCATTCCCCAGTAGGCCCGAAGCTGCTGGAAATGTCTGTGGAGGGAAGGATATGCTTGTTGGGGTGGGGGTGGCGATGGGCAGGAAATTTTTGCTCAGGGGCCCAGCCCAGCACCACTCCAAAAAGCATTCCTGCCCCCCATGAAGCTGGATGTAGAACCTCCAAACTTGGGGCAAGACCTCAGTCCCCTCACTACAGGCTTTGCCAGTGGAAGCCCAGAGGAGCCAGCACCAGCCCCCAGTTGGTCCCCTCCCCTGGTGTCCAGACACCCACCTCCTTGGCACACCTCTGGCCAGTCCCTGAGGAGCTCAGGCAGGCAGTGGTGGAGGAGCTAGCTTTCTAGTTTCTTCCACCTCAAAATGGGCACAGAGCTGGAACAACCTCAGAGTGGGCCCACCTGAGGCTGGCTGATGGTCAGGTCCAGGAGAGACCCTAACCCACAAGGTGAAGCTGCTTCTAATTGCCTGCCTGACTTTTGGGGGAGAATCAGCTGTTTTTAGAATAATTCTTATATTATTTAGATTCATCTCACACTACGGAGCACCAGCATGAGGGGCACTGGGGACTCTAGGTGGACCAGGCTGGCACACCCCTGCCTCCCAGGAACCTACAAGGAGGTAGCAGGGACAGACCAGCACTTAGCCCACTGCCAGGGAAGGGCAGGGCTGCAGGGATGGAAACAGGAATGCCCAATCTGGCCTCGGGAAGCAGGTCCAGGAGGGCTTCCTGGAGGAGGTGCTGCCCATCCATAATGGGAGGAGAAGAAAGAAATGATCCCATACAGGGGTGAGACCTGCCCACAAGAGAGAGTCACACGGGGGTCTCAGCTGAGGCAGGGTGGCTGGAAGTGGAGCAAGGGTGCTGCAAGAGGAGGAGGACTTGACTGAGAAGGCACTGGGGGAAGGAAGCCCTGGTGGTGGCCCTGGCCCCCTGCCCACCATGTTCCAGCAGCAGCTGGTTGGATGAGTGAGGGAAGGAATGGATGGCAGGTCCAAAGGGAGGAGGCTGAAGTGGAAAACTCACCTTTACCTTCTACAGGGACTTTCTGTGGCAGCAGGGAGACTGAGACAGGCACCAAGGTGCTGGTCCCACCCCACCCCCCACCCTGGGACATGCAGAACTAAGGTGTGCTGAAGGTGGCACTGGAAGGTGGTCCTGGATGGGCCAGGAGGACTGGGGACCATCCCAACCTTGTTGCCCCTCTACCCTGGAAGGGGCCAGCTGGATCCCAGGGCCCAGGGCCAAGGCCACTGCTGACTCAGGCCAGCTCAGCACTCCTGTTGTCCCCTCCCCCTGGGGCTATTGAAGTTCTTTGTAGGGGGTCAGGCCACAGACCACACCCCCAGCCAGAGCCTTCTGCACTGTGGGCTCTGCTCTCAGGGGCAGTGCAGGCTCAGGGGTTAGTCCGAGGGAGCTCTGGCCATCAGCGGCTGCTCTGGGGTATCAGGGACCAAGGACAATCCTAAGTAAGTCGCCTGGGCTGGCATCAGAGTGGAAAGGAGTTCTCCTGATGGGACTGAGGGTCCTGGAGGGATAATCCCCCTGCCAGGAAGGGGAGTATGCAGGTGGGAGGGATGCAGGGCCTGGGGTTATCTCATCTCCCCAGCCTGGAGCTTCCCCTCAGCAGAGATGGTTCCCCATCAGCTAGGGGCCACTCAAGGGGTAAGGGCTAGGTCTCCCCCATCAGACAGGGAGCCAGCATAGAGGGAGGGGCTGGTTTGGGCTTTGCCCACCCAGGGCTCCCCAAGCCCAACGCTGTCTTCTGCTCAGTGTTGAATTCGGGAGTGGCACCCAGTGCTTAGCTCAGCCCCTGCGGGTGGGTCCAGACAAAGTGCCCCACCTCTTCCTATCCCACCCCCACCCCTCCCCTGCCCCCCCCCCCCCCCCGGCCCCCGTCTTCGCCCCAGCCTGGCTGAATGGGCCCCACAGGTGCCTTTTCCAGGTATGGAGGAGGGCCGGGTGCCATGAAGCAAGTGCAGGCTGTCACTCTCTGTTGGGTGCTACTGTTGGTGTCCAGGCTGGGGGCCAGGGATGGCTTCCCAGAAGAGGCCTCCTTCTACTACGGAAACTTCCCACCTGGTATGTCCCCTCCACTCCTCTGCTGGTCTGTCCTCTGACTGTCCATCTGTCTGTTGGCCTGCCCACCTCAGGTGACTTGCCGAGGAGACTGGTGCTTTTACTCCTGATGGGGAGGATGAGAAACACACCTCCATATGATTATTCTAAAATAAAAGTTCCTAAAAGATTTGTTTAAAAAAAATTACCAAAATAAGGCAACAAATGCTCATCAGAGCTAAAATTGTGCAAAAAAAAAAAAAGTTTATAATTATTATATCTTCTTCCCACTGCTCCACACACTCTTGCTCCCAGGGAGACAGGGATGGGGGCCATGGAGGGGTCCTGCCCTGAGGCCAGAGGCAGGATGTCCTGGCTTCAGGTGAAGCACTGGGTGGCCCAGGGCCCAGCAGGGGTCTCCACCTACAGGTTTCTCCTGGGGTGTGGGCAGTTCTGCCTACCAGACTGAGGGGGCCTGGGACCAGGACGGGAAAGGGCCCAGCATCTGGGACGCCTTCACACACAGCGGGAAGGGGAAGGTGCTCGGGGATGAGACCGCAGACACAGCCTGTGATGGCTACTACAAGGTCCAGGTGAGTGAGGGGGGTGCACGTGACCTCACTCAACCAGACTCTTTGTTCAGGTGAGGGGGGCTTAAGGGCTGATGCCCTGGTCCAGGGCCTCCAGCCTGCAGCTGCCTGAACCTGATCCTTGCCTGTGAACTTGCCTCCAGTGAAGGAGACAGGCCAGCTCATTGCTGGCACCCTCTTTCTTCTTGCATTGGCTTCTTGAGGGATTCATCACCCGAGTTTATCATTGTCATCTGGTAGACTTCTCAGAGTGCCCTTAGACCCTGCATTTCACCCGACTCTCAGCCACCACAGCATGGAGAGGGAACAGGTGACCTCACCCCTAGTATTCGAGGAGCTATAGAGAGCTACGGACAGAAATGGGCCTTGGCCCAGGGGCTCCATGACCCCTACCTCCCCCTTGATCCCCACCTGGTCCCCAGGTGACCCAGCCCTGTACCTACTCATACCCCATCTGCTCAGGAGGACATCGCTCTGCTGAGGGAGATGAACGTCAGCCACTACCGATTCTCCCTGTCTTGGCCCCGGCTCCTGCCCACAGGCATCCGAGGTGAGCTAGAGCATAGTCCCCTTCTCAGCCCAAGTGCAGAGACACCACAAAGTCCTGGGAAGGGCAACCAGCCCAGGAGCCTGGCTGTGGCTGCAGCAGTCTGACAGGTGTGTGGGTCACTAGCTCCCAGCATTCCTAAAGTACTCTGAGGCTCAGGTGACTTCAGGTCTGGGGAAAGCCATAGGGTCCAGCAAGGTCCACCATAGGAGGCAAGCCCCAGGGCCTTTGTTGTAGAGTCCTCTTTTATCTCTTTTATTTCACCTACAGCTGAGCAGGTGAACAAAAAGGGAATCAGATTCTACAGTGATTTAATTGATGCCCTTCTGAAGAGCAACATCACCCCCATTGTGACCTTGTACCACTGGGATCTGCCGCAGGTGAGGGCTGGTGCAGGTTCAGCGGGGAGGAGTATGCTTGGAAGATCTAGGGTGGCCAAGGTGGGACAGAGTCTGGGGTCTGGACTCTGGCTCAGGACTAAAAAGGATTGAGTGAAGAAATCTCTTTTGGTCTTAGTTCATTTGTGCCATTGTAATAGAATACCACAGACTAGGTAATTTATAAAGAACAGTTATTTCTCAGAGTTCTGGAGTCCAAGAACAAGGTGCCCAAAGGTTCAGTGAGGTGAGGGTCTGTTCTCTGCTTCCAAGATGGCACTCGAATGGTACATCCTTTGGAGGGAAAAAATTGTGTCCTCACATGGCAGAAGATGGAAGGGCAAAGGGGATGACCTTCAAGTTATTTTATGAGGGCCCCCAATCCCACTCATGAGGGAGCCTTATGATTCAGTCACCTTCCTGTTGCCCTGGGAACTAAGTTTCAGTATGAATTCTAGGGAACCAAAAACACTCAAACCATAGCACCTTCTCACATGGCTGGGAGGATCCACTGCTTCAGTTGAAGTTTATAGTAAGTGAAGAGTATGAATCCCAGTGTTTCCCAAAACATTTGGCATGAAAAAATAAAAATAAAAAAAAATATTAAGAAACTTTCTTTTTCTTTGTGATGCCGAGGATTGAATCTAAGACCTCACATGTGTTAGACCAGTGATCTACCACCCAACTATGCCTCTGGTCCAAGAAATATCTTTTGATTCAGGTTTGGTAGCATGATGTATTTAAGAAGTTTATATATGTGCTGGGGAGAAGGTTTTGAGCAGGAGGTGAGAGGAAAGGGAATTCTGGCTCTCCGGAGGCAGCTCCGCATGAGGGTGGGGCACTGGGCAGGTGACTGGGCTGGAGGAGCAGGTAAAGTGGGGAGAAAGGTAAGAGGTTGGAGGAGTGGCTTGGGCCAGACCTGGAAGACTTCAATTATAGGGAGAGAAGGTGATTGGGAATCAGGGCTTATTCCCAGAGAACTCTAGGTAATCACAACAGGACTGATCTGTGGAAACCCTACTGCAGGAACAGATGCCTTTAGCTGGGATAGGGCTCCCTGCTGAAGAAAGCAGACCCACCTGAACTGTAGAGACTCTTGGAGGTCTCTGATTCTATGCAGCCCTCAAATCCTCATTTGAGCCTGCATGTCTGGAGCCATATCTCATTTCCTCACAATTTATATTCCAAATGCTTTTTTTCAGTATTAGGCCTCTCCCTAGGCAAATTTTCTTAAATATCCAATCTGTCAGCTTCCTTCAAAGTCTCACTTTCCCTGCTCCCTCCCTCTTGTTTGTATGCTAGATGGCTTAAATTATTACCCACACATTTTTTAAAAAAGATGCTGAGGATTGAACCCAGCCCTCCAACACACACACTGAGCAGGTGCTATACCACCGAGCTACATTCCCAGCCCTTCCCTCCATATTTAAATTGTTAGGTGGCTCCTTACTGCTATTGCAGTCAGAGCTCCGGGCCCACCACTCTGCACCTTTGCTCACCTCTCCCTGAACAAGGCTCTCTAAACATTCTCTGTGCTGTATTCACCCCTGTTCCTCTTACCCATTTGGCCAATTGGCTCCAGAAGTAAATCTCAGGGCACTGACTTCTCTCTCCATTGGCAGCTGCTCCAGGTCAAATATGGCGGGTGGCAGAACGCGAGCATGACCAGCTACTTCAGTGACTATGCTGATCTGTGCTTTGAGGCTTTTGGGGACCGGGTGAAGCACTGGATCACTTTCAGTGATCCTCGGGTAAGAAGGGCCCTTCTCCAGGTGGGAAAACTAGAGTGCTGCCTGCCACTTCTCACAGGTCCTGTGGTCCCTACTTGCTGTCCCCACAGGCAATGGTGGAAAAAGGCTATGAGACAGGCCGCCATGCACCAGGCCTGAAGCTGCACGGCACCGGCATGTACAAGGCAGCACACCACATCATTAAGGTGAGGTGGATCTTCCTGGGGTGCAGACTGGGTTCCAGGTGGAGGGATGAGATGACTCCCAGTGCCAGGCCAGCCTGCCCAGGGGTCTGGGGCTGAACTTGATCCTTTGCTGCTAGGCTTCCACCTCAGCGTATTCCATAGCACCTCCCATTCTGTGAGGACTTTGTGGAAAGTGTGTCCTGTCATCTAGCACTCTGCTATGACCTGAGGTGCTGTAAAAGTTGCTGCTTAAGATCTAGCCAACTGGGTGAAGCACGTACATGTGGAAATTTGTCACCTATAGGTGATGGGAGGAAAAGGGTGTATGCTATTGAGCTAAGGGCTAAAATCTTCAGTGAATGAAAACTGGAAATTGTGAAGGACAGCAGTTAATAAAGGTTAGTATCAATTGTTTAATAGCATGTTTTTGGAGGAGGAAGGAAATAGTTTGGAAGCATTGGAAAAGAGCAAGGCAAACACCAGCCCTCTTCTAGGCCCAAAGGCATGTGGGGTGTGAGGAAAAAAATGCCTTATGATCTTTAGGGCAGCCAGGTGGTGTTCTAGGCAAGACAGTGGAGGAGACATTCAGAGAAGACGACTAGCCATGAGTTACAAGTACAGGAAAGCTGTGAGAAGAATGGGAGAAAATCAGGTCACATCATACATAGGATGTAGCTTCAAATACAAGTGATGATGCCTGCAGAAAAGGGATTCAAGGGGTGATGAGATAGGTCCAATGGACATTTTGAAGAAGGTAGATGTGTTGGCTTTTCAACACTGTAACAAAATACTTGACAAGAACAACTTAGAGAAGAAAATTAGTTGGGTTCGTGGTTTCAGAAGTCAGCCAACTCCACTGTTCTGGGCTGGAAGCGAGGCAAACATCATTCTTTCTACGCTTAATTTATGATTTAAAAAGAATTTTTTTTTTTTAGTTGTAGATAGACACAATACCTTTATTTATTTTTATGTGGTGCTGAGGATCCAACCCAGTGTCTCACACATGCTAAGCAAGCGCTCCACCACTGAGCCACAATCCCAATCGTAAATCTGACTTACGATTTCTTAAACTGAATATTTAAAGGACAGAGCTCTGAAGACATCTTTAATAACAAACACGGAGATCACTCTTCAGGCCTTCTTATCTATAAAAGATAGTAAGCTGAATAGAAGTGATTTAATATTGTTTTTGAGATGTTCCACATTATCAGACAATTCTATAGTTCATTGTTTTCTAGTTGGTTATTGCTGGCTGGCAAAATAGGGAGAGAAGACTGATAAATAAGGGTTCTCTGGGAGTAACAGGCAATATCCCCAACCTTGTAGCCTTTAGATGTTAAGTCTGCTCCTCAAACTTCAGCAAGTGTGGGAATCACCTGAAAGCCTTATTAAAAGGTTGCTGGGCCCCACTCCCAGATCTTCTGATTCAGTAGGTCTGGGTAAGGACCATGAATTTGCATTTTTATCAAATTTCCAGGCGATGATGATGCTCTTGGTCCATATTTTAAGAACCACTGTTCCAGATAACCTTTCATCTCTCTTAGATGCTGACCTAGCCTTTGAAATAGACTTTACAGCAGACCAGAGAATCCTGGTAGAGAATATGGAGAAAAAATTGGATGTACATTTCCCATTTCATTTCCTGATTGTTCCATGTAGCCTTGTCCTAACTTGCAGAGCACCTGTAGGAAAGTACAGCCTGGTTGCAACAGACAAACGGGAACAAAGAATTTGTGCAACAATCTTAGAAATAATAAATGACAACATGAAGTGGTTTATGCCAGACAGTAAATAGAAATGTAAGTGCCTCTGGAAGTCAGAGGGAGACTGTAGATTGGGACAATCAGGGCTAGATTTAGAAAAATGTTAGGTCTTAAACTTTTTGAAGTTAGGAAGGAAAGACCATCCCAGATTGAAAGGGGGGAAAAGAAATAGATGAGTCAGGCACCCATGGTGAATTCCTGCTCCTTTCAGGCCCATGCCCAAGCCTGGCATTCTTACAGGAAGAAGTGGCGCAACAAGCAGCAAGGTGAGCTGGAACCCCACAAAGGAGCTGAAACACAGGTGCCAAGAGGAGCCATGTCATGCATACTTCCTACCCACCTTTTCTTTTAAGGTCTGGTGGGGATTTCACTGAACTGTGACTGGGGGGAACCTGTGGACATCAATAACCCCAGGGATGTAGAGGCTGCTGAGAGATACCTACAATTCTGCCTGGGCTGGTTTGCCAACCCCATTTATGCTGGTGACTATCCCGAAGTCATGAAAGACCATATTGGTGAGCTAAGTCATATTTTCAATTAAATTTATTTTTAACTGATAAAAACAAATATTATACATATCTATCAGGTAGCATGTGATGTTCAAATACATGTATATATTTTGTAACGTTTAAATCATGTTAAATATATCTATTGCCTTGAACACTATCGTTTCTAGGGCTGGGGATGAAGCCCAATAGTAGAGCACTTTCCTAGCATGCACAAGGCCCTGGCTTAGATCCCTGGCATTAAAAAAAAAAAAAAAAAAAAAAATCATTTCTTTATGGTGAAAACTTATAAACTCCTGGGCTGGGGATGTGGCTCAAGTGGTAGTGTGCTCGCCTGGCATGCGTGTGGCCCGGGTTCGATCCTCAGCACCACATACAAACAAAGATGTTGTGTCTGCTGAAAACTAAAGAAATAAATAAATATTTAAAAAAAGAAAACCTATAAACTCCTTTCTTCTAGCTTTTTGAAAAGTATAGAACATCCTGGGGTAGTGGTGCACACCTGTTATAGTGATTTGGGAGGCTAAGGCAGGAGGATCACAAGTTCAAGGTCAGTCCTGTCTCAAAATAAAAAATGAAATAAAAAGGGCCGGGGATGTAACTAGTGGTATAGATTCCCTGGTTTCAATTCCCAGTACTTGGGGGAAGGGGAGTACATTATTGAACTGTGCAAGAGAACCCCAGAACTTCTTACTCCTATGGAATTGCAACAGTACCCCTTGATCAACTTCTCCCTACCCTACCCCATCCCATCCTCCACCAGGCTCTGGTTACTACTGTTTACTGTCAACTTCTGTGAGTTCAAGTTTTTATACTCCACATTTGAATGAGATAATGCAGTACTCCCCTTTCTGAGCCTGGTTTATTTTACTTAAGGATCTCCACCACTTGTTGCCACCAAGTCACCTCAGGAGCAAGTTACTGAGTCCAAGTGAAATGAGCAGAAAGCAGGGAACAGAAGAGGACCTGGGCTTGGCAAGGCACTCAAGGGATAACCCAGTCCCAAAGTATTAACTAGTTATTTAAGAGCTGGAAGGTAGCAGGGTGGGATGGGGGAACATCAAACAAATCCCTAGAACTGGAATTGAGAATTCAGAACAAAGGAAAAACCATGCTAGGTCTTTGGGCTGCCCTCTGCTGTTATGCTGTCCTGTCTCCTCTGTCTGTCTACTCCCTCGTATCTTCAGTGAAGTAGATGACAGCCTAGATCCAGTTGGCGGATATAGGTTCCATTGTTGGTTCTTTGTGCTGCTTGAGAAATACTTTCAAAGCTGTGGTTTCCAAAGTGTCAGGGAATCAAAAGAATACAAGTAAAGCTTATAGAGCCTTTTCTTTTCTTTCTTTTTTTTCCTTCTTCTTCTTCTTTTTTTTTTTTTTTTCTTGTGGTGCTGTGGATTGAACCCACGGCCTTGTGCCTGGTAAGCAAGTGCTCTACTACTGAGCTACATCCCCAGCCCTCAGTTTGGAAGCTATTAACTGCCCACATAACAGGAAATTCTAGGTAAAATGGCTTGAAAAGTAGGGAATCTATTTTCTCACTCTGGAAAATGAACAGATTAGACAAAGTAACCTCACAATCTTTTGGCAATAACTAGTTCTGTAATACTTTATATATAGACAGTCAAACTCTTAATAATTATTTCAAGGAAAAAGCCCTCATGGCCAGGGCCAGTATCCCTGCAGAACACCCTATCATTCACACAGTACATTTGCTTTCTCAGGACCCTGAGAAGCCATTGCAGGTGCCACTGGAGGACTGCACTAAAAAGCCAAATAGATTATTCATTACAGAGAAGTGTTTGGTCTTAAGGCCAATAATCCCAGACCCCATCAATTTCAATTTGGTAATGATTCAAGTGGGAACAGGGCTTTGTACAGTGTGGAGAGGAGGACCCTATAGGCAATTTTATTTATTTATAGTAATGAAATTACTATACCAGAAATCTTGTTTACAAATTACTTTCAGGTTTTTGAGAATCACCTTTTATTGGGCTGGGGATATGGCTCAGTGGTAAAGTATCTTGCCTGGCACGCATGAGGCCCTGGGTAAAGTTCTTAGCACTACCAAAAAAAAAAAAAAAAAATCACCTTAATAAACATGAACAAAAGTAAAAAAGTAACTCTAGGCCAGTGCAGTCTGACATAACTTTGTGATGATGGATATGCTTTCCATCTGTGCTGTCTACTACAAAGGACATGCTTGTGGCCATAGATGCCTATTTAAGCTTAAGAGTAAAATAAAATAAAAATCATTCATGTGATTGAATCTAGTCATATTTTAATAGACACATGTAGCAAGTAGCTACTGTATTAGTATAGAAACAGTATCTTATAGTTTTTCATGTTACTAAATATAACTGAAGGTAATAACATGCTAATATTTTAAAGGTATTTAATAATACAAACTTTTCATTCACTTACTCTAAACCAATAGCCACTTTGGAAATGCTTTTATGGTCATATTGTAGATCAACTAACAAAAATGTTGCTTTTCTTTATTAATTTTTTAAAAAATTTTCAAAGCTTATACAGAAGGACACATTTTAAATTTTTTCATGCACAAAAAAATACAAAGTGAAAATCAAGCCTCCCTCCATCTTCTTCCATCCTTCCAGAGGGAAGTACACTGTCAGTGTTAGACTGGGCCTATGGGAGCCAAATCATTGCTGTTTGTCCAAAGTATGTACTTATTAGTACATGCTACACTGAGCATGCATCTTTTTTTCACTTACGCATATCTGTTGGCATTCTTTTCATGTTAATATATAAAGTGCTGCCTCTTCCATTCTAATGGCTGCATGTTGTACTGGCGAATATTTCATTAAAATTTTTTTTTCTCCTCTCTCCTTCCCCTCTTTTTTGTGGTGCCAGGGATAGAATCCAGCATCTCGTGCATGCCAGGCAAACACTCCACCACTAAGCCTCATCCCCAGTTATTTCCAATCTTTTGCTGCTCAATCTATAATGAAGATTCTTGCACATACATCCTTTTACATGTGTGAGTAAAATATAGAATAAATAGTTTGGGGACTGGCTAGTGAAAGGACATAAAAGTTTACAATTGTGAAAGAACAAAATTGCCCAGTGCAGAGATTGTCACACCTCACACTACCAACTACAATGTGTGAACATGTCCATGTTGGTCCTATACCATCACTGACCTTCCAGAGGTCAAAATTACCAATTTTTGATGTAAGGAATAATACAGGAGTCCAACTCTACGTTTTTCCAGATAGCTACCCAGTTGTCCACATACCACTTAACTAATCCATGAAAATGTTATTTTAAATATTTTTTTTTAGTTGTAGATGGGCACAATATTTTTATTTTTATGTCGTGCTGAGGATCAAATCCATGGCCTCATATGTGCAAGGCAAGCGCTCCACCACTGAGCTACAACCCCAGCATGAAATTGTTACTTTTAAATTTTTTTTTTAGTTGTAGATGGACACAATACCTTTATTTATTTGTTTTTATTTTTATGTGATGCCAGGGATCAAACCCAGTGCCTCACGCATGCTAGGCAAGTACTCTACCACTGAACCACAACCCTGGCCCTGAAATTGTTACTTTTAAGCAATAAAAACTTTAAATTCCTTTGGATAGTATTCAGATGCTAAAATCCCAGTTTGGAAGGCAAAGGTAATATTTTTCCATGCAGACAAATCCTGAAGTCCAGCTTTTATGTCCACATGCCAGTATCATAGTGGTACATAAAAATAAAATGATTGTGAGAATATAAGATTGGTTAAATCTTCTTGTTTTCTCTCAATAGGAAGAAAGAGTGAAGAGCAAGGCCTGGATATGTCCAGATTACCAGAGTTCTCCCTCCAGGAGAAGAGCTACATTAAAGGCACATCTGATTTCCTGGGATTAGGTCATTTTACTACAAGATACATCACTGAAAGGAACTACCCCTCCCGCCAGGGGCCCAGCTACCAGAATGACCGTGACTTAATAGAACTTATTGACCCAAACTGGCCAGATCTTGGATCTAACTGGCTCTATTCAGTGCCATGGGGATTTAGGAGGCTCCTTAACTTTGCTCAGGTACTTACTGTATTAAGCTCTGTAAAGAACTTTTAGACCTGAATTCATATTCTCACAGCTTAAACTCAGGTGACTACATGTGAAAGGTAATAAAATAAATCCAATTACCTATACTTCAGATTGTGAGAATAGGCCTTGCAGACCAATACCTTTCATGAGTAATTCCTTCAACATATATAATTTTAGCTAAAAATTCTTATCCCACATTTAGGTGTTTTGTTGTCCTTCTCACCTGAAATGGAATATGTAGGAAAGAACAAGACTCAAAGTGCATTTTCCCTCCAACAATGCCAATTTATTGAGAAATATATTCTTACACATTAATGCGCCTCTTGCCTACACTCATCTCTAAATAAACATGTTAACTGACAGTACATGCTAAGATGTACTTGATTAGAATCTGGTAGCCTTGAATACATGTTGTTATAAGAGTATCTGATCCAGAAATCTACCTGTAAGTCAGAATTTTTAAGATATGTTACTCTGACTCACTTACAGACTCAATATGGCAATCCTCCCATATATGTGACAGAAAATGGAGCATCTCAAAAAGAACACTGTACGCAATTATGTGATGAGTGGAGAATTCAGTACCTTAAAGGATACATAAATGAAATGTTAAAAGGTGAGATACAAACCAACAATGTCTTCACATATTTTTCTGTGCACCTTAAACAAAATTTGATAACACATGATCAACTATGACTTGTCTCTAAATCTCATAAATAAAAATATTTTAATATTATCTTCACAATATTATTTAAGTAAAGGAAATATGTTAAAAGTGGAATAAAATGTCTTTTCAGCTATAAAAGATGGTGCTAATATAAAAGGGTATACTTCCTGGTCTCTGTTGGATAAGTTTGAATGGGAAAAAGGATACACAGATAGATATGGATTCTACTATGTTGAGTTTAATGTCAGAAATAAGCCTCGCTATCCTAAGGCTTCAGTTCAATATTACAAGAAGATTATCACTGCCAATGGGTTTCCCAATCCAAGAGAGGTAAGACTAACTATTTCTTCTGGATTTAGACAAGCTAAGCACTGGGGTGCAGTTTGGCAAGGACTTCCCCTCTTTTTTCCAAAGAGGACAGATGTATACAGCATGGCTCTGTCTTTCCTCCCCCTCACCACCTCTTTGCTCCTTTGCTTAGAATAGAGGAAGCACGCCTCAAAATTTAACTCACAACAAAGCATTAAGGACATGACTAGAGGTATGCATGAGTTCCATTTGCTCTAGGTTATAACAGGTAAAGTCAATGGAGACTTCTGGTTAAATGTTGTCTTAATGCTAATAAATACTATGTAATCTTCAAAATATGTAAAATCAGTGAAGTAAATCAAATATAGAATGACGTTATTTTCATTTCTTTTCCCATCAAATATGAAAGCCTTATAAACATACTGGCTCCAAAAATGAGAAAAAAAAGTAATCAAACTTTATAATCTTTTAAAACCTACCAAACATATCAATAATCTACAAATTTAATAATCTACAATAATCTACAATTTTAGCTCTCTATTACATGTTAATGCACCTATTGGCAAGGAATATAAATGATAATTAAAAATTCTTTGAAGGTGAGCCTAGAGGGACTAAAAATGAAAGTGGTGACTAACAGTTATAAGGCATTTGCTACTTTTATATTATTAGAAAAATACTCTGGTTGTGGTGGTGCACGCCTGTAATCCTAGCTACTTGGGAGACTGAGACAGGAGGATTTTGAGTTTCAAGGCCAGCCCTGGTAACTTAGTGAGATCCTGCCTGGAACTAAAAATTAAAAAGAACTGATGTAGCTCAGTGGCAGAGTGTCTCTGGGTTCAATCCCCAGTACCAAATTAAAAAAAAAAAAAAAAAGGAAGGAAGAGAGGAGGAAGGAAAGAGGGAGGGAAGGGAGGGAGGGAGGGGAGGGAGGGCAGGAGGGGCAGGAGGGGCAAGAGGGGCAGGAGGGGAAGGAAGGGGAGGAAGGGAAAAAAAGCACAAGATTGCACACTCCTTAAAAATAATCTATTCTTTGATTCCCTCTCTATGATGCATATAGATGTACAATAAATATTAACTAATTTAAACTACAAGTGGATTTTTAAAATATTTATTTATACCCTACATTTACTCCAAAAATAATTTCATACAGCAAAAAGTTAGTCTAAGACATTACTTACCAAGTGGGTTTTTATCAGGTGGAAAGTTGGCACTTCGAAGCCTTGGAAACTTGCTCTATAAACAACCAGTTACTTGCTGCAGGTGAGTATATTTTAATTCTTTTCTTTGATAATTAAATTACATAATTACACATATAATAACATTACCAAAAATCTCAAACTGTAGATCTACCTGAAGTCAATCTTCCCAAACCACTTATGATTTGATTGAATTTTTTCCTTACTTTGAAGCAATGTCAAATTTCTATCTCAGAAGCATTATAAATATTAAAAAAAAAATTACCATTAAAGAGTAATGTTTCAACTACTGAAATTTTATTCTTTCTGAACCACATTGTAAATTCATATACCTACCATTTTTGTTAAAGTGGGCTTATAGAAGGAAGGGAAAAGTTAACCATTATACCTACGGGAATGAAGAAAAGGTCAAAAATACTTTAGCTCTTGTACTCATTCATTCAGCAAATAATTATTAATCATTCACTATTAACTATGAGTTATTTTAAGGCTGGGGATATAGCAATGAATAAAACTGGTCCCTACCCTCACAGAAGGCATCATTTCTTATGAAATGGGATCTAAAAGGATCCAAGCTATAGAATAACCAAGATGCAAATGTGTATCAAGAAATGGCAACACATTTCACCTCTTTGAATTTTTTTTCTCTCCATAGGGACACTCAGAGAAATATACTTTCTGTTTTACTAGACTCATTTTTCCTCCCCATACTGAGGATTGAACCTAGCAATGCTTTACCACTGAGCTACATTCCCCAGCCCTTTTTATTTTAAGACAGGGTCTTACTAAGTTGCCCAGGTTGGCCTTGAACTTGTGATACCCCTGCCTCAGTCTCCCACATTGCTGGATTACAGGCATGTGCCTCTGTGCCCAGCAATAAACTTATCTTTAATGTGGTATTCAAAGTAGAAAGTACTAAAGCAAACTCTTCTAAGCCAACATTTTTAAGAGCCAGTATATCACTATGTACCAACCTTCCCATATCTAAATAACAGAGACAATACTAAGGATGTATATTCCATTAAACTGAAATAAACAATGTATTTGTAACACAGAATTTGCTTAAAAGCTTATGAACTCTATAAGAACAGAGTCTGTGCTTTATTTATCTCAGTAATCAGAATGCCCAACAGAAAAATTAAAAAAGGGTATTACAGAAATATCCACTACTATATCAATGTACAAGAAACAGGCTCATCATTTAATTCTTAAAGATCAAACTATGCAAGAATCACCATATGATATTTTAACATGGGAATTCCCATAAGATACATAATAACATGCTTGAAAGTTTGGAAATGTTTCCCTCGATTTTTCTTTCATAAGTCTCTCCAATGAAAAATTATGGGAACTATAAAACATGGCTGTTAATAATCTTGAGAGAGATACATGGTAAGCATTAAGTAACCATACACTTAGCCTTTATTATACTACCTGTAGAAAAATCCAAATTTAGGCATTCCCATATTCTTTGAAATATTTTATAAACTCTCACATAACTTGTGTGTGTGCGTGTGGTGCTGGGGATTAAACCCAGGGCTTATGCATGCTACCTCAAGTACACTACCACTGAGCCACATCCCCAAACTCCTAATTTTTAAATACCATTTAGTTTACTAGGTTCCCTTTTCTACAAAATGAGAATTAGAAAACTTGATGTCATTTCTCAAGTTTTTCCAATATACTTAAAGCTTCTGGGACGCAGCTCACCTGGTGGTTGTTCTCTGTCCCATTTCAGAGCCTTTGCTCAGTCACATGCACATGGTCTCGGAGATTGTGGTCCCCACAGTCTGCACTCTCTGCACACTCATTGCTGCCCTGCTGTTAATGCTGCTCCTCAGGAGCCAGAGTTGAGACAAGATCACCAATTTTGGAGCTTCGTCTTTCATAGAGAAATCTTCAGGATGGTCCTCCTATTTCTGCTTTGAAAGTTTGTTCATGTCTGTTTTCTGGATTTGTTATAATTACCTTTCCCCCCAACTCTTTTTGGTGTATGCTGGAATTTAAGAATTAGAAAATAAAAATAAGCATAAAATTAAAAAAATTACCTATAACTTCACCCCCCCAAAGTCAGCATTAATATTCTGCTAATATTATGCACACACTCTCACTTTACAAAAGAGATCACAGCATAGTTTTGTGACTTGATTTTTTTCATTTTATGTAAAACATAAAATAGAAATATTACTTAAATGTACAAATGACTGCCATCTCAGTACCATCCTATGTAATGGATAGCATCACCCTACATACAATAATCCTTATGACTGCCATCTCAGCACCATCCTATGTAATGGATAGCATCACTCTACATACAATAATCCATTTAGATTATAAATCTATTAGCCAACCAGGAAAAAGCATTAGGTGGGCACCAATAAATGAGCACACAAATTTTACAGAGGTAAATTTCTCATACTAGATTTGATTTATTTTAATCAATAAGCTACTTCAAAGAAATGTTTCAGAATATAAAAAGTATATTTAAGAGAAACATTTATTTAACTGTTAAGTAACAAGGTATATTTTAAAAACATTAAGGTCCATTGTATTCTTTTTTTTTTTTAAAGAGAGAGAAGAGAAAGAGAGAGAGAGAGAGAGAATTTTTTCATATTCATTTTTCAGTTTTCGGCGGACACAACATCTTTATTTTTTTTTAATGTGGTGCTGAGGATCGAACCCAGCGCCCCACGCATGCCAGGCGAGCGCGTTACCGCTTGAGCCACATCCCCAGCCCAGGTCCATTGTATTCTTAAGTTTGCTAAAATTAATCTTCATTTATTTAGGAACATTTTATTCATTATTTGATTCTTCTTAATTTTGTTTCTGAAACATAAAGATAGCAAAACATATTATTCCATTAATTTTTTAATTGTTTTTTTTTTGGTTAACACTATCTGAAATCAAAAGATTTTTAAAGGGTGTTCATGTCTGAGATTTAGTCCTATAACTGGGCTGAGATGAAATTATTTTTTAACAAAACTTTGGTTTCATTATAAATGTTTACTTATTTATTTATTTTTATGTGGTATTTATTTATTTATTTTATGAGGATCGAATCCAGGGCCTTGCACATCCTAGGTGAGCGCTCTACCCCTGAGCCACAACATCATCCCCACTATAGGTGGTTTTGAAATTCAACTCTACTATACAGATTTGTTTTTAATTTTTTTTTTTAGTTGTAGATGGACACAATACCTTTATTTTATTTATTTGTATTTTTTTATGTGGCGCTGAGGATAGAACCCAGTGCCTCACACATGCTAGGCAAGCGCTCTACCACTGAGCTGCAACAGCAGCCCCCTCTAGTATTCAGATTTAAAATGCAAAAACATTATCACTCCAAACGAAAAAAAATTTCATTTTGGTGGTTTTAGAATTGAACTGTCCTATTAAGTTGACTAAATAGAAGGTAGGAAGGAAGTAATATCTGGTAAGCCTTATATGTGATTACTGATAAATTATCCATATTCGTAATGTATTAAATCAACATTTACAATGTAGAAATAACTAAAACATAAAGTACTTAATAAAGAGAACAAAAATTTAAATACCTTATGGAGGACCTCCTCAGCTCACTTCACTTAAAATGCACCAGGCTGCAGGTAACCATGTTAGTAAAGGGTATCCTTTCTTCCAGGCTAACATTTAGTGTTAATTCAGAAAAATCTGTAACCAGAAAGACAGTAAGATCAGAACTCTTTAACACCCTGCTGGCTTTTCTACACTGACTTTTTTATTAGCACAATAATCAAGAGGTTGACTGAATGGCATATATCTTCTACTTCAAGAGAATTTGTTAGACAAAATTTGGCCAAAACTCAGTTGGACATTGTCATCCAGGACAATTCATTTAAATATTAACCCTTTTGATGCATTTAAAATGTGATTAACAACCTAAAATTTAAGGCAGATTTTGAAAAAAATTTATCTATTTTTCATCTGGGAATATATGGCTTTATTTCTTGAGCCAAATCAACTGAGGTTAAACTGTCTTTTCCCCATCTAAACACATATTTCAGAAAAGAAAGAAATTCTACTTAGGATTTGTAGTCTTCAAGCTAGACATATATCCATTTTTTTCCTCAGACTGATTGTTGTATTAAAAAAAAAATGTTAAAAAGTCTAACATTTACATAGGATTAGGTCTGCTTCCTTGCAGAGCAGTATTTTAGCTTCCACACTTTCACCATTACCTGTTACCACTGAGCACCTCTGGGTGGGCAGCACTCTACTAGATACCATTTTTCCACACCACTAACTCCAAATCATTATTCTCTATTCTAATGGCAGCTAAAGGTGTATTCTTTTCTCTTAAGTATCCTACTTTTCACGTCAGCTGTTTTACTTAAGACCATAAAACCCATTAAGTATCTTGAAAAACTAGTTTTTGATCTAAGTGCAATGAAATAAAAAAATCTAATTTCTTAAATGCATATCTTTAACAAAAAATAAATCATTATTGAGCTTTAATGTTTACAATTGGGGCTTTGTTTGGATAGTTCACAACTTTTACAAATGAGGTCTTTCTTCAAGAATGCATCTTGTTTGGGGCCCAAAATCACTGAATAATTTCTAACCTAACATTAAGAATATAGGATAGTGAGAAGAGATTATAAAGTTCAAGCCAAAATTGAGTGCATTTTCAAACACACAAAATATACAATTTCATAAGAATTCTTTATTCAGATAAAAGGAGTCACTGGACCTATGCATTAGCAAATTGTTTTAATATTCAAAATAACTTTCACTTTTTTTGAAGTGATTGTGTCAAAAAGACTCTAAAAGATATGTTCAGTGTACTTTGCTTTTTCAGTATCATTGAAAAAATTTTGTTTCACTTTGCATGATTTTTCTCCTAAGTTTTAAAATGGCATTTTTCATAATTGTATCACATATTTATGTCTTCAAAACTTTCTTCTGAATCATAAAAGCCATATATGTTTTCTTCTTAAAAAATGAAAACAAGTGTAGTTAAAATGTTTAAGTCAATGGATTTCAACTTTAGCTGTACCTGGAGAACTTTACAAATTATTGATGTCCAGGGCTGGGATGTGGCTTAAGCGGTAGCGTGCTTGCCTGGCATGCGCGCGGCGCTGGGTTCGATCCTCAGCACCACATACAAATAAAGATGTTGTGTCCGCCAAAAACTAAAGAATAAATATTAAAAATTTTTCTCTCTCTCTCCTTAAAAAAAAAAAAAAATATTGACGTTCAGGCTTTCTCACCAAAAATTCGGATTTACTTGGTTGGAGCAACAGCACTTTAACAGCTCCCCAGATGATTGTTAAGGACCACCTCTGCCCTCACCAGTCCACACTTCAGGGCTAACATTTGGTTCTAGACCTCTTTATATGTCCTAGCCTGTGTTTTCCTATAGTACATAACATTACAACTAATAGTGTTGTTCATAGGTCTGTTTGCACATGTCTGGTGTCTGATTATATGTGTGGATATTGTGACTAATGGAACGGCTAGGCTAAAGCATGTGCTCTTTTACAATTCTAGTGGATATCACCCTCCAGAGACTGTACAACTTTACACTCACACTGGCAAGGTGTGTGGTTGATTGCCTATTACCTCATACCCATACCAGCACAGTGACACTAAAGTTTTTGATCTTTTGCTACTCTGACCAGGTAAAAATGGTATCTGCATAATTTAAAAAAAAATTTTTTTTGGTAGTTGTAGATGGACAGCATGCCTTTATTTTATTTATTTTTAAGTAGTGCTAAGGATCAAACCCATGCCTCACACGTGCTAGGCAAGCACTCTGCCACTGAGCTACAGCCCCAGTCCCTACATAATATAAATTTGCATTTCTTTTTTTTAAAATATGGGTAGGGTTAAACACATTTTATTTATTTATTTATTTATTTACTTACTTACTGTAGTAGGCATTGAATTCTACCACTCTCAGACCTATATCCCCAGCCCAAGCACCTTTTAAGAAACATTCAAATTTCCATTTAGTAAACTGTTCAAATTATTTGCCCATTTTTCTATTAAGTTATTAATTTTTAAAAACTGATTTAAAAGTGTTTTTGTTGTTGTTGTTGTTTTATAGGGAATATATCCCTTTTCTGAACATGGGCTATAAATTTCTCCTCCTAGTTTGTCATTTGTCTTGCCTCTGGCATGTTTTGCCATGCAGAAATTTTTCTATTTCTAAAACTGACTTTCAATCTTTTATAGTGCCCAGGTTTTATATCACACTCAGAAAAGATAAGGCATGATTTTAACTTATGGCTCATGGAAAAATTCTTTCAGTTTTTTTTTTTTTTTTTTTTTAGGACTTTCACAGTATAGCTATCTGCACAGAGTCTTCAATTGACAGGTTTCTATTATGACTGAATTAAAATATATTTTGGGGAGAAGAATAAACATTGTCTGGAAATAATTTTGAAAGATATTAATGAATGAAATAGAACGATTTGTATTCCCAGGAGTAGCTAATTAAGGTCTTTGAAGTCTTAGACTTTGTTAAAAAACTATCAGATTTGTTTTCAAACAATCCTGGCAATATCTGAATGTATCGATTGAAGACCTATGTGCATAAGAGACAACTGTATCACAATCTGTATGTCTGAAAATACAAGTTTATAGATGCTAAAGGAGGAGGACTTAGTAGGCCAGCTAATTATACAACTAACATGGGTAATCACTGAGTATAAGAAATTTTAACCCTTACTCTAGTCACAGAGAAGACACCAGGACAGAAATAACACAATTTCAAAGAGTGCACAGTGTGGATTATGAACTAGCATTTCCATCTTATAACCTATTTTTACACCCATGTCCCTACTGCTTGACCTCATGCGATTAAAGTTCCTCTACCCAGGAAAACGAGGAAAAGCACTCTTTCATATGCTGGGCATGGTGGCACCTATAATCCCAGCAACCCAGGAGGCTAAGGCAGAAGCATCACAAGTTTAAGGCCAACCTCAGCAACTTAGCAAGGCCCTAAAAAATAGCAAGACTCTGTCTCAAAATAAAAAATATAAAGTACTCCTGGGTTCAGTTCCTAGTACAAAAAAGAAAAAGCACTCTTTCATGATTATCAAACTCTGAATTTTTCTAAGCATTACACTGGCACAAATATTTGTATGTCTCCCCCCTCCCAAACCCTTTATTTCTAAGAATAAGTTTGTTTTGGCTCAGCCTGGGTAATTCAGTGAAACCCTCTCTGAAAATAAAAAATAAAATGGGATGGGGACACAGTTCAGTAGCAGAGTGCCTCTGGGTTCAATCTTTAGCAATGCAAAAAAAAAAAAAAAGTCTGTTTACACTCAATTCAGGAAAATTATTTAAAACTAAGCACAAGAGCTGTAATAATGATCCCTTCCAGAAAAATTTAGTTTATTTTCACTTGGAATAATTTATCTAAATAGATTACAAATCATCTTTACCAGGTTTCTGAAAATTCAGATGGTCTACAGGTGAACTGTCACTCAATTGCCAAATTGTTTTAACCTTTTTCTGACCGCTATTTATTTCCACTCTCCATTTCTGTGGCTTTTCTCTAAGACCAAGAGGGAAAAAAAAATAAAAACATTAAAAGACAAAACAATGAACAGCTATTTCCTTTCTTTTACAGTCATCTAGTGAAGTCCTTATGGGATAAACACTGAAGAAAAATAGGTCATAACTCCCATTTTGAGTGCAATCAGGAGAGGAAAAGAAATAAGAATACAAATAACAATAATAGAGAAAAACTGGGTAAGAGGACAAGAGAAGCCTGGAATCTGACTCAGAATGGGGACTGCAGAGTTGAGGAAGAACCTCAGAGGTTACAGCATTTGAGCTGAGTATGAAATGATGAGTTAACTAAGCAGACAAAATCTAGGAGGAAGAAATGACACAGGCATAGGCACTGAGGGGTGAGGGTGAGACATCTGAAGAAAGTCAATGATAGCATCCTTGACTCAAAAGGGAGGAGGGAGGATGTGGCATCACCTGGGCCAGAAAGGTGCAGGGTCCAGGCACAGGAGGCCTTGAAGACCACACTTAGGCACAGGAGCACTGTCCTAAAGGTAACAGGGAGTCATTTAAACAGAAAGATATCACAAAAGAGTGTGAATTTTAGAAGATAACTTTGGCAGCAACATTGAAACAGAAGATTATGTTGACAGAGAGAACGGTTAGGAAAGAGGATTTTACCAAAGTCCAGTATGAAAAAGACAAACGTAAAGAAAGTAATGACGATGGGAAGAAAGGGCTGAATTCAAGAGGTACAAATAAGATCAGGACTTTATATCAATTTATTTTATTTTATTATTTCAATTTCTTTAACTGGTGACTTGGTAATCATTTAAAGGAGGGAGTACAGGACAACAATTAGTGGAGAATAAGTCTCAGGTTTCTATTTTAGGTATTAGATGGATACTAATGATGGTCACTTGAAAGATGAAATGCAGAAGGACGACAAAGGGGATTAGGGGCTCATTGTTGTTTTAACATTTTACTAATTTTTAACCAAAAATGTATGTATTTATCATATACAACATGTTTTCTATATATATACATTGTAGAATGGCTGAATCAAGCTGATTAACATGTACATGTACATGTAAAATTTATTCTAGCATTTTTCACCTAATACATAGGTGCCAGGTTGTACAACAGCTCTTAGCACTGGTTCAGAATTAGATTCTAGACTAACTACATGACCCTGAAGCTGGGGATTCACATCTAATAGGCATATAGAAATTTAGGTCTGAAGTTCAGAAGAAGTTGAAGACATAGATTATGAATTATCATTAGCCCAGAGAAACTGTTCTGGTGAAAACTCACATCTAGGAAGCAAGCTGACCAATAACTTAAAAAAAGAACTATTCTTGGGAGTGGGCCAGAGAAGTGAAATTAAAGTTAACACAGAATGCATGTCACAGAAACTAAGAAGATAGGTTTAAGAAAAGTATAGTGCTAAACAACAAATAGCCTATGGGTGCTTACTGAAGGAGAAAACTGATGGCACACAAGGAGCAAAAGAACATTCTTTTACTGAAAATCATCCACTGATTTTGGCAATGAGTGGCTCTTGGGGACCTTCACCTGAGCAGTTTCAGGGGAGAGATGGGGGTTTGTCTAAGAAAGAACTAAATAGAGGGGGGAAATTAACAGTGGCTGTAGTATGAGAGAAACTTCAAGTATTTTCTATGTGGAGGGAAGAATCAGGGGAGACCATCACTTGTAGCAAACCCAGTGCCCAAGTAGATAACTAACCCATCACCATAGCCTCCCCAATCCCACATTCTCCTTTTACTCCCACAGCCATATCCTTGGCCTTGCCACTCTCCTGATCATTCCGCCCCTCCCACCCCAATCTGTCATTTCCTTTCTAGCTCTACTTTCTACTTTCTTTTGTGAACAATTTCAAATTGAGAACAAAATGAAGAATTAAAGGCTTGACAATCTAAAAAGAGCTGATATAAGGTCTGGGAGAAAGAAAGGGGAGGACTACTGGACTGTGGTCAGAGAGTGGGGCACTGATGCAGGTTTCAGAGGAGAAAAGGTTCTAGATTATGAGGTTCCCATGGTATAGACACCAAAATTGCCAAGAATCATGGGTGGACTTAAGGTAGAATTTAATTATTAAACTGCTTACCTTTGGTATAAGTTTTTTATAGCAGCTGGTCTAACTGGCAGCTGAAAAATGTGTTGCTCATCAAGAGGATTTTGTTTATAATATTTTATGCAGGATCTAAAAAAAACAAAACAAAAACCAAAAACTCCTTTTGGAAGACTCATTTGGAGATAAAACTTTCCTTAGACTATCAGAAATATTTTATTGAGTACCATCTACCACAAAAGTACAAAATGAATAGCACCTGCCCAACTAAACTTAGGGTTTTTTTTTTTTTTTATTATTATTAAAAGGAATCTCAACATCCCCCTACTTCCTTTTTTCTTTCTCTTTCTCTTTCTCTCTCTCTCTGTACTGGGTATTGGACCCAGGGGTGCTAGGTCAATCACTTTAAAAATAAATTAATAATAGACATATTTCTCATAAATATAAAAACATGCTTAATATGTTTACGTTGAGCCCAAGTAAAGGCTCAAATCAGGACAAAGAGGTATCAGAAACATAAAAACTAAGAGGTAGAAGAGATACAAAGACATGGCCTCCATGGTTTTCAGAGTCTGGGGTATATGAGTTAACTTGATTATACTACTGATTTTTAATGAAAACAATTCTTTTAGGTTCTGTAAAAAGTAACAATTTCAAACCTTTCTCTTTAAAATTGAGGCAAATTCTAAATTTGGAAAAGGCCCAATGGTTTATTTACTCCTCATTTGAGGGCTCTAGTACATGTAAAACACCAGCAATACATGTATAAGGATTATTCCAAATTGTTTTTAGTTCTAACTGTTCAGAATCTCTAACTACAACAATCCAACTACAGAGGTCTGGTAATACTATCTGATTTCATCCAGTTGTCCATAGAGATGGCTGGTAATGATTAGTCTGACTCAGATTTATAGGGATGTAAAGAAGAGAAGAAACAATATTTATTAAGCACTTATTATGTGTCAGTGACCTTATACACATTATATAATTTAATCCTTACAGCACACATAGGAGGATTATTTATTTGTTTATTGACACTGAGGATTGAACCCACGAGTGCTTAACCACTGAGTCACATCCCCAGCCCTTTTTTATATTTTATTTAGAGACAGGGTCTTGTTGAGTTGCAAAGTGCCTCTCTAAATTGCTGAGGCTGGCTTTGAACTTGCAATCCTCCTGCCTCAGCCTCCTAAGCTGCTGGGATTACAGGCGTGTGCCACCATGCCTGGCTTTACATAGGAAGTTTAATAATCTCTGATGGATCTAATGATGCTTTTCATAGAGGAGGAAACAAGATTAAGTGAGAGGAAACTTCCTAAGGAAGTTAAAAAGTGATAAAACCAAGTGTTAAGTCTGAGTATTCTGGATTCAAAACCCTTTCCTTCCTATGATAGTGACCTAGAACCATGCTAATCTGAAGACAGGGTGAACAAGTTCTATCCCGACTGGCAATAAAAACTACATATTTTGGCTGCAGTTTTTCAGAAGAGAATACCCACGTTCCTTCCTTTCTTTCTTTTCCAGACTGGGGATCAAACTCAGGGCCTTGTACATTCTAGACTACTGCTCTACCACTAAGCTACACCCCAGCCCTTTAGATTTTATTGAAATTTTATTTAGTGAAAAAGTTGGCCAGGCTTGTGATTCTCCTGCCTCAGCCTCCCAAATAGCTGGGATTCAGAAGAGAAGATGTATCTATGAAGTAAACAATAAAAACTTACTGTGTTAAAGAAAAGAGGAGCTCATGTTGAAGTTGAATGAAAAACATGCAACTAACTATTATTTCTAGAATATGGTGAAGTTTTTGAACACGATTAACCTGTTCTTGTATCTCCACTGATGAAGAAATGAAGTATTCCTGGAATGAAAAAAATATAAAAAAGGACTGAAACTGACCAAATTACGCTATATACACATATGATATCATGGTGAATTTCACCTTTATCTGTACTTTAAGCTATATCTCCAGCCATTTTATTTTATTTTTTTAGTATCTTTTTTCAGTTGTAGATGAACACAATATCTTTATTTATTTGTTTTTATGTGGTGCTGAGGATCGAATTCAGTGCCCCACACGTGCAAAGCAAGTGTGTATCTAACACTGAGCCACAGCCCCACCCCTTTTTCAGAGCAGGTCTCACTAATTTGCTGAGAGTGTTCTTAAACAAACGATCCGCCTGCTTCAGCCTCTTGAGTCATTGGTATTACAGGTGTGTACTACCATGCCCAGCTCCCACCTTTATGTATATCTATAAAGCACCAGTTAAAAATAAAACTATAAATAAGTACAAGGAAGACCAATTAAGTAGAGGAAAGGGAATGGGGGAGGGAGGAGGGGAGGGAAAGAGGAAATGGAGTGGGGATACTGAAGCAAATTATATGACATGCATGTATAATTACATCAAAAATGAATACCAGTATTATGTATAATACACTAATAAAAAGAAAAAAGAAGGCTGAATGTTTTCTCTGATAACTGGATACTGATCCATATGGGGGGAGCATGGGATGAATGGAGGAATTTTGATTGGGCAAAGGGGAGGGAGGGTGGGGGCCACGGGGGTAGGAAAGATGGTGGAATGAGATAGACATCATTACCCTAGGTATATGTCTGATTGCACAAATGGTGTGATTCCATGTACAACCAGAGAAGTGATAAATTGTGTTCCATTTGTATATTATGAATCGAAGTGCACTCTGTTGTCATGTATAACTAATTAGAGCAAATTTTTTTTAAAAGTGAAAAAAATAAAATAAAAACAAAAAAGAAAAAAGTATAAGCAAAATAGAGAGTTAAAGAATAAGCAGAATCTAGGGCTGGGGTTGTGGCTCAGTGGTAGAGTGCTTGCCTAGCGTGAATGAAGCCCTGGGTTCAATCCTCACACCACATAAAAATAAATAAATAAAAGTACTGTCTAACTACAACTAAAAAATAAATATTAAAAAAAAAATAAGCAGAATCTGTTACGTGTGGTGGTGCATGCCTATAATCCTAGCAACTTGGGAGGCTGTGCCAAAATACATTCCATTGTCATGTAGAACTAATTAGAACAACAACAAGAAAAAAGAACATCATAGCTGGGCATGGTGGCACATGCTTATAATCCTTGTGGTCAGGCGGCTGAGGCAGGAGGCTTACAAGTTCAAAGCCAGCCTCAACAACTAGCAAGGCCTAACAACTTAGTGAAAGCCTTTCTCAAAAAAAAAAGTGCTTAAGTGGTATGGTGGGGAGAGGGAGGAATATATGTGTGTGTATGTGTGTGTGTGTGTGAATTCTTTGCAAAATGATTCTTTAATATAAATGGGTTGATAAATATAAAATAAATCTTCTTAATAGGGCTGAAGACATTCCCTAATAATTCTAGAGAAAAGTTATAGCAGCACATTTTTAAAAAATATATTTTATTTTTTAGTTGGACACAATATCATCTTTATTTTATTTATTTTTATGTGGTGCTGAGGATCAAACCCAGGGCCTCACACGTGCTAGGCAAATGTTCTACCGCTGAACCACAACCCCAGCCCATATAGCAGCACATTTGCTAGAGCAGGATGAAAACATATATCAGTATCATCAATTTGTAAAGTAAGAGAAATGACATTGAGTAGACTAGTTTTTCATTTGTCTTACTAGATAGTAATAGTTAAGGTATTGACTGTCTTTTTCATGTTTCCTAGAGCACATTACAGACACTTAAGATAGAATGACTAAACAAAAGAAAAACCAATTTTAGAATTAAAAAAAACTCACCAAGTGATTCAAAGATGCAAGTTCCTGACCTATGAAAAAAAAACACATATATGCAAATCAGTTTTAGGAATTGTCTATTACATGTTAAGGAACCCAAGCAAAACTTTCCATAGTTCATACATGAAAGAGATCATCAAGCTAAACACTTCCTCATAAAAGACCAATTTTTTTCTGACATTTTACACCATAAATACATATTAATACTATTCTAAAACTGATCACAGCTTGCTCTAATAAAAAATCACCAAGTATTGGGTATTAAAATAGCATCTCATAAAAGGCTTTTTAATTTACTAAACTTGCCGAATCTCAAATGTTTGAACTATAAGCAAACAAACAAAACTATAGCTATATTTAATTTAATATCTTTTTGAATGGCTCACAGGAGAGAAATGCTTGTTTCACAGTGAAAGGGGTGGGTGGGGTGGACCAGGAATACAAATGACTAGAAGCAAGTAGAAAGATAAAATGTGAAAATATCTATGGATGACAACTGGACATGCTTTTTAATGTTTTGAGCTGGGAAAGGAACTTACCTACAAAAAAACTGATATAATCTTTTTTTAGTTTGTCCAAGCCAATTTCCAAAAGCATTTGAAGTGGAATAGTCCCACTGAGAGAAACTGTGTCCATGGTTCCATGATAAGACTGATGAATGAGCTTACTTAGTAGACTGTTACTCCCACTATGGAGCTAGAAATCAAGAAATTTTTATAAAACCATCCAATATGCAAAAGAGAAGTAAACTGCATAAGTTAAAAATTATAAGCTTTCATTCTTCATCTCCTGACACTACAAATTGTTTGAATATGTCAGTTTCTAAACTGTCACTACAAATTGTTTGAATAAGTCAGTTTCTAAACAGTCACTACAAATTGTTTGAATATGACAGTTTCTAAACTGTCTTTTCTACCTTAATTGTTGAAAAGTTCAAAGCAACTCAGAAGAGTTTAAACTTACCACCCCTAAGTGATAAGCTTAAGCTGTGGGAAAACTCTATCCCTCAATGGCCTGTGCATATATCATAAAGAATTCCTTTATGGCTATGATATCCAATATAACTTGATAACTGCCAATTACAAAGAACTGTGAACTTAAAGATTTAATGTGTTCCAAGTACTATATAATTCATTTTAAACATATATAAAATATTTGTCATTTTCCCACTAGTTTCTATTTATTTCTATTTTAACTTTTATCACAATCTTTTTGCATTTTCTTTTTTTAAAGTAGTTTCACATTTTGCACTTACTGTATACAAAAGAATTTTACTTGTAAACATCTTAAAAACACAGAAATTCTTAACATAAAATTATAGATAGTCAAAACTAAAATGCCTACAATCACTAATGCCCAATTAAGCAGAGCCTTTGCTCTCAAGTGTACCTCTGTTCAGAACTAAGAAAGCCTTTTTTATTTTTGGTGGTGGTGGCAGGGTGTGCTAGGGATTAACCCAGGGCTTCATACATCTATGAAAGTTTTTAAACTTTCATAGTTGTGAATTGACAGCCAAGTTATTTAAGATTCCTATTAAAGAAGGAATTTTTGTTTGTTTCCAACTTTTAGCTTTTCCGTCATTGTAAAAATAGTGCAATTTCAGTATGGAAAATTTGTAAAGTACAGAAACATATAATGTAGTTGGAAAAAGTCACTTGTAATCTTTTCACCAGAGTTGACTGTTATTAATATTTTAGCATACTTGTTTTTAGATTTTTCTCTCCAAAATTTACATTTTTAAAAATATTTATTTTTTTTGAACAACTAATAAAAAAATTTATTTTTTAGGACACAATGCCTTTATTTAATTTATTTATTCTATGTGGTGCTAAGGATAGAACCCAGGGCCTTGCACATGCTAGGCGAGCACTCTACTGCTGAGCTACAACCCCAGCCCCCCAAATTTACATTTTTATACAACTGTGTATACTCCTTTTTTTTTTTTTACTGAACATTATAAGCATCTTTCCACATCATTTGTCAGCAACACTTTCTAGCAACTATGATACATGCTATTATGTGGCTGTATCATTATGTACTTGCCATTCCTTTAACAAGGGGAATTTAGTTGTTTATAATCTTTTGCTACTATAAATGAAACTATAATGACTATTCTGATATATGCAATCTTGACATATATTTTTGTTTATGAGTTTAGCGTGGATTCTGTCCTTAGAATAATAGTTCAAAGGTCATGCTACATTTTGAGGATATCAATACATCTTCAAAATTACTTTTAAAAAAGAGTATCCCAGGAGCTAGGGCTCAGTGGTAGAACTCTTGCCTTGCATGCATGAGACACTGGGTTCGATCCTCAGCACCACATAAAAATAAATAAGTAAAATAAAGACATTGTGTCCATCTACAAATAAAAATATATTAAAAAAAAGAGTATCCCAGTTTTTATTTTCATCATTGGTATATGGAAATACTCAGACACAGAATAGTTAACAATGACAATATTAGTAGCTGCAGTGCCTGTGTCCTTACCCATCATACTATGCCACTGAGAACACATTCTAGCACTATTCAACCTACCCATGGCTGTATATCACCACGTTGTAGACTCTGGATGATCAACGTGAAACACTTCACCAAGTCTTGATATGAAACCACACCTTCAAAACCAAGTCAAACTGACATTATTTTCATATTTCTATAAATCAAAAATGTCATTAAACTTAAGAATACACAAATGAATTAGAAGAATCTGTACTTTATAGATGGGGGAAAGGAAAAAAATTTACAGAAAAAAGACTTAAAGCATTTAAAAAAAAATACTTACTTTTTTAGTTGTAGTTGGACACAATACCTTTATTTTATTTATTTATTTTTTATATGGTGATGAGGATCAAACCCAGGGCCTCGCACATGCTAGGTAAGTGCTCTATTGCTAAGCCACAACCCCAGCCCCGACTTAATACATTTCTAAGGTTGAACTGAGATTGCCAGAAAATAATATAGTAAGCAAAATATTAAGAAATACTTTTGATTTTTCTAATAATTATAAATTTATTAGGTATATATTTGTGTTCATATAAATATAACATAATACTGGGGGTGTTGCATGCCAGTAATCCCAGCAACTGGGGAAGATGAGGCAGGAGAATCTTGAGTTCTAAGCCTGCCTCAGCAACTTAGCAAGGCCTTAAGTAACTTAGCAAGACCCTATCTCAAAATAAAAAATAAAAAGGACTGGGATGTGGCTCAGTGGTTAAGCGCACCTGGGTTCAATCCCCAGCACCATAAATAAATAAAAGAAACATAAAGCAAAATCTAATACTTTAAAAAGCAGGAGCAGAGCTGAGATTGTAGCTCAGTAGTAGAGTGCTTGCCTAGGACCTGCAAGGCCCTGGGTTCTTGATCCTCAGCACTTCAGAATAAAACTTGTCCCTCCAACCATATCAGACCTCCTGGCTCTAATAAATTCCAACCAAAAAGCATATCAAGGTTAAAGAGAGAACTTACATAAAAAAATAAATAAAATAAATATACAAAAAAAAAAAAAAAAAAAAGCAGGAGAAAAGAATAGACTTATAAAATTGCTTTATCTTAGTATAATTCTTGAGCATAATATGCCAATCTATTATTAGAAATGAATTTGATAATATAAACATAGACTGGTAGTACATACTGCATTATTTCCAAAAGATTTAAATAACAAAAAAATTTTTAATCACAATGGATACCTACTGCTGCTCATTTTGCACCAAAGTTGTTCAGCAAAATCAAGATCACCCCGCACTGTGATAAGTACGGACCTATCAACTGCAGCAGTGTCATGATTCACTGTCTGAAAAAGATATAAGTTTGAGAGAATGTCAGTTTATTTATTTTTAAAGTGAAATAGCTTAAGTTTTTAAAGGCTGCTCTGAGACATTGCAGATTTATCAACACAAAGAATAATATGAATATATTTTCTACACCTTTTCATTCACTGATGAGACACACAATAGATTTGAAAAACTAGACTTCTTAAAGTTATTTTAAAACTCTAATGCCTAGAAATGAGCATTCAGTTTTCTTTCCACATAATATTTATTAAATTACCTTAGTCTCCATTTTTCTTTTCATTAAAATGAGAACATATCTAGTTTTAATTACTAATACCACATTATGTCATAATAACATCATTTTAAAGTGTATTAGTATACTATAGCAATATCATCATATAGTGTACTGACACTCACTTCTCTGTAATTGAGTAGCTTAATAATAATGAGATTGTACCAGATCTACTTGAGATGATACAACAAGAAAGGTAATAGCATAAGCAAATTTTCAAAGCATTTCCTGTGTACATTTCTAACTAATAATAATCACTTACCTCTGCATCTTTTTTTGTAGGATCACCAAATCCATCCAGCTTATTTAAGTCTAGAAAGTAGCAAAAGCTAATTAACTTAATTTTTGTTTTCAAGTTTTCCAAATTATTTTCATCCTACTCCTATTCTCAAGTAGCAAATGGGAACAGTAAAAGTATGAAATTTAACAAATTAACCTAACTCTGCAATGGCAATAACAATAAATACCCATCAGGTAGGGGTGCGAGAATGAACTGAGGTAACATGAAAGCCCCTGACACACAATGCTGGACACATGGTAGGTACTCAAGGGTTACTATTTCATCCTTCTTTTCCTATGATCTCAAATATGTTTGTGTTATATAAATTTCAAACTAAATCTTATTAGTTTTTTTTTTTTTTTTTTTTTTTTTAAGAATTACTTAGGTCTTTACCATTAGCACTTTGGAATAAAATCTGTCCCTTCAACCATGTCAGACCTCCTGGCTCTAATAAATTCCAACCAAAAAGCATATCAAGGTTAAAGAGAGAATTTACATTTAAATATACCAAGTGTAAATTCCTATTTAAGAAAAACAAGAGTGAATTAGGAGTTTCATAGGGGCAATTTAGCAAGATGTCTCAAAAAATAAAAAATAAAAAGGGCCGAGGGTATAGCTCAGTGGTAGAGCACCCTGGATTCAATCCTCAATACCCCAGTCCCTGCAATAAGAATGAATTAGGAAAACAAACACCATTCAGAAATTCTTGCACAAGTTCAATAGCAGATTTTGCTTCCAGGGGCTCGAGCCATTCAGTCACACCAGTCTTCAAACCATCAGCCAAAACCTATGGGAGATTTTAAAAAGCCCAGAAGCTTGTTAGTAGAAAATATAGCTTAATAAATAAGGATGTATTTAGTACTATTAATGGTAGTGACATTTCTTGAGTATTTAAACTCAACTGCACTGTGAAAGTATATGGTAGATTGCTTGCCTACCATGTGTGAGGCACTGGGTTTGATTCTCAGCACCACACATAAACAAATAAATAAATAAAGGTTCATCAATAACTAATAAAAATTTTTTAAAAATGAGGTAGCTATTACTATTACTCTCATTTCATTGAGGCTAAGCTAAGCGAGGTTAAATAACTTGCTCATAGTCACTCAATTATGTAATTCCAATTAGTAAAGAAAAGCCAACAGCACATGAAAATATGTTCAAAGTCATTAGAAATGCAAATCAAAATTACAAGATACTAGTTTGTTCCCACTAGAATGGCTATCATTTTTTAAATTTGACAATATCAAGTGTTGGCAAGGATACAAAGAAACTGGAACCTTCCTACAATGCCTGTAAGAATGTAAAATGCGGCAACCACTTTGGAAAAAAGTAACAGTGTGACAGTCCCTTCAGAGGTTCAAACAGTTACCATAGACCTAACAACTCCATCTATGAAATGTGTAAACATATCTACACAAAAACTTGCATATGAATGTTCACAGCAGCATTATTCATGATAGGCAAAAAGTAGAAACAACTACAATGACCATCAGCTGATGACTGGATAAACAAGATGTGGTGTATCTATACAATGGAATGCTACTTAGCACTATAAAGGACCAAACAGAAAGTAGATAGTGATTGCCATGGGCTGGTGGAGGTGGGAAGTGAATGCTAATGGGTATAGTGGGCACCAGATTTCATGAAGGGGTGATGAAAATGTTTTAAAATTAATTGTTGATGTGTACAACTTGGGTAAATATACTAAAAACCACTGAAATGCACAGTTAAAATGAGCGAATTTTATGGAATATAATTTATATTTCAATAAAACTATTTTCAAAAATAAATGAAAAGAAATGAGCAGGACAGCAGCTGGATCATACCTGGCTTTGTATGCCAGGCTATATGGAATTTCTACTGCATTAAAATGAGACATGCTCCTAAGATTCAATTTGTAGAGTAGAGCTAAAATTACTGAAATATAAAATTCTTCAAACACACATTAATCTTTAGCATCAATCAAAATTCCAGTTATGAATAGCAGGCCATTTGGAATAAACTGGCAATTGACCCACCTGGAAAGGGGGGACCCTCATATAAATAAAAAGGAAACACTCTAGTAGAAAATGGAAAGATTTGTAGTTACTGATGCTCCCCTTTAAAACTGTAAGGACAATCACCATGTAAGTGATATTAGCAAACTTTTTTTATGAAAACATGCAATTTAATGAAAGTTAAGAATTTCAGAAGGATACTCACAAGGACAAATTTCAGTTCTCTGTGAAGATGATTCAAACAACCTCTGGGCTCTCCTGATTCCACTTTAATATTCTAAAAAGAACACCAAATCTGTCAGTTTTAATGGGCAATAGCTGCATAAGAGAGTAACTTGCATTTCAAACCAACCAAACATTTAAAAATATATTTTATAAAGCATCAATGAATTGAAAAATTAGATCAACACTTCATTTAAAACATTTTACCCAGATTCTGCCATCTTGATATAGTAACCTAAGCTCAGGGAATTGTATACCCTCTCTACATACCATAAACAACTGTACTTGCATGGAACAATTGCCCTTTTCACATGCACTGCTCTCCTGCTTCAAACACACACTTATTAATCTTTAGCATCAAGAGGACAAGGTAGAGAAATTTCAGTCAATGTATCTAAAGACTCAATGATAACTTAGCATTATCACACACCAAAAATAAAAATCCAATAGTTTTATAGACTCCTTCTAACTAAGCCAATAGAGCACTGTCCTAGTCAGAGGTTAAAGTTTTACAAATTTAAGACCTTATCATTTTTTTTAAAAGGCCAATATATGTAAATCCCTACTACAGGAAAAGCACAAAGAATGTAATTATCCAAAATCTTACCATGCTGAAGGAACCACTGTTAACACTATCCAGGTTTCTGTGCATGCATTTTTTTAAACATAGTTGAGATCATACTGTATATATTATTTTGTATATTTCCTTTGTTCTTAAAAAGAATTTTCTATTTAAGACATTTTGAAACATGACTTTTTAAAGCCTGGATAATATGTCACCATGGATATCTATTTTAACTACTTCCCTATTGAACATTCAGGCTTTGTTTTTAATATTTTAGAAAGAACTGTGTCCAAGATTGAATATCTTCTACATGATTTTTTTTTTTTTTTTTTGGGGGGGGGGGGTACCAGGGATTGAACTCAGGGGCATTCAACCACTAAGCCACATCCCCAGCCCTATTTTGTATTTTATTTAGCAACTCTCACTGAGTTGCTTAGCACCTTGCTTTTGTTGAGGCTGGCTTTGAACTCAAGATTCTCCTGTCTCAGCCTCCTGAGCTGCTGCACCATGGCACCCAGCAATATCTGCATTCTTAAGAACACAGGAAACCATAAATCATTTTAAGTCTCCACATAACAGACTTCATTAATCACTAGAAAATTCTGTTTTAATTTAATTTTAATTTTTTTAGTTGTTGATGGACTTTTATTTTATTCATTTATTTATATGTGATGCTGAGAATTGATCCCAGAGCCTCACACACAATTGAGGCAAGTACTCTACCACCGAGCCAAAAACCTAGCACTAGAAAATTCTTAAATTTCTAATTGTGGAATTGTGAGCAACTGATGGCTCAGCTCACTTGGCAAAACCTCCCCTGGATGCCCTGGTGAGACTCCAGGAGCAAGGCAAGACTTTCAGAGTTGTCCAGCCTTATACCCAGTGACTGCTAGAACTGAAAGCATGCAGCCCCAGCAATGAGCAAGTAAACAACCATTTAGGGGTCTTATAAACCCAAGCAGAAAAAAGGGTCCATTCGTACCAGAACTGCAGTTGAAGAGAGTGGGGGAATTTGAAGAATCTCATCGACAGGACTCCAGGAAATATCCAAAGTGATTGTAGTTTGTGATGGGGTGACTATATCATCCAAAACAGTGGACTTAAAGAGCTCATACTGGGCAAAGCCTCTGGCTGTTACCTGAAAAGAGTGCATCCAGCAGACCCTTAGCACTATGTTTTCAAATGGCCCAAGAGCCCATTTTTTTGCAAAACTACTTTGATTCTTGTCCCAAAAGAAAAAAAGCACCTTACTCTGACTTTCATTCCAAATGGAAAAATAAGAGTTCTTTTTAAGTGACAAACATTAGCTTAAAGGCAAGAAGTCACATATAGTCAGCCCTCTGTATCCACGGGTTCTGCACCAACCATGGAGCAAAAACATCATTTTAAAAACTACATCTGTATTGAATATGTACAGACTTTTTCTTGTCATTATTCTCTGAAAATAAAATATAGCAACTGTTTACAAAGCATTTACACTGTATTTGCTATTAAAAGTAATCTAGAGATGATTTTATGCACAAAGGAGGATATGCATCAGTTATATGGAAATACTACACCATTTTATATAAGGGACTTGAGCAACTGAGATTTTGGTATCTGAGGAAGGTCTTAGAATCTATCCCCATTGATACCAAGGATGACTGTATCTTAGCTGCTGATAATATGAAAATAAACTTGATAAATTTCAGAAGTGAAAAAAATCTCTTTTGGGGGGAGAGGAGGTACTGGAGATCAGAAATAAAAAACTCGGGGCTGGGGATGTGGCTTAAGCGGTAGCGCACTTGCCTGGCATACGTGCGGCCCGGGTTCAATCCTCAGCACCACATACAAATAAAGATGTTGCGTCTGCCGAAAACTAAAAAATAAATATTAAAAAATTCTCTCTTTAAAAAAAAAAAGAAAGAAAAAAAAAAAAAACTCTTTTGGGGAGAGGAAGTACTGGCCTTGCACACGTAAGGCAAGCATTCTACCACTGATCTACATTCACATCTTGAAAAAAATGTTTAAAACTAGGAGGGCAGGTCAATAACATTTTGAAAAAAAAAAAATAAGAGAGAAATACTTACAGTAGACAAGTGATGTCTTTTCTTGTGTGAATTTTTTAGGTTTTCCAGACTTACAGAATAATTTTTATCAGCTACAGGATACGAAAGAAAAAATTAAAGGTACCACTGAAAATTATATTGTTAGAGAGTTAGAAAATCATAATTTCTTAAATTGTGAGGATGCCATAATACTAATAATTGTTGATATTAAATTTTAAATCACTGTGAGTGAAATGTTTATTTCAAAATAAAAGTGAAACAAAGGTCAATATCACCATCAAAAATGTAATTAAAGCTAGGTGTAGTGGTACAGGACTGGAATCCCAGCAACTCAGGAGGCTGAGACCATAAGCAACTTAGTAAGACCATGTTTCAAAAATAAAATAAATTTAAAAAATCATTAAATGTTTACTATGAGTCTGGAATTATATTGTTATTATATTCAGTTATTTATATCTAAGGAAAGTTGCAAAAACATACACATGCGAATCAAATGAAACCCAAACAAAACAGGCATAACCTCCTTTCCAGACTTTCTGGTTTTTCCAGAATCCTTCCTCCAAGTTGTACAGTGGAGTAACTTCATGTAATCAACTAAAGTCCCACTGTGTACACTTCCCCTTTAATATAAATATTCAGTAAAAACCCAAAACAAAAATTATACAAATAAATACAAAGAATGAGCACTCACCTTTACAACTAACCACATACAAGACAATTCCTGTAATACTGTCATTTGTTGTGATAAGCTCAGCTCCTAGCCAACAGGTACTTTCAGGATCTGAACTGTCACATCTTATCCAAAGGGGAGGAAGGGCAGTAACTGGCTGATTAATCTTCAAATGGGTCATATTAGGATTGTGAGCCATGGTGTAAAGTCCAATTAATTGCCTTGAAAATAAGAGTAAGAAGAACAAATTTAGGTAAAGATCATAATCAAGAATTTTCTTTTTGGGCTGAGTGTGTAGCTCAGTGGTAGAACACATGCTTAACAAGGGAGAGGCCCTTGCATCTGATCCCCAGAACTACCACCAAAACAAAAGTGTGAGGCCTGGGTTTAATACCTAGAACTGCAAAAATAAATAAACACAAAACTTTAATTTTTTAAAAAATAAATGAAAAGTAAAAAATAAAAAGTAACACTATACCAAGAAGAGTCTCAAAAACATCAATTTGGAAATAAAGTAGCAAAATGCGTAAGTATATATGTATGTATATTTCACACAGAGATGTGAGAATAAAGCACACTAGTTGATCAAGAAACACAGACCATAAAGTTAAGAGTCTGACTATATGGGAGCAGCTACTAAAAAGGAGATCAATATGGAGATGGGGTGAGAATGGAAGTTGGGTGTGAGAGTAATTTAAAGAAATAATAGGTAGGAGCCAATAAGCATATCATAAGATGCTCAAAGTCATGAATCACCGGGATACTTAAGGAAATTTAAATGTGGCCTCTGAATTAGATACTAATTATAATGTTAAATTTTCAGATTTTGATCATTGTTCTGTGGTTACATAAGAGAATATATTTGTGGGCTGGGGATATAGCTCAGTTGGTAGAGTGTGCTTACCTTGCATGTATGTACAGGTCCCTGGGTTCCATCCCCAGCACCCCCCCCACACATACACACAAAGACAGAGTAACAAGATAAAATCATAAACATTAAAAAAAGAGAGAATACATTTGTTTTTAGAAATTACACAGTGAAATATTTGGGGATAAAAGAATGAAGCTTCTGGGCTGGGGTTGTTGGCTTAGTGTTAGAGTGCTTGCCTTGTATGTGTGAGGAACTGGGTTTGATCCTCAGCACTGCATATAAATAAATAATAAATAAATAAAGGTCCATCGACAACTAAAAATTCAAAAAAAAAAAGATAAAGCTTCTCCAATATACTATCTATACCTATTACATACATCTATACCTATATGTCATTTAAAAAAATTGCATATATATATATATATATATGTATGTATGGTATGTGTATTTTATATGTAGCTATATAAGTGCATACTTACAACATAAATACGTACACACTATATATATTTCAATAGTTACATGCGTTGTATATAAAAATAACAATATATAATTAACAATATAGTTATACTGTGTACACAAGTGTACTGTATGTACACTGCTTTATGTATAGATCTACATAGAGAGGGAGAGAGATTGACACAGCAGATTTAGCAAAATAAAATAATTAGTGAATTTGGGTTAAGGGTACACAGAAGTTCCTGCACTATCTTATAACTTTCTAAAACTTTATAAATATATCAAAACTAAAGGTTACTCACAAAATGTGTTTAAATTTTTGTTTTTTCAAAGAGATAAAACCTGAATTTACTATGAACAGATGTCCAGGAAATAAATTTCTAAACAATTTTATTTCAAAAAGGAAGTAAAATAATTCCAGAAGGATGGTTTAAAATGCAAGAAGAAATAGAAAGCAAAGAAATGATAGCATATGAATCAATCCAAAAAACACTGCCTGATGAAAACAATATCAACAATGTTCAAGTTGTCTGGGAGAAAAACAGCCTATATTAGGACTTAAACTCAAGAAGCCGTGAAAGAAAAGACTGAATAATTTAGCTACATACAATTTTAAAAAAACTTTCACAAAGCAACAAAAACAAAACAAACTTGCATGAAGGAAAGTCACTTTGCAAACAGTGTTATGGTAACTATCACTCTCTAATGATATTATTTTTATGACTCTATCCTCCAGAACTCCTTGAAGGCAAGGAATTTATTTTGTTTTGTAAGTATGGAAAGGTTGGGCAAAGGGAACTACATATGGCTACACAGCAGGAAGACAGAAAGTGAAGCTGGAGAGGCAGATAGAGGCATTAGGATTTCCAAAAAGGGCACAGTGCCATCTTGGGTAGGTAATTCCCAGTTGTGCAGGAAAACTCCACGCATTGCAGGACATTTACCATCCACAGCCCAATCCCAGTAAATGCCAGTCGTTTCCCTTGATGGTTATGACTAAAAATACCCCTGAATACTTCCAATGCCCATGGGGTACGGTACCATTCCATGTGGAGGATCTCCAGGACAAGTAAATGAAGCTCCTGTATGTTACTCATGTGGAATCTGGATTTTATCATAAAGGGAAGGAAGAACAACTGAAGGATTTTTAAGCAATATGATCAGGTTTTTATTTTATAAAGATCAGTATGGGACTGGGCTCAGTGATAGAGCACTTACCTAAGGCCCTGGGTTTGAGATTCTCAGCACCAAAAACAAAAAAATCACTGTGGCAGTAGTGAGGGAAAAAAAAAAATGTAGAAGAGGTGCCAGTTTAAACACAAGGAAAACAAGAAGCAACAACAAATTGGAAAAGAGTGGAGAAAGGGAAGATAACTGTGTTCTTCCTACATATTCATGATGCAGATGGAATGTCCTAATGGAGCTATTTTTAGAGAGCTGGGCTTGTATATCTTAGGGGAAAATGGAAGGAAGAGAGATATCTGGGTGCTAGATACCTATTTTTTCCCAATATTTACAAGAATGCTTCAAATTAAATCCTCCCCCCTTCCACCTCTGACCCTATGCTGAGGGAAAAACTTACCTTGCTTTCCCAACTGGTAAAGCAAGTGGTCCAACATTTTCACCAGTAGAGAAATCAGAAATAGCAGTTTCTTCAGTATGTGGTTCTTCAACATGACTTGTTTCTTCCTTTTCTAATGGCTTTCAAAATGGTTTTAATTATTTAATCAGATAAAATAGCACTTTTTAGTCAACGCCTTACTATGTAAGGGAATAACTACAGACAGAACCTAACATACTCATTTCTATACCCATAAGCACAAACGATGGGGTTGTAGTCACAGACTAGTTTGGTACCAACAAATCACACCATTATAAGCATTTCCACTATTCCATAAAAAAGATATCAATTTAGTTGCTCCTGGTAAAGGAAACATCTGATGCCATTAGAAAAGTGCTCCAATATGCACAAAGTGATAAAATCAATATCAAGTTAAATCAAGCTAAAGATAAGATACCAAGGGAAATACCAAGAGAACCTCCCAGATTTTGTTGGATTTTTCATTTCCCAAACTGGGAGATCTTCTTTCTGGGATATGATCTTAACTCCACAGTCTTGCTCCTTGTACCTATTCCTCTTAGGGCTATCAGCAGTTGTCATTGGTATTATAGGATTCCAGTATCTATGTATTTACAAGATAGTTAAATAGCATAGCTTAGGTAGTAACAACAGAATTTTAAGAGTTAACAATTCCTGAGTACTAAATACTGTTCTAAGTTATCTTTTATTCTTCACAAAAATCCTGAGCTAGATGTTATTATCATCTCTGGGAAAACCGAGGTAGCAAAAGGCTAAATAACTTGCCTAAAAGCCAATATTTGAACCTAAGTGTGCTCACATGGAAACCTACATAAGAATGCTTACAATAGCTCTATTCATTATACTACCAAATGTCCTTCAAAGGGTGAATGGGTAAATAAACTGTGATACTCCATATCATGGAATACTATTCAGCAATAAGAGTAAATGAACTATTGATACAAACTGAATGAACCTTAAAGGCATTATACTAAGTAAAAGAAGTCAGACTCAAAAGCTTTCACATTGTGATTCCATTCATGACATTCTTGAAAAGACAAAACTACAGTAATAGAAAAGAAACCAATGGCTGCCAATGGTTAGGGGATAGGAGAGGATATGATTACAAAGGACTAGCATGAGGGAGATTTTTGGTGAGATGGAAGTGTTTTATATTCCAACTATAGTAGTGATTATAAGAATCGTTATGTATGTCAAAATTCATAGGACTGAACAAAAGAAGAAAAAAGTCAACTTTATTGTCTCAATGATAATTTCACTTCTTTCTTTTTCTTAATAAAACTACTAAAGCATTTAAAACTACATATATGGTTGACAGTTTATTTCTACTAGACAGCACTATGCTTATTCCTAAAAGAATTATATACACACTCCCTAATGCTGATAGAAAAATGTGTGTGTGATTATTCCCAAGGAAGCAAATCTACTTATTAAGAATCATACAGGACTAGGGCTGGGGCTTAGCAGTAGAGCACTCACCTAGCACGTATGAGGCCCTGGGTTCAATCCTCAGCACCATATAAAATAAATAAAATAAGCATACAGTGTCCAACTACAACTAAAAAATAAATATTAAAAAAAAAAGAATCATATAACCATAAAGCCCAAGCACTGCTTACCACTTTTTCCACAATGAATACTAAGTCATTTTCATTTAGAATATTTTTCAGAGGGTTTGGTTGACCTTTGTTGATCAACTGCACTTGGATATCAGCCTGTTAAAAACATACGTCAAGCAATGTTTTTATATATATATATATATACACACACACACACACACACACACACTTTTGTACAAATATATAAACACACTAAGACTGGTTCTATGTAAGTGACCTGAAGAGATTTTAACAAGTCATATGTTTTAAAAGATTTTATTAATTTTTTTGTCCATGTTATTTCTCATGATGTTTAGAAAACTTAGCTCTTAAACCTAACACCTCTTCATGCTTCAAGGTCTACCTGAGGTGCAACTGCCTTGTAAAGTCATCTTTGCTTTGAACCACATTGACATCCTTTTCCCCAAATCACACTTTGTATTTACTGTTTTGTAGCATAAAATTACCAATTTATTAAATATTATCCTTTCTTTTGATTGTACTATAAAATTTTAAAACTTTACCACTATCAGTTTGCAGAAACTTTATATATTTTTTCATTCCAAATGCAATACACAACTATTGTAAAAAATGCTTTTTTTAAATATAAGTTTTTTAAAAATCACCCATAATTCTACTACCCAGTATAATTACTACTGTTTTCAGTCTGGTTGGCTTATATTCTGTCAGATCTTTTACAAGGCATACAAAAAATTGTCACTTATGTAAAAAGAAATGTGGGGCTGGGAATATAGCTCAATTTGTAGGATGCTTGCCTTGCATGCACAAGGCCCAGGGTTCAATCCCCAGCACCATTAAAAAAAAAAAAAAAAAGAAAGAAAGTATCTATTTAGATATCTGGACAGAATTTTGTTTAGTAAAGACAGGATATTCCAATAATTTTCATGAACCTTTTTCCATGTCATTATTCTTTTTCTTTCTAGTAGTATGGTTCTATCATTCTACCATCACATATTAATTCTATTTTGTGCAACATTTTGGTAGTTTCCAGTTATTTGCTACAATATATAACGGAAAGTAAATATCTATCAAAAATGTTAAGATGAACACCTAAAATCACATTAATATTGTCAAATACATCATACCCAAATTATTTGTTTGTTTAGCAGTACTGGGGATTGAACCCAGGAGTGCTCTATCACTGAGCTACATGCCCAGATCTTTTGAGACAGGGAGGGACTCACTAAATTGCCTAGGCTGGCCTTGATCATGGAAGCATGGTCCTAGCAACACCTAGATTTCAACACTGAGAATAAATTTCATGTTTTAAGCAGTCTTATTTGTGGTACTTTGTAAGAGCAGCCCTAAAAAACTATTCTTCTATTAATTTTTGTCTTGTGAATTTTTAAGAGCCTTACATATTTTATTTATACAGATGGATATACATATTAACACTTATCCACAATTATTTCTCCTCAGCTTGTCTTTTAATATATACTATTTAATTCACTAATTATTCCTATGGAATACTTGGCACATATCAGATGCTTAACAAATACATGAATATTTAAAGCAGCTTTACTCATAAGCCTCAAAAACTGGAAACAAATCGGGCTTGGTGGTGCACTCCTGTAATCCCAGCAGCTTAGGAGGCTGAGGCAGGAGGATTGCAAATTCAAAGCCAGCTTCAGCAACTTAATGAGGATCTAAGCAACTTAGTGAGATCATGTCTCAAAATAAAAAATAAAAAGGACTAAGGATGTGGCTCAGTGGTTAAGTGCTCCTAGCTCTATCCCTGGTGCCAAAAACAACAACAACAACAAAAAAAAAAACCCAAAAAACTGGAAATAACTCAAATATCCCTCAATCAGGATTGGATAACACAATTGTAGTACACCTATAAAAATGAATTATTGATACATAAACAATATAGATGAATCTCAAATGCATTATACTGATTGAAAAAAAAGCCAGAAGGCTAGATGATTTTATCTATATATATAATGAAAAAGGCAAAACTATAGTGACAAAAAACAAATTAGTAGTTGCTAGGAACTAAGGGCAGGGGAAAAGGTTATCCTCACAAGAACATGAGGAAAAAAAAATTTTGTTTGGTACTAGGAATTAAACCCAGGGACTCACACATGCTATGTAAGCACTCTATATGCTGAGCTACATCTCCAGCCCTTTTTACTTATCTAAGTTGCCCAGGCTGGACTCAAACTTGCAATTCTCCTGCCTCAGCCTTAAAGCTGTGTGCTACCACACTCAGGTAATATGAAAAAATTTTCAGAGATAAAGAAATGTTGGGGCTCGGGTGGTGGCTCAGAGGTAGAGCGCTTGCCTGGCACGTGTGAGGCCCTGGGTTCAATTCTCAGCACCACATACAAATAAATAAATTAAATAAAGGTCCATCAATGACTAAAAAATATTTTAAAAAATGTTCTATATCTCAATTATAGAAGTGATATGACTAAAGGTATTTGTCAAAACTCACAGAACTGTACCCCAAAACAGTGAAATTTGCTGAATGTGAATTAATTTCAATAAATCTGACTTAAAACCCTACAATTTTAGGGTAGAGTTGTGTTTAAAAACCAAATAAACATTTCATACCTCATAGATAAATGGGTCTTTACAGATTCCTTTCTTTTCTTCATTAAATTCTCTGAAATGAAGAACCACATGTGAAAAGTAGAGCTATAGCTTAATTAAACTCAGAAGTTAGCTGCACTTTACCTCTGCATGATATCAGTGAGGGGAAAAATAAAAATACCTATGGCAGCCCTAGGGCATAGTTGCAAAGAGGAGAAAAAAGAAGTGCTTAGATTAAGAAGGAAAAAAAAAAAAAGAATTGTGATAGATTAATGAACTGCTACCCACAATTATACACAAGTTTCTTCTTCTTTTTAAAATTTTGGTACTAGGGATTTAACCCAGGGGCCCTTTACCACTGAGCAACATCCCAGCCCTTTTTATCTTTTTATCTTGAGACAGGGTCGCATTAAGTTGACAAGATTAGCCTTGAATTTGCAATCCTTCAGCCTCAGACGCCCAAATTGCTAAGATTACATATGTGCACCACCACACCCAGCAGACACATTTGTTTCTTAGAGGCAGCAGAAATTTATGTCGTTGGCCTCTTCACTTATGCTTTTTCAAATACATAACCACATAAATTTTGGAAGATTAAAAGTGAGTAAATTCTGATCTGACACTGAATCAGTGGTTAACTTCTGAGAAGTTACTTAAAAGTCTCAGATCTTAGATTTCGGCTAAATAGAACCATCTCTTCTCCATTTTGTGAGCTTTTACTTAAAACAAACAAACAAAAAAACAGTAAATTTGACAGTTTAAAAAAAAAATTTAAATATTTCCTTTTTAAAATACAAGCAAAAACCTCTAGGATATCATTTAATAACTATCACTTAATTCAATACATTTTACATATGAACTATAAATTAACATACTAAAATGCAATACCAAAATCACATCAGCATGATCTACGCTCTTAAAGAGTCTTTGAAGGGCCCCAATAGCATTGTTTTAGGATACCATTTACATCTATTTGATCTAATATATGACCTACTGAAATAGAAACAGGAGAGCAGGCCTGTGACTAATTTGCTTTTGCCATATTGTGTTAGATTATGACTTATTCTTAAAGACGTTTACCTTTTAAGTATGACTCAGGGATATTACTTAGTCAGTCATTCAACAATTGTCAACAAACATACATATTTTAAGCCAGGAAGTCTTGCTAGATGCTAGGGATGTTAAATACAGTCTTAGCCAGGTAAGGTGGTAAACACCTATAATCCCAGAAACACAGGAGGCAGGAGGATGTCAAGTTCAAGGCCAGCCTCTGCAATTTAGTAAGACCTTGTATCAAAAATAAAATTGAAAGGATTGAGGATATAGCTTGGTGGTAGAGCACTATTGGGTTCAATCCCCAGCATGGGGTGGAGGCAGAGAGAACGCAGTCTTGACTGGAGTCCAAAGAGTAAATCAAGAGCTAGCTACAGGGTCATGAGTGCTCTGTCAGAGGCAAGTACTGTACAAGAAGCTGTGGTGGAGATTTAGCTAGGGCTTGAACTTTATCTGAAAGCCCAGGGGAATTTACTGAAAGATTTAAATGAGAAATATAACTTGGAGTCCAGGAAAATAGCTGTGAATAACTTACAGCACTTCAGAGAAGTCATAGTGGCCTCAACAGGAGTGAAGCAAAGATAAAAGGACAGCCTAGATGAGGTGGGAGTAGGGGACAGTGGAAAGAGAAGGAAGTTGGGGTCTTGGATTTAGAACTCTTTTAATTCAGAGACTGAATTCAAGAGTGGAGCTAGGTTCAGTGGCATACCTCTGTAATGCCAGCAACTCAAGAGGCTGAGACAGGAGGATTGAAAGTTCTGGGCCAGTCTCAGTAATTTAGTGAGACCCTGTCTTAAAACAAAGCTAAAAGGGCTGAGAATGCTGCTCAGTGTACAGTGCCCCTGGGTTCAATCCCCAGTATATTCTACAAAAATCAATCCATCAATCAGAAGAAAAATATCAGGTTAAGTGGAAAGATTAATTCAGTCTTCAAGTATTGACTTTGAGACTCCACATAAAAATTTCCATTAGGCAGCTGGATATAGAGGAACAAGAGAAGAGACAGAAACTTTTGGTGCTTACAAGTGAAGAAAAAAACTAATAACACTCATTAAATATTTGGGAAGTATAAAGGGCTTAAGTTTTATCATAGAACAACCACAGAATGAAGTACTGTATACTTCCAGACACTGGAGTAAGACCGGGGCAGAATGTGGGAGCAAGTAAACGATCAGATAGATACATACATTCTCACACTGAAAGATATCCAAGACATTGTTAGTTTCTTTTAAAATGCTAGTGTTCATCATAATGTAAAGCATTACTGCAGAGGGGGAAAGCAGTAAAGACCATGAAAAATTATAGCATTTAAAGAATAATGAATTTGTAAAAAAGGCAAATTCTGTGGCCCCCACTTCAGACCTAATAAGTGAGAAACCCTGGAGGTGGAACCTAGCAATCTGTGTTTTGAGAATCCTCCAGGTGATTCTGATACACACGCAAATTTCCGACCCACTGAATTAGACTTTAATGTATGGTGAAGAACTTAATAGAATCCCTTTGGTTGTAATACTTAACTATAAGAACAAAATGAAGTCGTGGAGCAGTGAAAAAAAAGGTGCTTTTAAAATCAACACCTCATGCCGTTATCATTAAAAGTGTAGATCATACGGTAACCACTTTGAACACACTATAACAATCCGTTTCACTTTTAGCAAGGCTTTGAACAGGTGAAGAATGGCGACATCCAGTTTTCCATATCCTGGGAGATGCCTCTACTTAAGTAATCACAAGCGCGCGCAAAAACAGAATAAATAAGTTGCCTCCTAAATATGTGTCACCTTCTGCCTATTTTTGATAACGTGCAGATATTTTCTCCTAGGACCACAGGCAGGGCCCCCACTCTGGAGCAGGAGGCCGGTCTCTTCCCTAGCAAAGCAGGCCAAGCGCTCATTCTCAAGGTGCAGTAAAAAGCTTGGGGCGGGATCTAGATACCTAGAGAGTATCTAGAAATGCTGTTTCTATATCCAACTATCGGTATAAACTACGACTCACTGAAGAAGGCGAGCGTAAAACTCCTCAGCTCCTCGGCTCACTTGCGCCCACATTCTGCCCCGGTCTTACTCCCGACTCCGGAACCGCCAAACTGAACTGCGCGCCCGGACGCAGACGTCAGAAGCCGTAACCCCGCCCCGCCGGGACTACTTTTACTAGTTGGAAACCAACTCCTTTGTTCGTATAATTAAACTTTGTTTATAGAGCACCCAGTGAAATTTCTTGTTACAATAGTTTTCTATTCCCGTCAGAAAATTTTTTTTTAAATAAATGTAGTGGTTGCAGAGAAAGACTCCTCCTCTCGCGAGATTGGTCACGCCCTCTTAAGAATTATTCCGCTAAAAGGAGTCCCTCCTTTCTAAGCAAGTTTTCTAAGATTTGGAAACATAGATCCCATGCATTGATACATATAAAAAATAATACGCTGTTTTTTTAATTTACTTAGTATAGTAGAGAGATATTTTGTGCCTGAGTTTGTTCTGTGGAGGGGCAGTATGTGAACAAGCTGAAGGTTACATATAGAGTAAGGAGTTCTAAGTACTTCCTTTTCCTGTGGGAGCAGCTGGGGCGAGAGGAGCGTGGCCCTCTCCTGTCCCGGCAATGGTGAGTGGAAATCTTCTTACCTGGACTTTCGCCTGCCCGGAGCGAGAAGGGAGTGACGAGGGTTCAGAAAACAAAATATGCAGGGGAGGAATCGAGGACGAGAGTTCCAAAAGCGTCTGTTTTCGGGGAGAACTGGGTTGTATGGCAACCCGGCAGCCATCTTAGGCAACGTGGGCGGCTGGGCACTAGGGCGCGCCTGGAAGCTCCTCGGTCGTTCTCAACGAACTTTTGGATTCTAGCTGCTTTTGGATCCTGGAAAACTAGAGTTCTGTTGAGAATGGGAGCTCTGGGCGCCTGAGAATGTGGGTGGTAAGGACAGGTTTGTGCCTTATATCTAAATGTGCTCTCTAGCTAGGTATATTTCCATCTTTTAAGGAACTTTGTTAAAGAGGGGAAAACTTGTATTAGATCCTTTTTCCTGAATGCCCAGTATTGAGATGATTTCTGTAAAAAGCTTTGAGACTCCGTTAAGATTCATTGCTGTATTTGACACCGTCTAATGTTTAAACTTTTAGCAAACTCACGGTATGACTAACGTTGGGTGTCCACTATGTTTCAAATACCATGCTTGTGTGCTATGTAATGTACTGGAGTTTGTGAACAAGACAGACAACACTATGCATGGATTGCAGTTGACTTGGACTGAAAACATAGTAATATTCAATTGTAAGTGCCTTTGACATAGGAAATTGGAGAGGATGTAATATCAACTTAAAACAGTGATTGGAGAAGGTGACCTCATAACTTAGTGGTCCAGCACTTGTGCAGGGCCCAGTGCTGAACCCCCAAACTGGAAAGAACAAAAGGTGGGCCAATATCTGGAAGAGAGGAGATTGTATAAGCCATCCTTAAGACGCTACTACTTCCAGTGAAAAGTTTTTAGGAAAGATGAAGGAAAAGTAACCTGACAAGTTTTTACTAGCAAGCTTTGGAAGAGGTAAGGGGGAGCAGCAGAAATGAAAGGTTGGATGAGTGAGTTCAGAAAGTTTAGGTGGTGAAATTAAACTGCATTTTCAACCCTTGAAAATTGTGGAGCTTGGGACAGGCCTAAGAACTTATTGAAGTGTTAATAATTTGATATTGTTTGAGGCTTTATATGGTATTTAAGCCTTAAGCAATGTCTGCCTCACAAAACTGAGCTCTTATATAACTGATAGTTTGCTGTTGGCATATGAGAAGAGTTCACCTCTAATGTTGCTTGTCAATTTTTTTTCCCCCAAGGCGTGTGCTCGACCCCTGATATCTGTGTACTCTGAAAAGGGGGAGTCATCTGGCAAAAATGTCACTTTGCCTGCTGTGTTCAAGGCCCCAATTCGACCAGATATTGTGAACTTTGTTCATACCAACTTGCGTAAAAACAACAGACAGCCCTATGCTGTCAGTGAATTGGCAGGTATGGATTCATGTTTTCTCTGGGTTGGTATTTTAAGGTTGCTTTACAGTAGTGATGAAATTCTACTTCATTGGTCCGTGTTTCTGAACCACATGATTTTCTTGGATATTCTGATGCTGTTTGTTGCCATGCACAAGTCAAATAGATTGGTTATGTCTAGGTAGCTAAAATTGAATTTCTTCCCGTTTAGGTCATCAAACCAGTGCTGAGTCTTGGGGTACTGGTAGAGCTGTGGCTCGAATCCCCAGAGTTCGAGGTGGTGGGACTCACCGTTCTGGCCAGGGTGCCTTTGGAAATGTATCCTTTTACTACCTACACTGGTCAGTTTGTGGAATCTAGCAGACTGTGCCCGGTTTATACACATTAAATGTATTTTGAACTCTTTATGTCTAAAATATTAAGTGTTCAAGTTATCCGTTGCTTGAGACACATGTGAAATTAAAATTATTCTTCTAGAGAAAAGGCTTCACACAGGGAGGTTTCTCTTGCAATGATGTCGTAATTTGCGTCTTACTCTGTTCTCAGCGACAGTTGCCTGCTGTCAGTAAGCTGTTACAGAAGGTTGACGAAAATTGTTACTGAGCAAGACATAACCATTTCCTAATGAGTAATTTTAAGAAGTGTTATTTTTTAGTTGTAGTTGGACACAATATCTTTATTTTATTTATGTGGTGCTGAGGATCAAACCCAGGGCCTCACACATCCTAGGCGAGTGCTCTATCGCTGAGCCACAACCCAGCCCCAAGAAGTGTTAATTCTTAACTAAGGAAATAGATGTGTAGAGGAGGCCGCATGTTCGCACCAACCAAAACATGGCGTCGTTGGCACCGGAGAGTGAACACAACCCAAAAGCGATATGCCATCTGCTCTGCCTTGGCTGCCTCAGCCTTACCAGCACTGGTCATGTCTAAAGGTTTGTAATATTTTGTTATAATTTGCCTGTGTTCATCCTAGAGTGTCTAAATTTCCCTTTATTAAGAATAGGTTTTGAATACTTCTAAATAACAAGTTGGTGATCTAACAATAGCTATGTAACTGGAAATTCTTCAAATAGTAATTATATAATTAGAAAGCTTTTCATGTTACATTATCTCCCTCGTGCACATTTTTACTTGTCAAAATGATGAGATTCCACTTGATTGGTCCGTGTTTCTGAAACAAATGATATTTGTGGAAATTCTGATTTGGCAAATTGTGTACCATATTGCTTTTGTAAGTTATATAAAATCTTTTTCAAAGAATTCAGGTAACCAGATAAGTATTGAATTGGTTTTGTCAGGTCATCGAATTGAGGAAGTTCCTGAACTCCCTTTGGTGGTGGAAGATAAAGTTGAAGGTTACAAGAAGACCAAGGAGGCTGTTTTGCTTCTTAAGAAGCTTAAAGCCTGGAATGATATCAAAAAGGTAGGCTTAGCTGGGTGCCATGGCGCCTGCCTGTAACCCCAGCAGCTAGGGAGGCTGAGACAAGGAGAATCACAAGTTCAAAGGGCCAACCTCAGGGATTTATCAATGCCCTGTCTCTAAAAAAATACATTTAAAAAGGACTGGGGGTGTGGCTCAGTTAAGTTCCCGTGGGTTCAATCCCCAGTACCAAAAAAAAAAGGTAGGCTTAATGTGCATATTTACAGTTTGGTGGGTTTTGTTTGTAAGTTGTACATGGACACAATACCTTCATCTTATTCATTTATTTCTATGTGGTTCTAAGGATTGAACCCAGTGCCTCACCACATGTAAGGCATGTACTCTACTACTGAGCTCGAACCATAAGTCCTAGTTTGGTGGTTCTTGATGTATAGAAATTTGTCAGATCTTGATTTTCTTTTTTTTTTTTTTTTTTAAGCATTTTTAAAAAATATTTATTTCTTGGTTGTACACAATACCTTTATTTTGTTTATTTTTATGTGGTGCTGAGGATAGAACCCAGGGCCTTGCACATGCTAGACCAGCGCTCTACGGCTGAGCCACAACCCCAGCCCCAGATTCTTGATTTTCAAGAGGAAAACTGGGAAAGATAGGACAGTCAACCCTTAGTATCCATTGGGAATTGATTGCAGGACCATCCTTGTCTCCATAATAAGATCCATTAATGCCCAGGCTCACAAAGTGAGGTACTATAGTATTTCCATATAACCCATACACATCATCTTAAAAAATTATTTTTACCTAATATAATGTAGATGCTACATAAATAGTTCTGCATTATATTATCTAGGGAATAATTACTAGGAAAGACGTATACACAGTATAGATGCAATACTTTGTCAGAATGGTGTCTGAGGAAGCAAGTACTTAACTGTGAAGATCCAGGACAGATCTACACCTTAATAATTAGTACTTCATTTACCTTAATACTGAAATTGCTCATTTTGTAGGTCTATGCTTCTCAACGAATGAGAGCTGGCAAAGGCAAAATGAGAAACCGTCGTCGTATCCAGCGCAGGGGCCCCTGTATCATCTATAATGAAGACAATGGTATCATCAAGGCCTTCAGAAACATTCCTGGTAATCCTTACAGTGTTTTTGTTTTGATTACCCACACTTTGCATCCTTGTTCAGCTTTGATTATGATGAAATTCCACTTTATGGTCCGTGTTTCTGAAATAAATGATTTTGTGGAAATTCTGATTCTTAGCTGAATGAATTGTACTATCGATGGTTGAAACTTTGTAAAATTGAGAAGATAGTTCTCGGGTTCCTGGTGAAGCCATAAAGATTGTTTATATTATGTTGAAAATGCCTTTCTAATTCTCCTTTCCCTTTAAAAGGAATTACTCTACTTAATGTAAGCAAACTGAACATTTTGAAACTTGCTCCTGGTGGGCATGTGGGGCGTTTCTGCATTTGGACTGAAAGTGCTTTTCGGAAGTTAGATGAACTATATGGCACTTGGCGTAAGGCTGCTTCCCTCAAGAGTAACTATAAGTGAGTGCTTTTTTATATTTAAATACTGAACGTAGATTTAAACTGAAGATGAACTTCAGCACCTTTATTTTTAACCATTTATCTCTATGCACATTAGCATTCAGAATTGGTTAGCATAGTTTTCATGGGTTTTTAATATTTATTTTTTAGTTGGACACAATATATTTATTTATTTTTATGTGATACTGAGGATTAAACCCAGCTCCTCGCATATGCTAGGCAAGCGCTCTACTGCTGAGCCACAACCCCAGCCCCTCATGGGATTTCTTTTTTGGTTTTGTTTTGGTAGTATTAGTGTTTGAACCTCGGAGCACTCATCACTAAGTTAAATCACCCCTTTTTTTCATTGTGAGACAGGATCTTTCTAAGCTGCACAGGCTGGTTTCAAACTGCTGCAGCCTTGAATTAAAGGCATGTGTCACCACACCTAGCTGCATACTTTATATAAATAATGGGTTTTATTTGGCTGACATTTCCCTTTATGTGCAAACAGTATGCTGGAATGGTAAATACTTCTTTGGCCAGTGCTTCTGAAGATAGTTTAGTGGAAATTTTTACTGAGTTGTGGAGAGAGAAATGGTTAAAAATAGAGATGTTGTTGGGCTGGGGTTGTAGCTCAGTGGTGGAACACTTGGCCTAGCATGTGTGAGGCCCTGGGTTTGAGTCTCTGCACCACATATAAATAAATAAAAGTAAAGGTCCATTGAGGACTAAAAAACTATTTTTTTTAAATAAAAGAATTGCCATTTAAAAAAATAATAAAATAAAGGTGTTGAAGTTTATCATCCTTAGTCGGTTACTTGAGAATTTAGGTATCCATTGTTAATCATTTTCCTTCAGCCTCCCTATGCACAAGATGATCAATACAGACTTGAGCAGAATCTTGAAGAGCCCAGAAATTCAAAGAGCTCTCAGGGCACCACGGTAAAGTTCTGATGTTTATAGTATCATTCTTTCTGCCAAATTATTATTTCAAAAATATGAGTAATGTAAGTAAATTAATAAGTGTCTACCTTTTCATAGTAAGAAGATTCATCGCAGAGTCCTGAAGAAGAATCCATTGAAAAACCTGAGAATCATGTTGAAGCTAAACCCATATGCAAAGACTATGCGCCGGAATACTATTCTTCGCCAGGCCAAGAATGTAAGTGATCCGTTTGTTTTTACTAATAATGTGGAGTTTTTTTTAAAAAACTTAGATTTTTTTACTTAATTTATTGCAGCACAAACTCCGGGTGGATAAAGCAGCCGCAGCTGCAGCCGCAGCTAAATCAGATAAGAAAGATCAGAAGGGGGCTGCAGGCAAGAAGCCTGTGGTGAAGAAGCAGGGAAAGAAGGCTGTTGGTGTTAAGCAGAAGAAGCCTGTGGGGAAGAAGGCTGCACCTTCCAAGAAACCAACAGCTGAAAAGAAACCAGCAGAGAAGAAACCTGCTGCAGAAGAGAAAAAGTCTGCTGCATAAACTCTAAAATCTGTTTTATTCCATAAGTTTAAATAATTTTGGACAGTTTATTTTGAATAAAGAGCTGATCAAAGATGCAGTGACAAACATGTTTTGTTGGGTCTGTTTAGTAAAACTTCACTGGTCTTAAGAAAAAAATTTTTTAGTTGTAAGTGGACACAGTATCTTATTTCATTTTTATGTGGTGCTGAGAATGCAACCCAGTGCTTTATGCCTGTACAACTGAGTCATAACCCCAACCTTCACTGAGTGGTCTTTGAAAAGTAGCACTTTGTTATTCCTAATTCTAGTCTTTAATTTGGCCCCTATTATAGTCTGGTATAATGGAGATTTGGATTTACATTTAGACCATGCATTTGAGTGGAATAGTAATTTCTAAGAGCTTGATGTGGCATTCCATTTTATAAATCACTAGAAAAGCAGATGTTAGAAATGTGCCTCACACACAACCTTATGAGGTCATGGTTGCCTGTAATCCCAGCAGCTCAGGAGGCTGAGGCAGCCTCTACAACCTAGACCATCTCCAAGTTTAAAAGAGGGGGGGAGGGCTGGGGACGTGGCTTGGTGGGTAAGCACTCCTTAGTTAAGTCCCTTGTACCCCCCAAGAAAAGTATTTGCTTCCCAAAAAGGGCTGGATGTGAGTTAAATTCCATAGAAATTTAACATTTTGAGCAACCACAAGAGGGCACAGTTGTTTTAATACAATGTTGGAAGTAACCAGTGAATTTGGTTACCTCTGGAAAGTGCTTCTGTTAGCTTACAATGATGGAAGTCTGTTGGCACTTGTCACCCATAATTTAAAAAGATTCTAGAGGGTTTTTTTTTTTTTTTTTTTTTGGAACCATGTGCATGTATTAGTGCATAGATGTGTTAACCAAACATAGATAAACAAGGTCGTTTTGTATCTGGATGGTTGGCGAAGGTTCACAGCCACTTAGATCTGGTTCCTGGGCCAACTGTTAGTTCTTGGTAGACAAAATGGTGTATATCATTGCGTTTTGTCCTCACAGCTTCATCTTCATGCTCTTTAGCTCCTTAAGTAGCAGTCTGTCCCCTGTAGAGTCCACTAGGAATTAACAATATGGTTCAAGTACCACAGCTTGTAGTACAAACGGGTGATTTTGATCCCTTCCTTGGTACTCAACTGGAAGCTTGTGGAGTCAAACAGCTGCTTGGGCCAGGGGTTGTAGTCGCCTCGCCTGCACGAAGCCCTGGGCTCTACCCAGGACAGCGGGAGGGTGGGGGTGGGGGTTGAAGCACCACGATGGAAGTGTGCTGCAGCCAGTACTGCTCTCCTGAATTATTATAGTTTGGCCACTTAGTGTGAGGAAATGCACTACCGGGGTTGAAAAACCTGCCCAAACTCAAGACTTATTTTCAGGTTCTTTTGTCCTATGCTTTAGAAATCTTGATCATTATTCATGCGTCCAAATGTCTCCTAGAAGGCCAAGCCCTTCACGTAGCTCACCACCCATTGAGTAACCGGGCGACTGCACGCGCCAAAAGAAGGAGACAAGCTATGCGCTTCCGATTTGTCTTCAAGTCCCGCCCCCTATGTTTCCGGGAATTGGCAATGGCGTCATCACCGAGCGCCAGGCTGACAGAGCGTGGAACTTGGCGTTGTGACGAGCGGAGATGCTGAGCCGGCTTCAGGAGCTGCGCAAAGAGGAGGAGACGTTGCTGCGACTGAAGGCGGCCCTGCACGACCAGCTGAACCGCCTCAAGGTGACCCCACCGCCCCACCATTTCGCCTGCGTGACATCTCCCCGAGCTCAGCCCTTTGAGGAGCCTGCCTCTGCCGTCGATTGTCCTGGTCCTCATCCGTCCGTCGTGGCGCGGACCTAGCAGGTTACAAACTCGTGTAGCTGAAACACCTGGCAAGCGAGCTTTCGAATATTAGGCCCCACATCTCTAAATCTTGACCCTGCTGGTCTCGACTGAGACTCAAGAATCCGTTTGGCAATGTAGCCCCCCAACCCCATCTCTGCCGTCGCCCCGCGTCAGTGCTGATGGCCCACACGTCACACGCTGAGGACGTGTCCTCTTCTCCAAAGCTCACTTAGTCTTCCTATCCATCCATCTCTTCCTGAACCCTCTCCTGAGCCAGTTTACTAGTTTGTACTGATTGTTGAAATGGCTTTAGTATTGCAAACCAAGAATAGACCTTTGAGATATCCCATGGTGTGAAAGATATTAAGCCCTGGGAGAGGGACTGGTCCCAAAGCTCAGAATTCCCAGTAGTTCTTGGAGCTGTTTATGACTCCATGAATTTGAAGGTTGGTGATTCATGCCTGTTTACGTCACTTTCCAGACCTGTGGATAATTCAGCCCTTGTGAGATGATCATGCTAATCCCTATTCAACTGTCTTATTTAGGTCTTGAAGTCTAAATGACATGAGAATTAAAAAACCCTTTATAAACTGAAAAGCGTTTTACAATTTTGACTTAGCAAAACAATAAGCATTTTCCTCCAGGGTAATTATAATGACCCACAGTTATGTCTATACTGCAACAGTACCCCTACAAGTACCTAGTGATAGTGTGGATGATGGTCCCCAAAACCCAGATTCCCTCATGGTTCAAGAAACACTTCGATTTTCTTTTCCCCCTATCTTTGCTTTCTCATTACTGAGTAGACAAGCTCAGGTGTGAAGACTCCGCCTTCTGTGGAGTCGGGTGTTACCTGGTCTTTTGTGTGTGTGTGTGGGGGGGGGGGGGTGTACTGGAGATTGAACTCTACCACTGAACTACACTCTCAGCCCTTTTCATTTTTTATTTTGAGACAGGGTCTTGATAAATTGCACAGGCTGACTTCTACATCTGATTCAATGATACACTTGTGTTTTCTTCCATAACTGCTAGTTCTTGGTGAATGAAAACCATAATTGAGCCAGAACACTTGTACTGCCCACTGTGCAATGTATGCCTATAATCCCAGTGTTATTGGCAACCAGGCCAGGGAACCTGTCTGGATCCCAGCTAGCTGGATTCAGCTGCCTATGCACATAAGAAAAAGGTAAACAGTGGCTAAGGTTTGATCAAATTGTATAAAGTTCATTTTTTCTTTTTCCATTGTTTGCCTATTTTTTAATGCAGGTGGGAGGCTAGATATAACCAGTCAGAATCCAGGTAGGTTCCTTGGCTGTGCTGCCAATAACACCAGTAACTTGGAACACAGGAGGATCAAAAGCTCAAGGCTGGACAACTTTGATATCGTGTCTCAAAAAAGGGTGGTGGTGAGGAGGAATGGAGGCTGGGGATGTAGCTCAGTGGTAGAGTGCTTGGCTAGAATGTGGGAAGCTCTGGGTTCAATCCCTAGACACACATACACACATACACACACACGACACACATACACATATGCACAAAACCCACCTGTACAGTCCAAAGGGAAGAAGGTGGAATTTATTCCTCTCTTTAAAAGGCAGGGAAAACAGCTGTTCATGATGCTGAGGCAGGATCACAAGTTAAAGGCCAGCTTGAGCAAATGGGTAAGAACCTGTCTCTGAATTTAAAGTGTTGAGGATGTTGGGTGAATAATAGAGTGCCTACCTTGCTCGGTGCTCTGGGATCAATCCCCAGTACTGCAAAAAAGCAAAAATAAAAGGCATGAAAAGCCTGGGGTTGATCAGTAGTAGATCACTTGCCTTGCATGCATGAGGCACTGGGTTCGATCCTCAGCACCACATAAAAATAAATAAAGATATGTGTCCATCTACAACTAAAAAAAAATGGTAATGAAATATCCTCAACTCTTCTCTTCTAGGTTGAAGAACTGGCCCTCCAATCAATAATCAGTTCTAGAAAAGGGGATGAGATGCTGTCTTCTCAGCCTGGTATACCAGAACAGTCACATGATGTAAGTAAAATTAAGTACATGCACCCACACCTGTAATCGCAGCAGCTCGGTAGGCTGAGGCAGGAGAATGGCAAGTCCAAAGCCAGCCTCAGGAAAAGCAAGGTATTAAACAACTCAGTGAGACCCTGTCTCTAAATAAAATTCAAAATAGGACTGGGGATGTGGCTCAGTGGTCAAGTGCCCTGACTTCAATCCCCAGTACCTCCCCCACCTCACAAAAATAAATTAAGTACAGGCAGAGAGAGTGCAGAGTTCACTATGCTCCCCTGCTGCTTGGGTGGCCAAAAATTATAAAGCATGTTGTCAAGCCCAAAGGACTTGAAGTGCTGCTGTTTTTTTTTTCTTTTTCTTTTTTTTTTGGTGCTGGTTCTGGAGATCAAACCGAGGGCCTTGTACATGCTAGGCAAGCACTCTGCCACTAAGCTGTATCTCCAGCCTTGGATCAGTTTCTAGTTTAAGAAGCTGGCTATTCTACATTAGTTGGCTACACTTTTGACCAATTTAGGGAGCCTACTCTCTCCTGGTCACCTGTTTGTTCTCTCTAGTTACTCGGATGAACCCTGGGGAAGTATGTAGATCTCTGTAAGGATGTGTCAAAAACAGAATGTGGCTTCAACTACAAACTGTAATACTGAAAAATGAATTTCAATCCTCATCCTACCCTCCTCTTACCACATGCCTTCAAGGAAGTCAATAAAATCATACTCTTTCTAAATACATCCAATATGAGCAATTCTGGATGTTGTAGTTATGTCTGCACAATTCTTAAGTTAGAACTTTCTCCCAGAACCATGTTTGTAAATGAGGTAACATTCTAGTAAATCTGGGACATTTTACTCTTACCCCATTTTGGTAACAGAAGTGAGGTAGAACTTAGAAGAACAGAATATAGCAAAGTGGCTTACCTCTTAGTCATAAATGCTAGGGGTGAATATACAATTGAGATTTGATTTTGAAACATTTTAAGAATTTGCTGTTTTGCTGCCAGTATCCTTTCTACTAATCTTTGATGTCCTTGGCTAACAGATGTTGATGCATGTAGATAATGAAGCATCGATCAATCAAACTGCACTAGAATTGAGCACAAAGAGCCATGTGATGGAAGAAGAGGAAGAGGAAGAAGAAGAATCAGATTCCTAAAGGAGGATGAGACCCAGGATTTGTTCTAAAAATTATATTTCTAAGCCTCAGACACTTCTTCAGAGAAGTCCTATGGCCTACTTGAAAGGAAAGCAAGAATCATAGGAGGAATGTGTCATTGTACAAGTGGCTTCATCAGTAATAACTCAAGTTCCAGAATGTTTTAGGAAAAGTAAAACATAGTAACAAAATCAAAGATATAATGTCTTAAAGTTGAGCAGTTTGGATGGTGCAGTGTCTATGACAGGATTAGATTTAGTAATTATGTTCAAAACAAAATTTCCTCTGAAATCCTACTTGAGAAAGTCTGGAATTTGCAAAAGGCAGAGTTTAAACACAAATTAGGCTTTCCAGTCAACAGGTCTTTCAGGAAACCCAGTTAAGAGCTGTTTATGTGCGATTGAACCCTTATGAACAGTTAGGTCACAGTCTAGGAGAGAAAGCTAACAAGACGAAGGACGGGGCACTTGAGAGCACAAGCTGCTGCCAAGTTTCAGAGACATGGAAACACTGCCCACCTTAGACTCCTTTGTGTGGCTGTTACCACATCTAGCTTGAAACATCATTGATAAAAGATTCAGAATTAATTATAAATAACCATCATAGAGCTTGCTGGTTTCCAGATTCAGAAGGAGAAAGCAGCATTTCCTCCTCTGAGGGAAATGGCAAGATGGCATAAAATAAGATCCATTTCTGGCCCTTAAAGAAGAAATGTGTCATTAAAGAAGATATTACTATGCTTGGGAGATTGGACTTTTATAATAAAAGAGATGACAACTGTAGAATAAGAGTTGTTGAACTTTGTATTTGAAATTGAGATTTAATTCTGCATATTGTCCCTTTTCTACTGAATAGTCACTTAATTCTATAATTTCCTCTCCAGCTAACAGCCAATGCAAACTAAGAATGTCTTCACACAGAACTTATGTAGCTGTTCCAGAAAAGAAGAGGAATATACTTTTTTGTTGTTAATGTTTCATTGAGGTTATTTTAAGCTACTCTTATAGGAAAGAGCAGGAAGTTTAAGTGATATGTTCCTTAAAACACAGTGAAGACAGTTTTGGAACAAAATTTATCAAGGTATACATTTTTGGGGTCTGATTTAAAACGAACAGGGTTTTTCAAGAGCTGGAAAAGTTCGCTGTGTATTCTAGCTCTACTGCTGACTGGTAACTGGTTGCTTGTTTTCACACCTCTTCGCAACTCTACTTTTACATCTGTAATGTGAGGATATTCACATCTGCTCTAGCAGTTTCACAGGTTGTTAAGATGCCAACGAGGTATCATCTAAAAACCCAACTGTTACTGGTGTCTCAGTAAAAGGAAGTTCGAGGCAAGAATCTGACTAAGAACTCAAAGCACTGACACTGGGAACATCATTCTTGAAAACAAGATCATTCTTGGTAAAAAAAAAAAAAAAAAATTACTGGAAAAAAATCTTTTGACACTAAAAATGAAATACATTTAACTGTGGATAGAGAATTAAAGCACCCCTCAAAAGAAACCACTCATGAAAGCATTTACATCTGGGTTTTATTTTTTTGATACTGAGGATGGAGCCCAGGGGGACTACCACTGAGCTACAACCCCAGCCCTTTTTTTAATTCTGAAACAAGGTTTTTCCAAGTTGTCCAGACTGGCCTTGAACTTTTGGGTCTCCTGCTTCAGCCTCCAAAGTAGCTGGGGTTACAGGTATATGCCACTGCACCTAAATCCAGGTTTTAGAAAAACCTTAAGCTATTCTTTTCTCACAAAGGATGTAGTTCGTTCATTTTAATGAGACATTCTCAATAGCCAGGCATCCTCTCCTTGTTGGCAAGACACAGGGAGTAGGTTTTAAAACTCAAGTGTTTATATGTTGAAAACATGTAAGTTAGACTGTTCTTAGAACAGCTGTTGGCCTCGTGAAAAAAAAAATTTTTTTTTTGACTATCGTAGGCAGCAGTGTACACAACACTGACCATTTTTTAAAATCCTGGCTATAACCCAAGCTCTGGTAGCTCCAGAGTGGAACTATCTACTTTGGGTATTACTTACCAAGTTCTCTTTAATCTAAAAATGAAATAGCCTTTTTATTTTTAGACATATACATTGGATTTGGTTTTCTATAATCTGCCCTTTCAAAGAATACAAGATTTGACGTACTGATCAGGAAGCTTCATGCGTTAAAGTTCCACATAATTAAGGAGAGGGCACCAATGACCAAAGGGGAGACATGCTTTTTTCTGTGTTTTTAATTTTTTGTACCAGGGATTAAACTCAGGGGTGCTTAACCACTGAGTTACATCCCCAGCCCTTTTTATTTTTTGAGACAGGGTCTCACTAAAGTTGTTTAGGGCCTCTCTTAGTTGCTGAAACTGGCCTCGAACTTGCAGGCTCCTGAGCTGTTGGGATTACAGGTGTGCACCATCACACCTGGCTCATGGCTTTAATTACACTGCCCACCTTAGACTACTTTGTGTGGCTGTTACCACATCTAATTACTGTGATTTCACTGCCACCTCACAGACATGACAAAGCTGGCATCAGGCACATTTCTCCCTTCCAGGAAGGTGGAGTTAAGTGTAAGTGGTGCAAGAAGATAATCCATTGCTCATTGTAACAAAGCAGACTGACTGGCTGTGCCTGGCTAGAGACTCCAAAGCCTGCAGGGCCCTCGGGTGAGCAGGTATACCCCCAGCTCAGCTCTTTGTTAATGGAAAATGGGGAATGTTCACTGAGAAATGGCTTGTGATTTTTCTCAGACTTGTTCCCAAACCCTACCTGCTGCTTTTTCCTATGTAGAGAGAAGAGGAAAAGAAGGGATCCGTCCATAAGTCTAAAGTCAAGTGGTTGAAAGTCACAGGTAAGGTGATGTAGCAGAAGAATTAGTACAAAGATTGAAATCACAGGAAGACCCATTAGTCCAATGTCCTGAATTTGTTGTTGGTGTGATATTTCTGCCTTTTAGCCTCCTTCCTACTTTCCCCACTCCCCACAACAATGCTGGACTAAATCATTTGATTTCTTATACATTAGAGAAATTGCAAAGCCTACCACAAAAGTAGAAATACCTTTCATCCTTTAACTTGATAGTATATTTATTAGAATAAGAGACTAGATTTGTTAAACATCTGGATTAAAATGATTAAAAGGATTTTCATACTTTTTTTTAGGCACTATACACGTTGTTTACAATAGCATTGGTACTTAGATTGGGGGAAGATAGAAATCTGACATATTTTAATGCCTTGATTCATTTGTGACATTCAGAGTAACTCCACCATTTTAGAAACACTAATCTAAACTTAAAGATACATATACCATTTACTACCTCACACAGTATATTTAAAAATAAATATAGAAATACAACCAGAAGTCTACAAATCAGACTGGTGAAGCCCCAGCTATCATGGCAGTGAATGGCTCTGGCTAGATTTTGATGGAAACTGCTGAATTCTACGTCAAAAGCAAAAGATGGTAATAAAATAATATGATGTACACTTTCTGGTACTCATTTTCACAGCAGCAAAGCATGCTTCACATGCACTGCCTGTGAAGGGACTTATGAGGCTCCCTCGCACTCACACTGAGAGAAGGTCCACTTGGCAGAAATGAAGGACCACCAAGTGTCAAGAATCCTGGAGATACAGGCGGCCAGCCAGTCACGGAGCAGGAACAGCAGTGCAAATGTCAGTAAGAATGACTACCCACGGTCACCAAAGAGTCACTGTATTTCAGCTTGGCATGTGTTTTGATCAACATACACACAGACAGCCCCAAGCACAAAGCCAATCCACTTAGGGAAATAACAGTAGTAATAATAAAGACAGTAATATTAAAAATGACGACGAGTACAGTTTTGGCACATGCTGTGTTCTTCATCCTTTGTCATAAGTCAAATGCACATCTGAACAGAGACAAGCATGGGAGAGGCCCAAAAGCAACATGGCACACCACTGGGCAGAGGACTCGCTCTTTGCTGCTTCCCAAAGGATTAGACGCCAGCTGCATGGGTTGGTGTGCTGGGCTGGTTAAGGCCTATGGTGGAGCAGAGCCAACCTGCAAAATCCACTTCCTCGGCATCAGATCTCTTGATAAAAGCATGAACCTGCAAGCAAGGAAACAGGGAGAGGTGTTTTAAAAAACCACCAATGGAAGGAAAATCCAAGAGTCACGTCTAGCACTTGTGCCACACTTGGAGGGAGCTCCTGGCCTGCCCTTGAGCAGCAGTAGGGCCAGCTGCAGGCCCAAAGACGGCAAAGACCTGCTCCACCTGCCTCTGCCAATTATACCAATCAAGAGGCCCTGGGAAAGTCACTCACCTCCCTAGCTGCTCTTGCAGAATGAAACGGGAATAGTGACCTTCCCTTCAAGACCTCACAGACTTGTTGGGAAAGACAAAGTCACTGGTGGAGGTGAGAGCATGTGACACTGCAAGCCACAAAAGCTATGAGGTCAAGGTGTTTCACTCTCCCTGCTGCCAAGCAAGAGGAGGCAGGTGCAGAGGTTAACATAAAATAAGTCAGCAAGAGAAAAAGGCCCAGCCCCACGAAGGCCGCAGACTGGCCCCTTCTTTCCCTCGACTGCCTCAAGCCTTTCTTCCAATATCCCAGCTGTGAGGTGATTTCAGCCTTTTCTTTAAACTGATGGGAGGACAGAGGAGACTGGTGTTTGAGTCCCGCAGCCTCAGGCTCTCAGCTGCGCCACGGTGGTCAGGGCAGAAGCAGGGAATGGAAAGTAAATAAGTGCCGGAAAGATGACAGGAGACCAAATTAATAAACAGGTGCTGTAAGAATCTGAAATAAATGGACTTACCATGAGTTGCTTCAAATCTGCTCTCTCTGCGGGGTTTTTTATTAAGCTGAAAGGAAAAAAGTAATGTGAAAGCTTCTGCCTGGCGCTGGTTCTGATTCAGATTGCTTCTGTTTGCATGCCTTTCCCCCTACGCACTATAGGCTCTGAGGAGGAGTGCCAGAGCCTTATTCATCTTCCTGTTCTTGGTACAATATCATGCCCACAATACGTTAATGACTTCTTGCTGAATTAAATGAAGGTCAAAAAGCAACATGCTGGGGAGGGGCTGGGGTTGTGGCTCAGTGGTAGAGCACTGGGTTTGATCCTCAGCACCACACAAAAATAACTAAATAAAGGTACTGTGTCCATCTACAAAAAAAGAGCAACATGCCAATCCATGTAGAGCAAGTGCTGGAAGCAGTCACACCACTAAGCCCTGGCCCTCCACGAGAAAGGCTATGGCAGCAGCCAGGGGGTACTCAAGAGGGGAAAGGGCAAAGCTGGAGGGCTCAGAAATGGGGTGGGAAGTCTGACAAATTCAGGTATCCTTTCAAAAAACAATGAGCAAACTCACCATTTATTCACAAAATCTTGAAATTCCAGACTGAATACTCCACTGGGCAGTTTTGGAGGCGGCTGCAGACACATGTCAAGACATGAGAAATATTAGACCCTGCTCCAGCCATCTCTTCCCATCCCATCCCTACCTCTGGGCAGTGCTGTGCTCCAGTCAAAAACAAAGCCTGCTGGGTCACCCTGTTGGACCCAATGGTCTCACACAGCACAGTTAAAATTGGGACCACATTATATTTTACTATTCATTCATCTGGTGAAAGAAAAAAAATCAGTGAACCTCTGTGGCCTCAGTCTTTTCTTAATGAAATGAGGAGGTTGTGCCTACTAATCTCTGGAACCCTTTGAACTCTTGACATGTGGCATGGAAACATCACCAGTAATTCTAACAGCAGCAGCTAGGGGGGTGTGCAAACTACCAGGCATGGATCAGGCCTGCAGGAGCAAGCTTTAAAAAGGAGGGGGAAAAAAAAAAATCCCTTCTCTGAACCCTGGGGAGGCAGAGAAAGGTTAATAAAACATTAACTAGCAGAGGGTTGGTCAACCTGGAAGAATGTTGCCTGTATACTCCAGAAATGAGGCCGCTTTTCAGGCCTCCGACACTGGCCACAGATCTTGTGTTCCCATGGCAATTGTTCAGGGCTGCACAGGTTTATGATGCTCCAGGCAGTCGAAGAAATCTAAATGCATTTATGTGACATGTGCTGGAAACTTGTGTGTAGCTTCCTTGGAATAAGCTGACCCCAGTGCCTAGGATGTCATTGCTCTGTGGCCTAAAACCAACAGGTGATTCAAAATTAAAAATGAAACAGCTCTAGCCTTAGCTACTCTAGTGACTGAGGGAGGTCATTTGAATCCAGGAATTCAGGACAAGCCTGGGCAACATAGACCCCCATCTCAAACCGAAAAAGATAAAAACACTGACACCGCCTACCAAAAAGTCCAGCCTAGCCCTCTCCCCTGAAGGTTCTGTCAGTCTGACCTAAGGCTAACTGCAGCCCAGCTCTTGGGAACAGTGACTCAGAGCAAGCACTGCCCTGCAGGCTGTCCCTGCTGCTGAGGGGGAATGGGGGAATAGAGGTACACAGGCCAGCTTCCATTCCTTCTCTGTGGGAGGGGCCAGGCAGGATAGGAATGTGTGCCAGCAAAGGCTCCTGGGAGGTAGGGGGTGGAGGCATGGGGGTTGGGCAGGAGGTGGGTATTGGGAGTAGGTGGTAAAAAAGAAAGAGCACTAGGGCACTAACCGGGGAGACCTGAGCTACTTTTTTCCTTGGAGCCTCAGTTTCTTCACCTGTATGAAGAAGATAAAACCAATCTGGCCCATCTCAACAGTGCTTGGAAGAACTGAGTAGGAAAACATGGAAGAAAGCAGCACCAGTGCAAGTCCTCTCTCAATAGGACTCCCAGGAACCCAGAACCATGCAGAGCAGTGTCCCCAGCAGTAGGGGATGGATGGCTTTTTCCTGACTCCAGAAACACAACATGCTCTGGCTTCCTTAAAACCTTAAGCTGCAAGAATCAGAACCCAAACTTCTTTTCTTCATCCCACATTGCTTTAGTCTAAAGCTTTGTAGACTGCAAAAAGAGGTAAATACCCTAGTACCCTGAACCAGTGAGAGTGATTTATTAGCCTCCAGGGCAAACCATGATTTTCCCTGTTGAGTTTGTAATAGACCAGGCGACATTTTTGAGACCTCTAAGGTCTGGTTTCAGAGAATGGTAAGAAAGAAAGTATTAAGAAGGCATTCTGCTGGTTTACTGAGGAAGACAAGATAAGAATGAGGGGCTGGGGATGTGGCTCAAATAGTAGTGCGCTCGCCTGGCATGCGTCCAGCCCGGGTTCGATCCTCAGCACCACATACAAACAAAGATGTTGTGTCTGCCAAAAAACTAAAAAAATAAATATTAAAAAATTCTCTCTCTTAAAAAAAAAAAAAAAAAAGATAAGAATGAGGTGATACTATATCTGACACCACAGCTACTTCCCAAACATGCCAGAACTTGCCCCTTCAACTACCAAGGCTGTTCCTGAAGCCAGGAATGCTGGCCCTACTGTCTCCCCTAAAATCCTGTCCTGCCCACTAGCCAAGCCCCCACCTCCTGTGAGAACCTTGGTGCTCCTCACCAGCTTCCCAACACCCCAAACCCAAGTTTGATGAATGATTCTCCATATGTTCCTTCCTTGATCCTTTTGTCAATTAAACTTACTGGCATATATTTCACAAGTATATGAGTTCTTTGTGGTTAAAGTTGGCCAAAAGCAATAAGAAAATATTATCTTTAATTTCACTTAGAGAAAACCAATCTATTTTATTCCTTCCCAGACTTTATAGGCACATATATACACATATAGTTCATTAACTGATAATAGTATACATACTATTTTGTTATTTGCTGCTTTCACACAATTTATGAATATGTTCCATATCTATTTCCACATTCATTTTAATTTAATTTTCCTAGCTTTTTTTTGTACTGGGGATTGAACTCAGGTACACTTACCCACTGAGCCACATCCCCAGCCATTTTTGTATTTTATTTAGAGACAGGGTCTCCCTGAATTGCTTAGGGTCTCACTAAATTGCTGAGGCTGGCTTTGAACTTGGCATCCTCCTACCTCAGCTTCCCAAGCCACTGGGATTACAGGCCTGCACCACTGTGCCCCATTTTTCCTAGCTTTTAAACAGCACTTACAAGCAAAAACCCTACAATGCAATTATACATACATTTGCCTTGCTTCTCCCTCCCAATTAGTTTTCAAGACTATAGATTTTATTTTCCATCTTTGTATCCCTGGCCTACTATCCCCGTCACAGTGCTTGGTATACAGTAAGTACACTAGAGAGGTTGGTGAATAAAGGCACAAGAGTATGTAAAGGAGCAAGCTAAAGCCTCCTGAATCTTGGAAAGGAAGGACTCAGAGCTACAGGAAGATGGGGGGAGGGGATGGAAGTGGGGGACTGGGAACACTCCTGTAGTTTCTAAACCAGCCAATGTTTTCATCAGCAGGAGGCATAAACCAGAACACAAACATCCTGGAGGCCATACTGTGGGAACAACTTCCAGGTCTCCCAGGCAACTCAGCCATGGCTATTGGGGCAGGGGTAGGAGTGGGGGTTGGGGGTGGGCAGTACTGGGGATTGAACCAAGGGGCACTCAACCACTAAGTTACTTCCCCACACTTTATTTTTTATTTGGAGACAAGGTTTTGCTAAGTTGCCCAGACTGGCCATGAACAGGCAATCCTTCTGCCTTGTCTCCCAAATAGCTGAGACACAGGTACGCGCTACCACCCAGGACAATGGGTATTTTCTTAAGGGGAGTGAATAAATTCCAAGGTCAAGGAAACCAGGCCATACTTACCTCATTGACTATGTAATCCAACAACTCAAAAATTGCCATGGGAGGTCGACTGTCCATTCCATATGCTACAATTTTACAAAAGGGAAAAAGAAAACAGTTCTCAGAAACACACAGGTGATCACTTATCAATGGGGCAAGGGGCTGGGCATGGACCCAGAACAGGGTTATGACAATAAACAGATCACTCACAGATAAGGCCTCAACAGAAGGAACTAGCAAAGCCCACAGTATAGAGTACTGATTTAACTTTCAAGCAGCCATCTTAAATGTTAACCACCATCTTTTTTTTTTTTTTTTTTAAAGATAGAGAGAGGGGGGAGGGAGGGAGGGAGAGAGAAAGAGAGGTTTTTTTTTTAATATTTTTTTTTTTTTTTAGTTTTCGGCAGACACAACATCTCTGTTTGTATGTGGTGCTGAGGATCGAACCCGGGCCACACGCATGTCAGGCGAGCGCGCTACCGCTTGAGCCACATCCCCAGCCCTTAACCACCATCTTATCGGTTTTGCTTTCCTGTACTTCCTCTTACCCAAACTCCCCCGCCTCCATTAGTGACCTACCCCACGGTACCATAACCCTAAGCCAATTCCAGAAGGCCAGGACCCCTTGACTCTGGAAAGCGCCATGGTGCCATCAACCTAAGCCAACCCCATGGTATTCCCCACCCGCCTAGCTCTGAGGCAAGCACTCCCAAGCCCATCCCCTAGCACCACAACTACAACTCCAAATCCCTACCCCACAAAAGCTGAACACCCAAACATCTCAGGGCCTCTCTCCACTCTACAGAGGGATGGCCTTTATTTGTCAGCTTTGACAACTAAACCTTTGTGTGGATCTCTGGTCTCTGTCCTTCATTTCTCGCCCGCACGGCTCTCGCTTTCTCACTTTCCTTTCAGAGTCACCTGGCCAGAGTATGAGTCTGGGCTCTGCTATATCCTACATTTGTGACTTTGGGCAAATCAGGTGACCTCTGAGATAAAAAAAAAAAAAAAAGGTAACTCAATACTTTAATTTTTTTTTTTGGTTGTAGTTGGACATAATATCTTTATTTATTTATTTTTATGTGGTGCCAAGGATCGAACCCAGGGCCTTGCACATGCTAGGCGAGTGCTCTACCACTGAGCCACAACCCCAGCCCTGAGTTACCTTTCTTTATCCAGTAATGGGAACTGAAATAAACTACCTCCCTAGCCCTTTTTATTTTTTAGTTTGAGACAGGGTCTAAGTTGCCAAAGCTGACCGTGACCTTGCAATCCTTCTATCTTAGCTACCCAAGTTGCTGGGATTACAGGCATGTGCCACTGTGCCATATTAAGTACAAAGTTTTGTAAAGCAGACATAGGTAATAAATACATCTGCCCATTTCTCCTCCTTTATATTATGTGAAATAATATAATGACTAAACAACTAAAGCATTTAGTTGTATGTGGTGTTGTTGATCACCTCTCTCCCACAATGCTGGGGACTGAACTCAGGCCTTTCTATATGCTAGCCAAGTGTTCTATCACTGAGCTATACTTGACTTAGCTTTAATTCTTCCTGAACCTGGGTTTCTTCTTTTCATATCCCAGAGGTACAGGCCAGCCTCAGGGGCCACGTGTATTTTAAAATGTCAATATTGTGTTATGTGAATTTTATCTCAGTAAAAACAAATCTACCAAAACTGTCTTGACTAAAAAGAAAATTAATGTATATAAACTGCTAATAAGCACAGCACCTAGAACATAGAGGTACTCAACAAATGGTGGGAAATTGTTCATGGTTATGATAATTTTCTGCTCTTACCTGAAAACCCCTGCTGCTTCCCCCTGGCCCCAGCCTGGCATCGAGACAGAGAAGCAGTGCCGGCAGAATTACAGAGAGTCTGCCCTCCAGAAACCCATTACAACAAGGGACCCCACAGTTCAAACTGGAGACACAGCAGGCCACTCACAGCTAAGGGGCCTCCCGGGTGTCCTGGGCCTGGGGGGTGTCTCAGCTGCATCTCCCTCCACCTGGCACCCAAACATCAGCTCCAGCTCCTTGGCATCTGGAGGAGGGATGGGGTACCTCCCCACTGCCATTTCCACCAGAGAGAGCCCCATGCTCCAGATGTCCGACTGCACTGAGTAATGAGTCCCCTGGAGTCTTTCTGGCTGCAGAAGAGACAGAAACAGTTATCATCAGCTAAACTAAGCACGATCCTTGGTTTGCTAATGTTTTATCTTCTTCTGTCCCTTCCTCTGGGCAGCTCACATGCTCACATCCTGTTTGAAGAGCCCCACAAACACCTTGAATCTCACCTCCCATTTGCCTCCAAATGTCATACTTAGCAAATCCTAGCTGGTTTCATGGTTCTGACCCCTCCTCACTGTATCCCTTGTAACACACACTAAGGTGACAGCATCCAACCCACTGGGCCCCAACTACCACTTCATCCTGTGGTTCCAGCTTTGTTCATTCTGGCCACTGACTTGCATATACAGGGCAGCCTCTCCCAAGCCCACCATGAGAAGCTCATCTTGTCACCTGAGTCTAAAATAGGAAGCTTGTGAAACATGGGTATGAATGAAGTAATGCCGTGGGTACAAGAAACAAAGGATCTGAGGTCAGGTCCCAACCCTGGGACTTACAAACTACGAGATGTGAACCTCAGTTTCTTCATCTATAAAATGGGGCTGGCTGCTGATGGTAAAAACAGTAACAACAACATAACAAAATACCCACCCTTTTTACTAGTGTTATTGTGGTCAAATCAAATGAAAACATGTCAGATACTGCAAAATTCTATATAAACAGTTTGATATTGGGAAATATCAATATATTTGGTGGGAAGACTCAAGGAGAAAAAAAGTATATAGTGCTACAAAAACCATTATTTTTACTAAGCATTATTTCAAGTAGTACACGATTTCAAAAATCCTACCAAAAAATCTTTATTCTGACCATAGTTCATTTATTTAGACTGAATTAACTTCTCCCATAGGATTTTTCACTAACTCTAACGCTGAACTATTTTGGAACTGACCATGTAACCACGAAAACCCAACCAGTAAACCCTGGATCAATAAGTCCCAGGGCCTATTAATTGATTTTGAACTCGAAAGCTGGCAATTGAAGGGCCCAGGGTGCCAGCTGTTTAGTTATGATCCACTTAGGGAAGAAGCGATGAGGAGACAACAGGCAAAGAGAGCAGAAGAGAGCTCACCATGGGTCATTGGAGTACAGAGGGATGGGGACATGTGTCAAGCAGTGTTGAGTGGTGTTGACAGCAGGGGAGGGGCCAGCAAGTGGGAATGAGGATAAGTGCAGGAGTTGGCTTTCAATCCTGGCTTGGCAAGTTATGTAGTTGTTCTCTTAACCCCTCTAATCTAGAGTTCCTCACTACTGAAATGGGAACTATGCTCTATCCTTGATGGAACAACTGCATGGATCAAATGAGAACATTTAAGGATGTAAAAGTGCTTTGACAAAGAGCACATAAAATACTGTGCATGTTAAGGTCTCCTGGGCCTCTGAGCCCGTCTTCACAATCACTGGCTGCACTTACTTCTGCTTCTGTAAAGACCACCCACTCTGACCCAGCAGAGTTGGGTCAGCACTCACCCAGACTCATGTTCCCACCTTTCCCTTCAGTCAGCTGACATTGCCCCACTCACCCAGCCTTCCCTCAACACCTGCACATGTCAGATCCCATGCTGATGCCAAGGACAAGAGAGTCACTTACAGCCTTCCCAAGGGGAAAGAAAATGATCCTGTGTTGATGTAGCCATGGGCGTGGGACAGCCACAGCACTCTGGTGGCACTGGGAGCCAGCAGAGTTGTGAGCAGGAAGAAATACCCCCAAGATGGAGTGTTGAAGGAGGGAAGATCCCCAAGATGGCTAAACTAGAGCAGAGACTCCAGCCAGGAGACCGGGTGGGCTACAGTGAGAGGCAGAGGTAGAAGTTGACATGTAGTGAGGAGGGAAAGAGGCGAGATGGAGGAAACAACTCTAAACAAACTCAGGAGTTGGGGGTACTAGATGTTAAAAGAATGGGGAGCTAGAAAGGGAGGTTAAGTCAACTTCTGCCTTGGACACAGTAATGCTATTTACTGCTAATAGGAAAGGAAAAGGTAGGACAGTTTGGAGTGCAGTCATGTCTGAACTTGTTGGGTGTGAGGGTCTGTAAACAATCAGGTAAAGACATCTAGCTAGAACTGTCTCTTTGGAATGGAAACCAAGCTCTGAAGCTGGGATGGTACAATGTCTCCTAGTGAGTTAAAAGACTCCAATTATGCACCTAGGTCCATGAAAGGCCAAGTATCTTCCTGTTAGACTTCAACTCCTCAGGGAGGACCATTGTGCCTCATCCCTCATTTCTTGTCCCCCACCCATCATCACCCATCACAATGCTCTGGCTCCACAGGGAAGGTAACCATTTGGCTCCTATCTCTGACCAGCTGAGAAACTCAAGAAAGATGACCTGCTGTTCGTACCGACATGTAGGACCTTGTGCCCACGAAGGAGTTGGCCATGGAGTCAATGAGCTGCCCGCTGACCCCAAAGTCACAGAGCTTGATCTCCCCACGGGAGTTGACTAGGATGTTGGATGGCTTGACATCTGTAGGAAAGAAAAAATAGAAAAGGAACTGACATAAGGAGCCTGGGTAGGGGAGAAGAGTCAATGTTCCCTAAAAAGGCCAGCGTTGACAGTGAGTCCAGGACAACACCCCAGTCTCCCATCAGAGGCAGCCCTTGGCTTGCAAATACTGGACACCAGAGTTCCTTATTTCCCCCCTTTTTCAGGGTCCCAGGAAGGACTGTCAGGGAATGAAATGATTAGCTGCTGGAAAAGTAGGACAAAAAGTCAGTAGATTTCTTTCTACCCTTTAAGGATTCAGGCTTGGCCAAACGACCCATGGAAAGGAGTCAGTCCTCATGAATAGTCAAGATTTGAAAGTCTGTTGCTTCAATGTTAATGGTTTGGATGTGAGGTGCCCCACAAAAGCTCATGTGTGAGACAATGCAAGAAGGTTTGGAGGAGAAATGATTGGGGTGTAGCCTTAACCTAATCAGTGAATTAATCCCTGATGGATTAACTGAGTGGTAACTGGAGGCAGGTGGGGTGTGGCTAGAGGAAGTGGTTTATTAGGGGCATGGCTATGGGGTATACATTTTGTTATCTGGAAAGTGGAGTCTCTCTCTTTGCTTCCTAATCACCATGTGAGCTGCTTCCCTCTGCCACACACTTTCACCATGATGTTCAGCCTCACCTCAAGCCCCAAGGAATGGAGCTGGCCATCTTTTGGACTAACACTTCTGAAACTGTAAGCCCTTAAATAAACTTTTCTTCCTTTAAAATTGTTCTGGTCAGGTCTTTTAGTCCCAGTACTGAAAAAAGCTAACTAAAACATTCAACCATCCTTGTTGGCAGGACACAGATCTATGGGTGGAAGGTATGAGAAGCAGAAAACATAAATAGCAAGAACTATATGCTCGCTGAGGCTGCAGATCAAAGACTTAATAAGGGCAGGAATTTCTATTCTTGACCTCTATACCAAGCACAAAGCATGGAGTGGGTGCTGACTTGTGATTTTCTTTAACTGAAGTCACTTACCTAAAAGTCAACTCACCTACACTTGCTCTGTTAGTCAAGGTGAGCCCCTAGCTACTCAAGGCCAGAGAACTCAGAGGCCTGAAAGATGCTCCTCAGAGTCAAGGCAATATGCCAGCATAAGGTCTACTCACGTCCCTAGGTTCACAATACCATCTCACATTCCACACCTTCTGCTGCCACCAATAACAGGCCACTGGCCCTTTGTCAGCAGAGAGCAATAACCTTTCACATGTCTTTTCTCCTACCATCTCCTTTGATCAGACAACTGTGAAATGGACAGACCAGGGTCATTGTCTTGATTTACAGGTGGGAAAACCCAGGCTGGGACTTGGAGTCCCCAGGCCAGGGTTTTGTGAGCAGACATCAACAAACAGTGAGAGAGTCACTCAAGGGGAGGCAATGTCAGGAGAAAAATCCTAAACCATGACAGGGAATCTTTGTGTGTGTGTGATGCTATGGATTGAATTCAGGGCCACCTATATGCCAGGCATATGGGTGCCCTACCATTGAGCTACAACCCCAGCATGACAGGGAATCTTTACTGAAAGTAATATGGACACTATAATAGAACATGTGGAAAAAATCAGAGGAAAAAACCCAAGCCACAAATAATTCCAACCTGCCAGAGCAATTATTAACATTTTCATTATTTTCCCTTCAATACTCTTCCACATGAATCAACAGATTCTAACAGGTCTATTTGAGTATCCTTCCAAGAGCAAATTGGAAAAAAAAAAATTTACCTTTAATCTCTCAGCAAACCCCTCTCCCACACAACTCATCTCCTGCCTCTCTCCACCACCAACAGCTCCAGCAGGGCACTGGCTGGATGCCCTCTTCACCACTCTAAGATGTGAGCCAGACAATGCTGGGCACATGGGAGATGCTTCAGAAACTCTTGTCCAATGCACAGATCCAAACTCACCATGTGCACATGCAAGCTAGCATATACACAGGTATACCCACACAGCCATGGCGTACTCTTTCTAAGTCCCAGCCCTCATCATGTCTCCACACACAGCATTCAGATCCAGGTCAGGCTTTCGCAAGGAGCACAGGAGACAAGACCTTCCCAAACCTCTGGGCAACGCCAACCTACCACAGGTGTCAAGGCACAGACACCAGGAGGGGCCTTAAAGGGCATCCAGTTCTGCCTTTCATGGTAGAGACAAAAGGTCTAAGCCCAAAGGGTCCAGGGGCTTATTCAAGGTCACAGAGCAAAAACTGAGTAAAGGGCTGGGGATGTGGCTCAAGCGGTAGCGCGCTCGCCTGACATGCGTGCGGCCCGTGTTCGATCCTCAGCACCACATACAAACAAAGATGTTGTGTCCGCCGAAAAATGAAAAATAAATATTAAAATTCTCTCTTCTCTCTCTCTCTCTTAAAAAAAAAAAAAAAAAAAAACTGAGTAAAGCTAGAAGCAGAATCCAGACCTTCTGACATCTGAACCTATCTGCCCCCCACCAGCCTTGCTGCCATATTCTTTAGCTCTCTCTGTCACTAATAGTTACAGAGAACCAACCACATGCAGGCACTCTGCAAGCTTCCAGGCACACAGAGGTGAACAAACTGATCAAGTCCCCACTGTCCACGAAGCTTAAATTTTAGTGTGAGGAGACAATGAATAAATCAATGAACAAATGTGTAATTTCAGGGAGTTTCATGGGCCATGAAGAAAATAAAAATACATGAAACCAGAGAGTGAAGGGTGCAGCTATGATGGCTGGTGAGGGTAGACCTCTGTAGAACACTTGGTAATGACTGGGACAGAGAGGGAGGGAGCATGTGGCCTTCTGGAGAATTATACGAAAAAGTTTTGGGAGATGAGGAACTAACTGTTCCTTCCTCCAGCCTAGTGTAGGACAGGTCCCAACAAATACTTTCAGCCAAGGAGCAAGCCCAGCAGCTTTACTGAAAGTAATAAGGATCCTATAATAGAACATGTGGAAAAATCCTTCAGTGCCACTTTCAGAGGACAAATTCCTGGAAACCACTTGCTCGGGATATGGAATAGGACACTACAAAATAGGACCAAACTGGGAAGAGGGAGGTGTGTGACATGCCTCCTGGGACGTAGGGACAGATAGGCAGTCCAACATGAGTCCCACAAGAGTCCCCTCTTTCATACGCCCCACCACATGCCACAGCCTTTCTTCTGGGTGCTGAGCACACCAGCCACACTCCCTCACCCATCCCCAAAGCTCCCATGGCCTGTGTGGTGTGGTCTGTGAGACCTTGTTTGGGAGCTAGAAAGGAGCACTGGGTAAAGGGGCAGGAGGCCTGTATTCAAATCCTGGTCCTGTCACCTGCTCTACGTGCAGCCTTGAGCTAGATTTCACTTCTCTGGGTTGTAATGTGCCATCAGTAAAGTGGTGACAACTGCAGCTCTTGAAACAACATAAAATGAAGACCAGGATCAAAGTGATCAAGAACAGCATATAAACAGCACACTGAACCAGAGGAATACAGACTGATGATTTCACAGGTTGCCCTCCCAGGCCAGCAGTTCATGGAACCAGGTGTCCCCTCTCCTCCTCCTGGCCCCAGCCCTCCTCCGCTGGCGCAGCCCTTCTCTGGTGCAGCTGCGCTCACGAGTGGCTGCACTGCCTCTAGCTGTCCTTGCATCTGATTTCTACTCACATGGCAAGCAAGCCTCCTGTTCAAACTTACATAACACTGCTCCCCCACCACCACCCAGACTGTCATCTCCAGCTCCCTGCACCCACCCCAGCAACAACACTGCCTGGGAGGCTGCAGAGATCTATGGCAGTGGAGGGAAGGAAAGGGATCCCCTGGAGGGTTTTCCCTGCTGGAACACAGGATCTGGGAGCCAGATGCACTGCAAAGGCCCCTCCTGGTGACCTGGACACACCAACTCACTCAACTCCAGTATGCTGCTGGAGCAGCCAAGCCAGAACATGCTCTCCTTCCCCACCCCACCCTCAGGAAGCCCCAGCCAAACCGCACTCCTCTGGAAGCAGAAAAGAAGTATATGATGTCAGATAAGGTCCAGAGTTCACTTCCTGATCTCTATCAGCACCTGGAACAGCTTCACACTGGAGCCAGCCCCTCCCCACCATTCCCTTCCACCCTGTCTGTGGCAACCAGAACTCCAACGACAGAGCCCCTGCTGCTATGGCTCACCCTCTGCCTCAGAGCACAGTTCAAGACCCTTTTCCTGGCTTTCTCAGCCTTCCATCAATTCTTCACCCTCAAGGTGTCTCCTCAGCTACCTACTCCCAGTCCAGGTTGGCCTGCCTCTCAGACTGCCACTGTACAAGGGTGTGTCGCCTCCTCACCTTCTTTCTGCTGGTCCCGACATCTGAAAATCCTCCTTTCCACCCCCTCTGTTACCTCCATTGCTTGCTTCTTTTGAGTCCTCTTCCCAACATGAGATACTGCCTCGTTCCTGGAGTCCAGGGGGATTTATCTGGGCTTCCTCCCACACTGTCCTAACAGATCTCTCAAGGTGGTTCAAATGATAGGCCCAGTCCCTCAGGCCTCTTCCAGACCTCAGTGTGTGTGTCTCTGTCTGTCTGTCTGTCTCTGTTTCTGTCTCTCTCTCTCTCTTTCTTCCACTAGGGATTGAATCCAGGGGTGTTACATGCCCAGCCCTACTAATTTTTGAGACAGAATCTCACTCAGTTGCTGAGGCTGGCCTCAGATTTGATCCTTCTGCTTCAGCCTCCTGAGCCACTGGGATTACAGGCGTGTGCTACCATGCCTGACTCTCAGCTTCTCTTTCTCATCCTTCAATATGAAGAAGTGATGTGAGCAGCCTCAGCAAAAAGCAGGCCAGACTACATTCTGGAAGAAGCATCCACCACCCACTAGACTCCCAGGTTGGTGGGTTTTCCCAGGAATCCCACAAGATGCTGAGTTGGGATACCCAATGCTGCTCCTTCTCTGCAACAATGGGCAAACCCTCCTTCCCCAAAAATGAGCAGATGAGGGTTGGCAGAGCGCTTCCCCAGCTTGTGTAAGGCAGTGGTTCACTCCCCCACACCACAAAACAAAGTACACATATAAGAACAAGGAGATTGTATGAAAAAATAAAGGGAATAAAGTATTTTCTTCTGAAATCTTCTACCCCAGATATGACCACTGTTCAAAGCCCCCTGAATTTTCCCTTAAGAGCATATATTCTGAGCATTTTTTTTTTTTTTTTGCCACTCTAAAACAAGGGTTTGGATAAATAATTTGAGGGCCATTTATTCTACAAATACTTTTATAACATGCCTGCATGGAGCAATACATAAAAAGGGTACTGTCTTCAAGGGGCAGGGTGATGGAATCCAACAATAACAAGAACATGTATGTGCACACAGGTATGCTGGTGACAGCCAGACAGAGATATGGTCTAAATTCTACCAAGCACCTGGAATCAGTGCCACCCTTCTGAAGCCAGCCGAGAAGGCACAGCAGACAGACAACCCAAGGTGCATGGCAGACCTCTAGCAGATTCCATCTAGGTCATTTTCTTTCTTCTTATTTATTTGTGGTGCTGGGGAACAAATGCATACTAGGAAAAGCACTCTACCACTGAGCTATATCCCCAGCACTCTTTATTATTTTGAGACAGGGTCTCATTCAGTTGTTGAGGCTGGCCTTGAACTTATGATATCCTGCCTCATCCTTCCAGGTCGCTGTAAATACAGATATGTGCCACCATGCCTGGCTCCTCAATGTCATCTTGTTGATTTGGGTAATATTGAAGGAAGCTGCATTCTCTAAGACAAGATGGATGAGCATGGAGGAGGAGCAGAAGGGCAGAAGAGAGCAGTGGGAAGCACAAGAAAATCAGAAAAGTGCAAGGCAAGGAGCAAGGGCCCACTGAGAAACAAGAGTGACACATGGAAGCCCGACTAGCCCATCTGTGACAAAGGCTGGATCCAAAAGCAAGATGATCTTAGATAAGTGAGAGTAGAAGGTTTTAAAAAAGAAAGAAAAAAGCAAATGAGATTAAAAAAAAAAAACTTATCTATTTATTTACTGTGCTGAGGATCAAATCCAGGGGCTTGGGCACATGAGGCAACTGTTCTACTACTGGGTATACACCTCCAGCTGCAAGGGAGATTTCTGGGGCACATATGAGTCCAGGTCTTTTTAACACATTCTCTTCTTTAATCCTCATCATAATGGTGTGAGGGAGGCATCATGAGCCCCTGCCCATGGATGAGGAGAGATAAGGCTCAGCATGGAGTCGTCCCAGCAAGGCTGTACAGTAGGGAGAGGGTTCTAGAATCCTGAGGGAGTGTTCTTGCCAGAACCCAGATAGTCGGGGCCCAGGCAGCAGAGCTCATGGCAAACCACCAGGAGCTGTGCCCCAAAAGTTCAGGGAAGCCATTATTAGGAAGCTGTGGCTTGGGGAAGAAGTCACTCTCATTACAGAGGCAATAAGCTCTATTTCTGGAAACCACATCTGACTTGGGGTATGCTGAAATCCTGCAAATCTGGTTGTGAGAGAAAACACTACGCCCTGGTTTAGCAAGTGAGCATGATGGCTCTTCCTCAGTACAGCCCATTCCCTCCCAACACATCTAACTGCAGAGCCCTGCTAGCAACAGGAACTAGAGCTAATTTCCCACCTCCTTCTGATGAACAACCGTGTTCCAGCAGGGAGCTCTGGGAGGAGGAGCATGCCTGTCAGGTCCTAACAAGCCACTAATTTTATCTCCTCCATTTTCAAGATTCTTACAACCAAGCCCAGCAATTGCATTTGAAAAATTTTCCCTCCTTCCCCTCCAAGATTCATTAGTTTTGAAATGTTTTTGTTCTCTAACCTCATGCACCCCTCCCTGACAATTCACTGCTCATCCCTGGACCAAAAGGAACAAAATCTGACACTTAAACATGAAATGAAGATGCAAAAGAGTTCAGGGCTTGGTTTTGTTAGCACATGTCATTCAAAGCGGTTACACTCAGAAGGGCAGGGGTAAGGAGAGGGGGATGTAATAAAAGAAGGGAAAAGAAAGCGGGACAGTAAAGGAAAAAGCTATGGGCCCTAGATTTCCTGACACATTTCTAATATCCCCATAGTAACACCTGGCAGAGCAATCCCAAGTTACAGTAGGGAAATCCACAATGAAGTCTCTCACCAAAGATCAAAAAGTATCCTTTTTCCATTAAAAGAAACCTGCATTCAGCTGAGTGCAGTGGCACACACCTGTCCCAGCAACTTGAGAGGCTGAGGAAGGAGGACTGCAAATTTGAGGCCAGGCTTCACAATTTAGGGAGACCCTGTCTCAAAATAAAAAAGGCTGGGGATATGGCTCAGTGACAGAGGACCCTGGGTTTAATCCCCAGTACAAAAAAAAAAAAGCAAGAAGGAAAGATAAGAATTAGAAGAAACCAATCAACCAACCAGCCTACATTCTAGCAGCACATTTCCCTCTCCAGACTATTTGGGTTACCTGGGAGGAGAAAAAGAGCCAATCAACCACCTACTGACAAGAACACCATGTTTACTAACTTGGATTCTTTTCATATGCTATTCAAGAGCAGAAATTAGCTCAAAACTTGTTTTGACCTGATGAAAGCTAATTGTGCTCAACAGAATGAGAGAAAAGACCTTGGTAAAAGGGGACAAGTCACATGGAAATCTGTTAATTTTTAAATGGAGAATTTAAGAGAATTTGTAGTAAGGCCAGTATGTTTAAGGTGACCCAGGATTTGTGCCTGGGTCACAGCTCAGCATATTTCATCAAGAAGTCCAGAAAAAAAGGTGAGGAGGCTACTCACCAGTCACTCCTAGTTAGCTCTGGGCAGGTCCCTAAGGAACAAACTCAGAACTCTTAGAATGAAGTGTCCGGTGACACATAAGGGGCAGTCCCTGGTTAGTCTACTGAGGAGCCCCGTTTCCCCTCCATGCACACGGTTGGGGAAGATTCTCTTTCCTCACACCCACTGTGGAGAATGAGGATCAGAGAACCCTGTTCCCTGAACACAGGGCAGCCCCTAGCCAGGCTGAGCCACTTGTACCTCCCATCCCCTCCAAGGGTTGCCAGCAGGTGTGGGCACTTGACCCATCCACGTTAATCAGAGCCCTCCCTCAGAATTAGCAAGATAAAGCCAGGAAGAGCTCATCCCTTTCTGGTAGGAGACTGTGAAGCCAGAAGCAATGGTTATAGTCTAGAGAGGCAGCTGGCCTGAGAGAATAGAGCCAACATGGAAAGAGAAACAAATGAGAAAAAGAGCTAACAACAGTGAGTGTGTGTGTGTGTGTGTGTGTGTGTGTATGTGCGCGCAAGCATGCGCTGGGGATTGAACCCAGGGCCTCAGGCATGCTAGACAAGCACTCACTGAGCCATATCCCCGGTCCCTACCCATGTCTTTTATAAGTACCTTCTAATGGAAGCATAAGAGTTAATGGCATTTTAGTTCCTCGACAAAATTATCCCTCAAGTCAACAAACTGCATCTCTATCCTTCCTGAGATTTGGTTAGTTAAACCTCCAATATCTTCCCACAAAAAAAAAAAAACCCTCAAGAACCCTAATGCCCAGTGATCCTTTCCATAAATTACATTAAATAGGATGTTTCTGTGGTGTGGAGACAGCACCACTAACTTTGGAGTAGTGAGATCTGATGTTTGAATCTGAACTCCACCATTCACTAGCTGACCACAGCCAGGTAACAGAACCTCTCTGAACCTTTCCTTGGGTGTTAGGCGGGAAGAGTAATTCCTACCTGACTGTGTCTGGCAAGTCCTAAGCACTCAATAAATGAAGAAGTTATACGTGGAAAGCACAGACTTTAAAGTTCAGTGGCTTCTTCAGCTAGGAGGGGGAAAAAAAGCTATCATTTATTTGAGAAAAAACCCAAGTGACATAAAGAATGAGGCTCCTTCTCAGCCTGGCTCTTGCCTGCAAGATCCCCATCAATACCTGGAGGATCTACATGGCTCCCTGGTACCCTCTGCATGTCTGAATCATTTGCTCATTAGTCTCAAAGCCAGTCTTCCCTATTTGCACATGTCCAACATCCTCCTAATCTTCTGGTTACAGGGAGCAAGGGAAGGGCTGCCTGGCTCAAATGCATCCCTGGAATGACCTCCTAAACCTCTAGGGAGGAGCCCCAATGGCTGTAAGTTTTTGCTGTGTTGTTCAAGGACTTGGCAAGTGGCCTGGGCTGAGTCTGGAAGAAACTCAATGCAGGCTAAATGCTGAGGGCTGCTGCCTTCCTTCTACCCATGGACAGAGAAGCAAAGAGCAGAGGTTGCCTGGGATTCTAGTGGCCTTCAGGTCCCTGTCCTGGTCCCTTCCTGGGCACAGACTACGTCTAGCCCTTGGGCTCCCTCAGGACTCTCTAGATTCTTATAAGGAATCCTCTCTTCTGTTAATACTGGCTCATTTTGGTTTCTGTGACTTGTAGCCAACAGTCCTGCCTAGGACAAAGCCCAGCTCCCAGACGGGAACCACCCCTAGTAACTGTTTTTTTTGTTGTTGTTGTTGTTCTTTATATGTTTTTTTTTTTTTTTTAATTCTTTATTTATTTATTTACCTAGTAACTGTTGGTCCACAAGATTCAGTCTCTTTGGAATCCTGGGGGTTATTAACCTGTAAGTCATTTATTAGGCCAGAATGTACGCCACCTTCTTTTAGTTAAATATTTTCTCTGAAAAGATCCAAATACAAAAATAGAGATAGTAACCATGTACTCAATCACCAGGCCTCAACAATACCCTTTCATTTCCCATCTTATTTCATTTATAACCACCATTTTTTTCTTTGTAGGGTGGGAGCTAGAAGCCTTCCACAAGGTTCCATCAGCAGCCAGGATATAAAAGTGAGAGGACACAGTGGATCTGAGGCCATTTGTTGGGCATCAGCTCCCCAGGTATTCAGAGGCAGCCACCACCACCTAACAGCAATGTTCACAGCTTAGTGGGGCAGTAAGAACTTCACTCCCACAATAAACCTAGAAATGTGTACTTCCAAATAGAAACGTTCACCACATTTGGCTCTAATTTGGTATCATCAAGCCTTAAGCTGGCCCCCACCCTCAAGCTGAGATGCACCACAGATTCTCCTGTTGTTTCTCTATAGCACTGGGCATCATGAGCCAGGTTCCCCCCTTGCTTTGGGTAGTGGTTAATAAAATCTACCCCTAGTTCATCAGGTGACCAGATTCTAAATCAAACCAGCTCTTAGGGCGCAGGTCCCTCCAGGAAGTTACAGAAATCTATAACTAAAGATAATGGTAGTTCCAGCCAGGTTTCCCTTAGAATGAGGCTCTATGGTGCAGGAGGGAATAGGACACAGCTCTCCAGGGGTCACCAGGTACAGCCTCAGCTCCCTCTTACCACAACTTCCGACAAGGGCCACAGAGTCAAGTCTGCTTGCCACTTCTCCCCCTTTCCACCCCAGTACCTGATCTCTGCTCTCCAGAGACATCTAGAATAAACCCTGACTACTTCACCCCCTTGTGTCCCCTCATGTCCCTTCATTCTGCCGTTATCCTAACTCAGACCCACATTCTCTCCATTGTGCCATGGCAGCAGCTTCCTAAGTGATCTCTCTCCACTCTAGATCACCTTGGCCATAGCAGCCAGAGTCCTCTTCCTCGAAGGATAGCTAACCTCTCTTCCCTGTGCAGGAAGATTCCACTGCTTCCTGTTACCATGCTAAAACCCAGCCCCTGAACATGGCGGTGAAGACCCTCCCTGGTATTTCAACTATCCTTACTTTGTTCTGCCCCAAGCCATCAGGGACCCTGTGTTCTAGACAACTCGAATGACTGCCATTTCCTGTTGGATAAGTCTGTTTTCCTGCCTTTGTGTTTCCCTCTACCTGGACTTCCTTCCCCCAACACTGCCACACATGCCACTTTTACCTATGTTTTCAAGTCCAGCTCAAATACCACCTCCTCTCTGATGCTTCCCAAAAGGGATATGAGGAAGCACTCTTCCTCCCATCCTGTCAGCCTCTCCTGAGGAACTTTGAGACAAACTCATCTGCAACTATAATCCATCCCTGTGAGTCTAGCAGTTGAGATTATTCTAGAGAGAATGAGACATTTCGAACCAAGAGAATGGTTAGCTGTTTCTCTCTGTGCAAAAGGCAGGGGAGTCTAGACAGCGTGTCAATTCACTGTCCTCTTGAAGCTGTCTTCCACATAGCTATGGGATGAGATGTGTAGGCAAAGGAAGGGCTACTGCATGCATGTGATGGGCAACCTCCCAGTTAAGGGAGCAGATGATATGCCTTGGCACACACAGAGACTACTTGAGAAGGAACCTTGGATGTAGCCTCAGGCCAGATGGCAGGTGGGGGGGGGGGGAGACAGGGCCACCCTGACTTTCCAGCTCAGGGAAACCTTGCAAGAGGCCACAAAAGCCAAGGCAGACAGGACAGTGTCTAGTAAGAACTGCAGCTTCTGCAGCTCAAAAAACCATCATGTGCCAATCTGCTGCAAACAGCCATAAAACGACAAGACAACAACCAACTTGATCCACTTCAGATCTTGCCTATTAGCACCAGCATACCTGAACGAAGTGGTGAAGAATTTGCTAAGGACCCCAAAGGCAGAGGCTGTTGCTGGGCCACCTGAGATACTTTGGAAACTCAGCTCTCGCAGGAGCTAGGAACTGAGAACACTCTCATAACAGTCTGCAAAAGCCTTAAATCTCATTCTGACCTGAAATCCCCAGTTTTACATAACTCTCTATCCTAGCCATCAGGGACTCTTTTGGAGTGCATTCCAAGCAGGATGGCCCCAAGGTCTAAGCCATTCTGGTATAATCCATCCACAGCTTGCTCAGATTATTGGTTGTATCTCCTTAAAAATCCAGGCTGGCTTTCTCAGTATGCTATAGACCCAGGCTACTAATTCAATACTGGGCATAAAGACCAGGCAGGTTACACAGAGTCTGTGAACGGAAAAGAAAAACAAGGCATAATTTTAAACTGTTCTTAGCATGTATTGATATTTATCAGCTGGCAACTCTAAGGCACAAATAATTCACAAGCTAAGTTGTATGGAATCCTTGTTGACCTAATTCATGTAATGCTTCTTCAGGGTCTTGATCAAAATGAGGCTTTGATAATTAAAGTAGTCTAAAAGGAATGGCATGGTGGTGATATAAATCACTGCTTTAAATAGCATAAGACAGGCTACAGCCTAGCACCCTCTCTACCTCAAACTCTAACTCAGAGCTGAAATGGACCTTTGATCTACCACAGTAAAAAGAAACACCACAGAGAAATTTTTGTAACTGACACTAAATGTCTCTCTCTCTCCCCTAACCCTTTTCCTTTCTTTCTCTTTTTTCCTTCTTCTCCCCCACCCCCAACCTCAGAGCTGGGGATCATGACTAATTCTTTTCAGAGGTCCAGGGTCAGAAAAAAAATACTCTTTCCAACCTATGTCATATATCAGGTTTTCCTCAAGAACTTAAAGCTGGTGAATCAAAGCTAAGTTTTGTGCTTAAATTCTAAAGTTTTCTCTCAGGGAATTCTTTCTCTTACCTCAGTTTTCAGGAAGCTTTTTCTGTAAAGGACTAGAGAGTAAATTATTTTTTCAATTTGTGAGCCACACAGTCGTCTCTTTCAAAGGCAGCTGTTCAATTTGCCATGATAGCACAAAAGCAGCCATGGATAACACTTAAGCAAATAAGCATGGCTGTGTTCCAACAAACTTCATAAAATGTCCATAAAATGGACACAAAAATCTGAATGGACATTTGTCACATGTTCCAAAATTTTGAAAGCCATTTTTAGTTTGCAATCCATATGAAATCAAGCCAGCAGCCCAGGCATGGCAAGTGGACCAGTTGCCCACTCTTGCTGCAACTGCTTGATCACTGTTTTGACCCTATGTTGATAGTTTTTTTTTGTCTTTTTGACCCAATGTTTAAAAGTATTTCTCATGGAAAAACGTTTCTTTTCTTTTTTTCTTGGGGCTGGAACCCCAGACTTCACACATGCTGGGCCTGCACTCTACCACTGAGTTACATTCTTTGCCTACTTTTTTTCCTTCCCTTTTTAAAATTTGCTTGCTTTCGGCATCCATCCCCTCCTCCTATCTTCTAGTAAAACAAAACAAAACAAAAAGAACCTCCCCATTTTTTATTTGGGATATATTCCTACTCAAACACCAAGACTTTTTGCTAGGGTGTCAATCATTGATCCCACCAAGGTGCTGAGCATGTAACTCACAGTGGCTTACCCTCTAGGGCCCTGGGCACAGCAATGGGCCCATCATGGAAAGACACTCCCACCACAGCCAATCAGAGTAAACCAGTGGGTCCAGTAGGAATCGGGATGCTGGGGAGATCAAGTGAAATTCTCTCTCTGGGATAGGGAGCACTAAGGTCTAAATATGTCTGGGATCAGTGAGGTCCATCCAGTCCTCAGTAAAGAGAACCTGCCTAAAAGGGAAACAAACCCACACTAGAATGAGCAAGGCCAAGAGGTGACAAGAATTCTGAGGCTGTCATTTCAACCCCATCTTCATCCCTGTCTTCAGACTTCGTGGTGACTTAAGCGAACACATTCTTGAGTTCTGACACAACCAAAGAATTCTGACTAATAAATTATGTCACATCATATTCTATTTGAAAGTTGATAAAGTAATGATTCATGCATAAAAATGACAATGGTTATGTTCCACCATATACTAGTGTCATCTGTAGATACATCTTTCCTCTGGAAGACACAATTCATTTATGAGCCATCTTTATGGCCTCCATAGTGATTCATCCAGTATCTTACACTTGGCAGGTATTCTATAAATATTTTACAAATATGAATTACTTGTCTCAGATGGGGGAAGAGACTATGAGGAGAGCGGTGAGGAGCATATAGAGTTACCTATTTATGGCCATTCACCAGAAAGTCATACAGAGACTTCAGATGAATCTCATACTTCCAGGGGCTGGGGTTGTGGCTCAGAGGTAGAGCGCTTGCCTAGCATGCATGAGGCACTGGGTTTGATCCTCAGCACCACATAAAAATAAAACAAAAAGATACTGTGTACACCTATAACTAAAAAATAAATATAATGTTTTAAAAAATCTAAAAAAAGAAACTCATACTTCCAGAGTGGTCATAGACCTCACACCCATGCCCTGATCAGCAGGCCATAAAACACATGTACCACAGTAAGCCACAGGATTGTTTCTCTCTTTGAATACCCAGAGGAAAGAGAATACAATGACCTGACAATACCAGAAGACATTACAGGGGACCAGTTCACCATGGATGAAATCCAGAATAGCTGGCGGTACCTATCCTGCTCAAGAAACCCTTGAGTCACTCTAGAATGAGGATGAGCCAGGCACAGTGGTACACATGCCTATAATGCCAGCAACTAGGGAGGCTGAGGCAGGAGGATTGTGAGTTCAAAACCAACCTATGCAACTTAGCAAGGTCCTAAGCAACTCAGCAAGACAGTCTCTAAATTTTAAAAAAAGGGTGGAGAGTGGTGGCTAGGAATGTGGCTCAGTGGTTAAGTGCCCCTGGGATTAAACCCAATTACCCACCCGCCAATTAAAAAAAAAAGAATGATGAGAACCTGCTTATCTCTAGATTCCCATTTGTTGTAGACATGCTACATATGTAAGAAAGCTGGCCATGTTTACAACAAGGCAAGGTACCACACTAGGACCAGGACATATTCACCCAGTTGAAGAAAGGTATCTACCACCTAGCTGGAAAAACCATATCCAAATGCTACCCCAAATCATTTGGTCTTCCTTTAAATACCATTATTGTACTTCCCCTCATCAAAAAATAATTGTCGGGCTGGGGATATAGCTCAGTGGGTAGAGTGCTTGGCTTGCATGCACAAGGCCCTGGGTTCAATCCTCAGCACCACAAAATAATAATAATCATTATTACTATTATTATTATTAATTTCAAATGCAGGCATGCCTAGCTTTATGTTAATGGCATATCCCTAAAGAGAAATATTCTAATCAAGTTGTCATAATTTGGAAGTTTCTATGAGAAGTGATATTTGAAGGATCCTGAAGTGAACACTGAATTCTTTTTGTAAAACAATTTTTCATTATTTTTACTTATTTTTTGTTCTTGTACATTAGTTTTACTTACAGCAGAGCACATCTAGAAATCATTTCCAACCTAATAATTTAAAACCCTAAGTTCCTAAGCTAGTCTTGAAAATGAGGTGTCAACCTGCCCACAACACTCAGCAGGAAAGAATAGTGTCCCCTGATACCTTCATAATTATTTGTTTTGTTTTGTTTTTGTGATGCTGGGGATTGAACCCAGTGCCTTGTGCATGTGAGGCAAGTGCTCTACTAACTGAGCTAGATCCCCAGCCCACCTTCATAATTATTGTGGGAGCAGATGCTTCAGAGGCACTGATCCTGGACCCCCTCTAGGTTCAGGAGTTGGTGAACCCACAGCCCACCCCACCCCACAGTAAGAGTGAAAAGAGCCAACAGGCCCAGAGGCAGCAGCAGCAGCAGCACTATGGTAATTGTGAACCAGGGTGGCTGCTTTTCTGCTCCAGTGAACCAGCTCCCCAACCAGCAAAGCCTTGCTTCCTGCCAAACTAGTCTATAGGTTCAGCTTCTCAATGAATTTTATATATATATATATATATATTTAGTTGTAGTTGGACCTTTATTTTATTTATTTTTATGTGGTGCTGAGGATCGAACCCAAGGCCTTGCACATGCTAGGCAATTGCTCTACCGCTGAGCCACAACCCCAGCCCTCAATGGATTCTTTAAACAGGATGCAGTGGCGCAAATCAGTAATCCAAGCAGCTCAGGAGGCTGAGGCAGGAGGATCACAAGTTCAAAGCCATTCTCAGCAACACCGAGGTGCTAAGCAACTTAATGAGACCCCGTCTCTAAATAAAATACAAAACAGGGTTTGAGTGCCCCTGGGTTCAAACCCTAGTACCCCCCCCCCAAAAAAAAAGGGTTTCTCCAGCTTCTTCAGAATCCTTCTAATGCATAAGTTTTAAGAAAATTAAACCAAGCCAGGATGGTTTCTGTTGCTGGTAATTTGTTATTTATTTGTTTGTTTATTTATTTATTTACTTGGTGGTACTGGGGATTAGACCCAGGGGGGCTCTACCACTGAGTCATATCTCTAGTCCTTAAATTTTTGAAACAGGGTCTCACTAAGTTGCTTAGGGCCTTACTAAGTTGCTGAGGCTGGCCTTGAACTTGTGATCTTTCTCCCACATCCTCCCAAGTTGCTGAGATTACTGGCATGTGCCACTGCACCCAGCACTGGTGATCATTTAAAAATCTCTACTAATCCATGCAGGGCACAGTGGCGCACACCTGTAATCAGCGGCTCAGGACACTGATGCAGAAGGATCACAATTCAAAGCCAGCCTCAGCAACTAAGAAAGGCTCTAAGCAACTTAACAAGACACTGCAGTAAAAAAGGGGGGGTGGGGGAGTGCATGGCTGGTGATGTGGTTAAGTACTCCCAGGTTCAATCCCAAGTACCCACCCAAAATAACCCACTAATCCATCTACTAAGCAGCAGTTAACATTTATTAAGTGCCAACTATGTGTCAAATACTATTTCAAGTGCTTTGTATTGTCTTAATCTTTACAACATTTTTGGGAGCCTCTGTTTTCCTGAGTTTGGGGGAAGCTAACTAATTCAATCAAGGTTAGACAGTAAGTAGCATATATAAGATTTGAACCTGAATTTTAATTACTGTGAAAAGAGTGAAAATAAACTGGTCATTCCTTCTAACAAGAAACGGGGTCTTCACACTGCTTTTAAATCTTGACTCGACCAGGCAACCTACTTTGACCAACAGGACATCAACTAACCTGACATAAACAGAGGTTTAAAAGGTGCCTGAATATTGTGATGTACCAGCTCTTGCTGCTGAAAACCCAAAGATAGCACTGAAAGAAGCCAGGGCTTTAGACTATCAGAGGATAGTCAATCTGCCAGCCCACAGAATGTTGGAAAGTAACAAACTGTTGCAGTTTTAAACTACTAAGTTTGTTATATAGTAAAAGGTAATTGAGGGCCAGGCAATGGCACACACCTGTAATCTCAGTGACTTAGGAGGCTGAGGCAGGAGGAACACCAAGTTCCAAGCCAGCCTCAGAAACTTAATGAGGTTCTAAACAACTTAACAGGACCCTGTCTCAAAATTTAAAATAATAATAATAATAAAAAGGGTGGAGGATGTAGCTCAGGGTTAAGCACCACTGATTTCAAACCCTGGTACCAAAAAAAAAAAAAAAAGACTTGAAATAATCACTAAGCTCTCTCCAGCAAACAAATAACAAATAAGAACAAATGAAAATTCAAAGCAGAGAAGAAGCCTTTTACTCTTCCCTATTTTTTTCTCAAGAACAGAATAAGAAGAAATGGAGTTTAAGTTTCATCAGGAAAGACAACAGTTAGACCAGAGATAGAACTTACTAGCAGTGAGGAAGCCTGAAGACAGAGACGCTAGGGAGACTTGTGCTCTCTCATTCTAACCCTAACTCAGGTTTCCACAAATCATCCACTGTCTTTTTGCTCAGGAATCAAGATATGCCTTATTGTTAATTCCTCCAGGGCTTCTGGAAAAGACCCAAGAGAGCAGGAATCTGAAAAAGGAATCTGAAAAGCTGGCCAGGCTGAGCCATAACAGCAGTGCTCGATGGGGCAAGAGTCCTTCTAACAACTTCCCCTTCTTGGCTGGGCAAGTGGTGAACTCTCCACCAAAGACATCTGCACAGACCCGTGTGGCTTACCAAGCAGCTCCTTGGGTATACACAAGATAACTGGGGAAGCCAAAAAGAAAGATTTGAGAAGGTGGGAGCTGCACTAGTCAGAAGGGAAAAGAAAGCTGGTTATTCCAGGTTGATCTGAAATCTCCCACCCTTTAATGGAAATGATGGCAGAGCTCCTTGTGGAAAACCAGAGGGCTAGTACACACGGCGGGAGGGACAGGCGCGTACCAGGACCAGACAGGTGAAAGGCGCTGCCTCAGCCACCACACTACACAAAAACATGTCATGAAGACTAAAAGCATAATTCAAAGGCTTTTACCCCAAAACAAAATGAAACACACAAAAAGATGGTACAAGAACCTTGATTTCAGTTGAAATTCAGAACATAATAACTATCAAGTAATTTCTTACCTCTGTGCATAATCTTGTGCTTCTCCCTCAGATACGTCAGGCCTTTTATTACCTAGAGGAAAGGGAATGTAAAAAGATGGGAAATGGAAATAGTTATGTTCAGTAAAATAATCTATTTTAAAATGACCTAGAAAATATTTCACCAAACATCATTAGTAAATTTGCCATCCTTCCTTATCCTTTTTCTTTTTTGGCGATGTTAGGGCTCAAATTCAGGGCCTCACACATGCTGGGTGAGCACAGAACTACATCCCAGCCCTTTTTGTTCTTTTGTTTCACTGTGTTAACCTGTCCTATCAAGCAATCATCTTTTTATGTGGTATATAAAGTGTTATTTTTAAGTAAACCTAATTGTCTCAAAATTAAACAACTTTAAAAAACACTACGTGTGAATTCAAGTTTTTCTAAATCTGCAATTTAGAAAAGCAGAGCTTTTCTAATACCATGAATGGGGATTTTCTCAAAACCTTGTCTTGTTTTTCAGACACAGATTTTAACATATAAAAAGTAACTTTTCTCATTCTAATGAGAGAGAGAGAAAGAGATATTGTATCTAGACTCTAGATAGGGAAAAGATAGTGAGAAAAATCCCAGTTTTAAAATAAACTTTCCCTTCATTGGCTTCCTCCCCACCTCATCTATTCCCTACCAACTCAATTTATAAATGAAAGAACTTGGAAGAACAACTGAACATACTCACTGCAATGCTAACTTTTCCTAAAATTTGTTCAGGAATTCTTCCGGCTTTCTTCAGGACTTGATCCAAAGAACCCCCATCCTAAGAACAACAATAGCAGACATTTTAATTACAATGTTTCTAATGATCATTTCAAGTGTTAAACTTTAGGAAGAAAGTAACTCTTTTTTTTTTTTTAAATATTTATTTCTTAGGTGTAGATGGACTCAACACAATGCCTTTATTTTTATGTGGTGCTGAGGATCGAACCTGGGTCCCACTGGTGCTAGGCAAGCACTCTACCGCTGAGCCACAATCCCAGCCCCGAAAGTAACTCTTACTTGGCAAATCTTCCTAAGAGGTTAAGGGTGAGCACCCTGTGGTTTGCTCTAAACATCAAATATGACATGAATGCAACACATTGGGGGAGGCAAAAAATTCAAGTAACTCCAATCCCATGAACTTCCATAAACAAATTAATAGTGGTCAAAGTCTTGGCTGGCCCGGAGCTCACAGCATGGGGCACTGGTCAGGAATACAGGCAACCTGTCCAAATTTAAAGCCCAATTCTGTTGCTTACTATCTAGGAGACCTTGAATAAGCTACTCAACCAGTAAAATGAGGATGATGATAATTAAAAGGCTATTATAATAATCACAGGGCTATTATAAGGATTAAGCAAGCTACTACACCTAAAGTACTTGGAACAACATAACAGCACATAATAAGTACTCAATGAATGTTAGCCACTGTTTAAGTCACAACTTGCATTTGATATTATCCTAACAAATCAGAATTGACAAAATCCAAACAAAAATGTCACAGAAAGCAATCATTCATCCCACAAATCCTACAAAATGCTACGGACTATCTTAGGTGTTAAAGGGGACAAAGATATAAAAAGCTAATTTCTCCCCTCAATAAACGTATTACCTAATATAACAAACCAGAAATGTATAAATGAGCTACACACATGCAGAAGGGAGAAGCCGTTCTGACTAAACTCAGAAGACAACATTTGATCTGAAATCTTACTCAAGAAGCACCGGTTTCTATACCTGGAAAGGGGAGGGACAAGGCAAGGAAAGAATAGGGTATTTCAATAAGATCAAAAGCAAAGAAGCATTAAATTGCCTAGTACTCCTGGGATAACATATGGTTCATTTCTGCATCTCTTCCTGAACCCATAGTGACAGAGATCAGGCTGGAAATGACCAGCTGTGGCCAAGGCCCCCCACTGGAAACCCAGACTGCACTTTTTAGAAAACAGTGAAAGAATCCAGCCCTAGAATTTTAAGATGAGAGCCACAGCAGCTGAAAAAGAAAGAGAATGCACCCTCTGCTTGAGGAGACAGAACACATTCATAAGAAGGAAGGCACCATGAATCCTCCTCTGAAACAAAGCAGGGAATAAATGCTGCTGTGCTGAAGCTGCTAAGGGAAGGCTCAGAACAGGAGCAGCAGAAGCTGAGCCTTGGAGGTGGCAAAACCTGGACAAGCAGAGATGCTCCTACAGACAGCCTGCCTCCCAAATCACCAAGCCTCTAAGAAGCAGCCACTGAAGGTGAAGACAGGGAATAATACACAACGTGATAAACAAAAGAACAGCACAACTCCACTTCTATCAAAATAAAAAAGTGCACATATATTCACACAAAACAAAGTCAAAAATGTTAGCATGAGTTACCTTCAGTCTAGGCAGTTAGGATTATCAGGGATTTCTGCTGCATGATGGTTTCTTCTTTGTGTTTTTCTATTGTTTATACATTTTCTACAATGAATAAATGTTTTACCTTTTAAATAACTAATTTGGCAAAATAGAGAATTAAATCTATAAATAAATTAATAGATACTGAGCACCCATTTTGTGCAAAGGCACTATTATATAAATACAGAACTTCTTTCTTTGTAGAGGAGGCAAAACTCATTCAAGGATATAGATCTCCCAAATAATACTACCTGAATCTAAGGCTAAAACCAGATTATCAACTTAAAAATTCTATGCTTATATAAAGGATAGCTCAAGCTGGATGTGGTGGTGCATACTTGTAACCCCAGCTACTAAGGAGGCTGAGAGAGGAGAATCAAAAGTTCAAGCCAGCCTTAGCAACACAGCTAAGCCCTGTCTCAAAAATAAAAATGAGAAGGGCTGAGGGTGTACCTCAGTGGTAAACTGCCTCTGGGTTCAATCCCCAATATGAATGAATGAATGATAGATAAACAAGTAAGCAAGCAAACAAATAAATATAGTTCAGACCAATTAATTTCTGTTACTATCAACTCTGGATCACTGATGCTGATGGGAAGGTAAAATGATATGGGTGTGGATTCTCAAATGTAGGACAGTCTCACATAACATATATACATCCCTATGTACACATGAGTGACTTTTGACCAGTACAACCACCTAGTGGAGGGTAAGCTGACCAAGGAGAACAGTAGAGGATTCCAAAACTCAACCTAAATTTCAAAGGTGCTATGGATAACCTCCACAAAACAGGAAAGTGGGATCATAAATCTAAAACCAAAAAGAACTCCCCGTTAAACACACTTATTTTCAAAAAGCCCTTGGGGGCTGTTACCTCCGCTGAACTCTAGCAATCAAATCAATCCTATGACCTTGGCTGCCTTCACCATGCTGCAGAAGCTCCTTTTGGTCCAATCAGGACAACACCACAGTCCAAGTTACCACCCCAATTTACCAGGCCCCTAGGAACCCCACAGTACTTCTCAATTTCCTTTACCAGTGGGAAGAGGAACTCCAGTGCAGAAAGTTCCCAATTAATTCTATTTTGCCTCCAATTGATATGGTTTTAATTCTTTTGTATGAATGGCTTTGCCTAATCATAAGAAATATATATTTAAAACAAGATTATCAAGCTGGGCTCAGTGGCACACGCCTATAATCTCAGCAGCTCGGGAGGCTGAGGCAGGAGGATCTACAGTTCAAATGCAGTGAGACCCTGTCTCTAAATAAAATACAAAACAGGGCTGGGGATGTGGCTCAGTGGTCGAGTTCCCCTGAGTTTAATCCCTGGTACCCAAATAAATAAATAAAACAAGATAGCACAGCCACTGCCAAAACTGGATTCAAATGAGGTGGAAAAGTTAACCCTGTGGTTTTCAGGTTCCTTCCTCCATTTAGCAATGAACAGTACTATCTCTCAAATGAACAGAGAGCAGCCCTAGCTAACTGAAAATGTATGACTTTCCCTGGGAACTGGTAAGGTAAATATTTCTATTAATCAAGCTAGGGATGGAGTATACCTCAGTGGTAGCACATGAGCTTCCCAGTATCTCCCACCCAAAAAATACTGATTAAAAAGGAAGAAACATGGGCTCTCTTCCCTTTAACCTCCTGAGCTATGAGCAGAATAACAAGAACAATGGTATTAGCAAGATGTAAGAGGCATAAGCTATCAGGAGCACTCAGAGTTGCCTACGACTAACCCTATAGCCTTCTAATTCTACTTCACTGCCAAGAACTTGCCTTCACTGACTAGAGCTGCTGAAACTGTGCTTATTTTTAGAAGCCAATTATTAACTAAGTCAATGGTACTTTTGTGAAGGTTTTCTATAGAGAAGACAAACACTTTATAAAAATAATAGCTCAAAAGCTTTTACTCCTGCATAAGAACCATCAATTCTGAGTCCCCAGTTCCCTGGTTGCTCAGCTACCACTTGAGCAGGAATTTACTTCCCTGAAGACAAGAGCATTTCTGTTCTGATCAAGAGCATCACAGCCCCCTTGGGTCTCAAAATTTAGACTGGGCAGTGCAAATACAGTTCATTTCCAGGAAAGGTAAGCTCCTGGCTGAGCACTTCAGAAGATAGGGCTCAATGAATGCTGATAATGCAAATTAATTTTTAAATGCATCCAGAAAAAAATTGATTTGAGCAGTAAACAGACAATATGTGGTGAGAAAAATATAGCAAAATGTTAGTTGTAGGCTCAAAGTGGTGGGTTTGTGGGAATACAGTGTACAATTCCTTCAACTTTCGTTATGCTTGAAATTTTTTATAATAAACTGATGTGACTTGAGCAGAGCTCTCTATGTGACACACTTTTTTTCTTTTTTTTTTAATACTGGGGGTTGAACCCAGGGATGCTTTATCATTGAGCTACATCCCCAACCCTTTTTATTTTGAGACTAGGTTTCCCTAATTTCCTGAGGTTGGCCTCAAACTTGCAGTCCTTCTGTCTCAGCCTTGCAAGTTGCTGAGATTACAGTTATGTGTCACCACATCCAGTCCACCACACCACTTCTAAAATGCTGAAGCATAAATGCCAAGCATAAATCCCAAGTGGCAGCCAGAGCAGAGTTTTCTGGTCAGGGGCAGCTGGTACAGGGGCTCTGCTGCAAGGGCCTGCTTGGAGACTGAGGAAAAGATGAGAGGTCCACAGCTGGAGCAGAAAGCTATTCTGGCACTTTGAATCCAGAGTAATCATTTTAAAACAGGTCCTCCTGGCAGGAGGACATACAAGAGGTACCGACAAATCTAAATAAAGGAAGAGGCCACTCTCCATGTTCGGGGTTAAGCCTAACCCTATTTCTGAAGCAAGCATCCTGGAACTCAATCATGCTCACCCCCCAAATGGTGTCCTTTTTCCTCTATAAAGGAATAAATCTGGGGCTGGGGATGTGGCTCAAGCAGTAGCACGCTCGCCTGGCATGTGTGCGGCCCGGGTTCGATCCACAGCACCACATACAAACAAAGATGTTGTGTCCGCCAATAACTGAAAAATAAATATTAAAATTCTCTCTCTCTCTTTCTGTCTCTCTCACTCTCTCTTAAAAAAAAAAAAAAAAGGAATAAATCTGGGTGGTATGGAACTTGGAGATGACCCAGGAAAGAACTGAGCAGGCATGAAATGACATACATGGTGCTCAGGAGCTTTTACATCTGCACTGACATCTCCTACTTGAGAAGGTGCCAGAACACAGCCATCCAGCCTGTGAACAGCTCTGGAGGACGAGAGATGCTTCTCTCATGTCTCTGTCCTCAGATCAGGTCATGTGGCATCACACACATAATAAACACCAAAAAGAGTTTGTGAACCCAAGTTGATTTACTTATATAAACCCTGACTGGTTACAAGTGCTAAAAACCATAGAAACACAGGACGTGAGCACAGGGAGGTGCCCTAGAAAAGATCCCATCCAATCAGTTCTCTACAGAAATGCAAAATCCTGAGTATACATTTACACAGAGTAACAGGGAGAATATGAAATTTAAAGAAAACAGACTTCCTCAGAGTCTCTGATGCTTGTAGACTGTGAGAATAAGCTCATTACAAAACCTGTCTGAGGCTTACTCTCTGACTAGCAGCTGGGAGGTCAATAATCTATCCCCTGAGATGGGGCTGATGTGATTAATAACTTACATAATGTGAAAAGGACTTAGAAAGTGGTGAAAGATTCAAAACTAGCTACTGTTATACCTAATCATACCACCACCCACCTTCTACAACATTAGCAGGACCTAAGGGAAAGAAGCCACCCTGGCCTTTCCTTCTAGGTTTCCAGGACCTCCACTGCCATTTATATATCATCATCTAAAGGTCTTAGGCTAGAGATGAAAACTCAGCATCACCACAAAGAGCAAAGAAACCCAAGGGATATGAAACAAGAACCCAAGGGAAAAATAATCAGCATCCTGGGCCAGGTTCAAGGACCAAGCCAGAAATGTCTCCTGCAGAGACTTACTCTAGTTGCAACAAAAAGGAACAGGAGCATTCTTGATAACCTTTAGAAGCACAGATTTTTCAAGATCTATGTTCCATATGGTACCCACAAATGTCAGCAGATGCCTACAACAGTGTATGCAGCCCTTCTTCTGATCGGAATGAAGAGACATTCAAAATAATGGGGGCACGAGCAAGATAAGAACTGCCTGGAAGGATTCTCCTTGAGTTCATTAAGACCAGGCACCAGGGATCTGGTTCTAAAGGTCAGGGCAGCTCTAGAGGGTCAGGAAGGAAATGGAGAAGGACACCAGGCTGGACTGAAAACACAGCAGCCACCAACTATGTAGACTCCTGTCAGCCTTCATCTCTAAATTGTCAGTCCATGGAAATAAAGCAAAGCTAACATTTGCAGAATATATACTCTGAGTCAGTGTGCTGGAAGACTTATATCTGTTATTTTAATTAATCCTCACCAAAACAAAGCAGCTATAATAATGCCCTTTTACAGATAAGAAAGCTGAGAATCAACAAGATAAAGAAATCTGTCCAAGATCATAACAAAGAGGTGACAATCATTCAACAAATAAATATTGAGCACCTGCTATGTGCCAGGAATATTCTAGGCTTTTTTGAAGACAGTGGCAAACATGACAAAGTCCCCACTTGGATTTCCATGGAGAAAAGAGATGTGGATAAACATATGTCAGATTCCAAAGTCCCCTATCATATGCTGCAAAAAAGATGACATCAGCATCTCTAGGAAATTCTAGGCTTCCAAGATAGAAATAGCCCTGATCCCCTCATCACTATCCAATAAAGTACAGGTTGGGGTCAGACTGCCTTGGCTTAAATTCTGCCAACACCACTTACTAGCTGTATGATCTAGGGCGATTCATCAATTTCTCTGTACCCTGGTCTCCTCACTGGGTGGGATAATATGCCCACTCACAAAGGTTGCTGTGAAAATGCAATAAAATATTGACTTGCCAAGTTGGGAAGCTAAGGCAGGAGGATGAAAAGTTGGAGGCCAGCCTCAGCAACTTAGTGAGACTCTGTCTCAAAATAAAAAATAAAAAGGGCTGGGGATGTAGCTCAGTGGCAGAGCGCCCCTGGGTTCAATCCCCAGTACCCAAAAACACTTTTTTTAAAATTTAAGATAAGCTTGAGGCTGGTCGCAGTGGTGCACACCTGTGATCCCAGTGGCTCAGTAGGCTGAAGCAGGAGGATCGCAAGTTCAAAGCCAGCCACAGCAACTTAGCAAGGCACTAAGCAACTCAGTAAGACCCTGTCTCTAAACAAAATATAAAAAAGGATTGGGGATGTTGCTCAAGGATGGGGAAGTGGCTCACTGAACTTAGGGATATTGAGTACCCCCTGGGTTCAATCGCTGGTACCAAAAAATAATAATAATAATGCTTGATATAATATGTACCATATAAAAATTAATTTATCATTATTAGCATTAACATTACTATTGTTACTCACTAGAAATTAAAGGGACCCCAGGCAGCTAAAAAGACTGACACTCATACGTGTGAGCCCATAAGCCTGTCCCTTACTTGGACTTCCACTAATGGGCATAGGGTGGGATTACTTCTCTCCTTGTCCAAACCCCTTAAAGTAGATTATAACTTCTCAGAAGGCAGAGACTGTTTCACTCATCTTCATAATCCCAGAACTTTGTACCCAGCACACAATATTATTCGCAATAAATGATTTAAACTATATTAACCATATTTTATCCACATCAAATCTTAGGGTCATCTGGATAGGAGAAAACTGGAAGATGTGCTTCAGACACACCACCAAGGAATCCTGGTTACTATCATCTCTCTGAAGCGAGGCAAGGAAAGGAAGCTTGTCATCCTATGAATTTGCCAAGTTCTACAATCAAGCTACCCAGATGCTCAAGATGGTGGTGTGATACAGGGTATCATAGGGAAGCAGCTGATCACTTCCCTGACCAAAGATTAGGTCAGAATCGCCAATTTTCAGGCTGCTGCTCCAGGGACCAGCAGGTCACTACATACCATGTGCTCCATGCAGATGCTGATCTCCCCGTCACTATAGAATGCGCCATAAAAGCCCACGATGTATGGGGAGTTGCATTCATGCAGAACCTGCAGCTCCCTGATGATCTGGTTCCGGATTGCAGGTTTGATCTCCAGGTGAATTAGCTGGGGAAAGAAAGGTCGAGGAAAGAGAGGTTTGTATGAGAGGGAGGGATCTTTCTTCTTAAATGTTTAAATATAAGGTCAATAGAAGCACAAATTTCTGTTCTACCAAACCACTAAGTGTCTATGTATAAGGTGGGTGCTGGCACCAAAGAATTGTAACCAGAAAGCCAGCTGTGCTTCTGCTTCCAGGAGCCAAGCCTGGGAACAAATCTAAATGGAGAGTTTGTGCCAAAAGAACCTGTAGGGCTGAGATCTGAGGGGAAACTGGCCTCAAGGACTTGGTCATACTCAGGTTGAAAGATAAAAGGGCATGAGGAACTTGGTATACTGACCCAAGATGCCCAAGAGGTTCCTCCCTGACCTCGGGTGCCTCATGTGGTTGAGAGTTAGCCAAAATCTCAGGTACTATTCTATGTCCCCTTAACACTGGCCCTTATTCTAACTGGGGAGACAAGTAACAGACAAATCAATGGTCACCTAGGGCTGGGGATGTAGCTCAGAGGTATCACACTTGCCTAGCCTGCATGAAGCCATGGGTTCAATCCCCAGCACCACAAAAAATACTGATAAGGTTGAGTATCTAAAAAATGCCATAAACAATGGTCAAAGGACATGGAAGTGTTGGTTATCGATAACTGTGGGTTGGAGCAGCTGGAAGTTCCTGAGGACAGGCACTGTTGGAAAAAAATGAAAGGAACAGCACACCTGCAATCCCAGCAGCTCGGGGGCTGAGGAAGGAGGATCACAAGTCCAAAGCCAGTCTCAGCAACTTAGCAAGGCCCTAAAAGCAACTCAGCAAGACCCTGTATTTAAATTAAATATAAAAAAAGGGTTGCGGGAGGTGCTGGGATTGTGGCTCAGTGGTAGAGCACTCGCCTACCATGCACGAGGCACTGGGTTTGATCCTCAGCACAACACAGATGTAAAATAAAGACATTGCATCCACCTAAAACTAAAAAGTAAATTTTTTTTAAAAAAAAAAGCGGGGGTGGGGTGGGGATGTGGCTCAGTGGTTAAGCACCCAGGTTCAATCCCCAGTACCCAAAAAAAGGAACAGCACAAGCACAAACATGGGGGCAGGAATGAACACAATGAGCTGAAAACCACGGAAGAGGCCAGCTTTCTACATGGGGGCTGTGTTCAGAAAAATGACCAAGGGGAGATAGGAATGGGAAGTCCAACTCAAAGAATGCAGCCGTGGAGGGGGTTCTGAGGCTGACTGCAGGGAGACGAAGGCAGCCCCTGGCAGGGTAGGAACACATGAAACAACGTGATCTCAGCGTCTGGCCTGAGCATTTCTGGGCCCAGGTGAACAAAAGCAGCTGCTCCTACACTTGATAAATGATAAACTGGCACCTGGTATCCCTTCCACAGCACACAGAGAGCTAAGGTAGGGTCACTTACTATTATTTCCCAGACTGATGATAGGGATTAATACATTAACAGTCACTAGCGCATTTACCCACCGCTTGATAGATGATGAGTTCAAGATTCAAACAACATAAAAAATACAAGTTAAAAATTCCATCTTCCGGGGCTGGGGCTGGGACCCAGCGGTAGAGCGCTTGCCTAGCATGTGAGGGGCCCTAGGTTTGATCCTCAGCACCACATAAAAATAAATACATAAAGTGTTTAAAAAAAAAAAATCCATCTTCCTTCCACACTTGTCCCCAGGCCTCCAGATCTTCCCTGAGATAATTCAATTACCTATCTATCCTGGTAAACTCACCTTTCTGGCCATGACCAGGCCAGACGGCTTGTGGGAGACCTTGAATACCACACCGCCATTGCCTGCACCCAGCTCGCTGATCTTCTCAAAGTCATCATCTTTCAGTTCTCCCACCTTCTGCTTCTGGGTCAGAAAGGCTTCAAGGCGCTTCCGCTGCTGCTCATCAAGCTCCAGCTCTTCCAGCTTCTTCTGCAAGGCCTCCAGATTGGTCCTGTCCAAAGGGGATCCACAGGTCAACACTGTCACGAGAGTAGTCACCCAGAGGAAGACTCCCATCGTGGACAGCTCTAGATCTGGGGACAGAGACAGAGAACTGGAGGAGGGGACTGGAGGGCAGGGTTCATCCTGCTGTGGATCTGCCACCTCTATTCGAGCCACCACAACTACTTCACCACCAGCATGCTTTACCTCTCAGGGCTTCAGCTTCCTCCTTTGTAAAATGAGAGAATTGGGTCTCTCTTAGTGTGCTTTAAGTATACAAGAGGAACCAAAGAATAAAATTGAGAATGAGCCACATTAAATTTCTTTAAAGTCCCAGTTTAAAAAGCCCCACTAAGCTGGGTGTATTGGCACAAGCCTATAATCCCAGCAATACAGGAGACTGAGGCAGGAGGATCACAAGTTTGAGGCCAGCCTTAGCAACTTAGTGAGGCCCTGTTGCAAAAGAAAAAAATAAAAAGGGCTGAGGATGTGATTTTAGTAGGTAAGTGTCCCTGGGTTAAATCCCTGGTATCAAAAAAAAAAAAAAAAAAAAAAGCCCCAATAATGTTGGTTTTATTAAGTTTACACCATATACAAAATAAAATTCCTTAAATCTTCTCAACTGAAAACAAACCCACTGTAAACTGAATCACAACAGTAAGAACCTTCAGATCCACTGTGATCAGGTCCCAGAACCAGACAAATCAGAAAAGTTACAGCAAGATATCCACAAAAATGATAGACCTAAAAATTTTATTTTAGTACAATGGATATAAACCCATATTCATCATTCAGCCTTTAACACAGTCCAAGGCCCTTTGAATAAGGGTCCACTGCTAAGAACTCCACATCATCTTTCTTACATGAACCAGAATGTAATATACTATTTATGATGTCCAAATCCTGATTCTATAAAATGAAGTAAAAATGAAGACATTCACAGAATAATCACAACATAAAATTTTAGGATCTTTTGATTTTCCCCAAACTTACTGCTCATCTAATCTGGCAATAACATATTTCAGGGACTTGGCCTTACTGAATCTTTCCATGGCTTTTAACTAGTGTTTAAAGAAAGGAAAGAAAATCAGTTCAATTGCAGTCATATTTCATCAGTTATCTGGTACTTAACTACATTACTTAGCTTCAATGCCAGCTAGAACTGTGCAAATGGCTTGGGAACAAGCTGGCTCTTGGTAAGCACATACTTCAGCCAGTGGGTGCTGAGCGAGTGGGCTCGGCAGAGAGCAGCCTGCTAGTCGCACACAGTAGGCTGTGGGCCTCGCTCTGTATGTTTTACACAGAGAATTGAAGAGTGTTCTGTGAGTTAGTAAAGACAGCTTCCACTGTTTCATTTGATTTCACTCCCCAGTCTAAACAGATGACACAAGTGACAAAGGTGACAAGACAGGCCTATGACACATCTGAATGCTGGTGCCTCCCACGTACACACCAGTTCTGAGCTTGGAAGCAGAAGTCAGCATAACCTTCTCCTCTTCCATCACACCCACCATCCCAAACCTCAAGAAGGCTAGGAGACAGGGGCCTCCCCACGTATGGGGAGGTCCAATGCCGCTTCACAAATAACAGTGTGTGGGGCCAAAGAAGACACAGGGTGATGTCACCGACTTTCCTCACTGGATATCTCTGGAGGGAGGAAGGCTAGTGTTATGGGCTGAATTGGGCACCCCTCCCCCAAATTCCTATGTAGAACCCTAAATTCCAACTGATCGGAGACAGGATTTTCAGAGGTGATTAAGGTTAAATAGGTTCTAAGGGTGGGATCCTAATCAGACAGAATTGGTGGCCTGACAAGAAGAAAAATCTATTCCATCTTCCTCCTGACACATACACGGACAAAAGCACACAGCTCTCTGCAAACCAGGAAGCCCAACTGTGCCAACATCCTGACCTCAGACTGCCAACCTCCAGAACTGAGAGAAAATAAATGTCCCTTTAAGTCACCAGTGTTTTTGTGTTACAGCAGACGAGCAGACTGAGACTGCTGGTCAGTATTCTCACCCCGCTAAAATTTTAGGTTTTAGGGCTGGGGTTGTATGTAGCTCAGTGGTGGAGTGCTCGCCTAGCATGCATGAGGCATTGGGTTCAATCTTCAGTACCACATAAAAACAAAATAAATATATTGTGTCCACCTAAAACTAAAAAATAAATATTTTATAAAACAATTTTTAGGTTTTAGCCAGGCATGGTGAAGCGTGCCTGTAATCCCAATGGTTTAGGAGGGTGAGGCAGGAGAATGGCAAGTTCAAAGCCAGTCTCAGCAACTTAGCCAGGCACCAAGCAACTTATCAATACCTTGTTTCTAAATAAAATATAAAAAGGGCTGAGAATGTGGCTCAGTGCTTAAGCACCCTGGGTTCAATCTCTGTACCAAAAAATAAAATAAAATTTTAGGTTTGACTAAGTCTCACAGTGCTCCAGCCCCTCAGGTGGAGGGACCCAGTACACATGGGGCTGTGAGTACACAGCCTGCACATGCTCGGTTTCGCTCGGTTTTCTTTCTCTCCACAAAGCAGCCCATTGATGATGTCATTTAAAAACATATCCAATGCAGACAGACCCCATAGCTAAAACTTGGATGATGTTACAGCTGCCTGGAGGGCTCAGCAGGCCAGCTGGAAATGCAGAATCCAAAAACTACTGTCATGCATGCATGTGCGTGCACACACACACATACACACAGGGTGCATGAAGGAGAGCAGAAAGGATACAGAAAGGAGACTCACTCTGCTCACAATACTGTACCCTTCTAAATGCTTTATATTTATTACCTCACTTAATCCACACCCTACAATTAGAACAGATGAACAAACAGAAATAAACTGCTCAAGGTCACACAGCTAGTAAGTGGCACAGTCAGGGATCAAACCCACAAAGAATCCCTAACCTTAACCATGAAGCCTCTTCAAAATGCTCAATACTTTCAAAGGAGGCAACTTACAAACAGAGGAAAGAATCCCAGCATGTGTGTTTAACACACTAGGGCTCAATCACACATGATGGTCTACCTCGGTGAGGGGCCCTTCATCTCAGATACAACCCTGTCTGCTGCACAATCTGCTGAGGATCTAGAGGCAGGTTAACTCTGCACTGCAACTAATACCATCCGCCAAAGACTCCCAGAAAATTCACTCCTTTTGGCAAGGAAAAAGGAATGTTGATTCCACTCACTTTCCTGCCTTTTGGGGGGGGGGGGCAATTCTTTAGGAAGAAAACATAAGTCTGCACCTTGCACCACCTTCCTTCCTCCTCCACCTCTACACCGCCTCCCTCTACAGCTCACCTCACCAGCTAGGTAACTGGCTCCTCATTTGTGCTTTCAGAGGTGGAGCCACAGAGAGAGACAACAAAGTCCCTGAGTCATGATGGCAAGACGGAGGCAGGTAGGTTAAAGGCAAGCACTGGGGGTGGATTAGTATTGCAAATTAACAAGTCACTAGTGTTCAGAAGCCCTAGATTCTTATCCTAAATTGATCAGCAACTAACTGCGTGACCAACAAGTCACTCAGCTTTGCCACATCCCAGATTTATCTTCTGTAAATGGAAGTAACAACTCCATACTTACTCCACCAGGGGTCAAAACAGAAAACTAATGGGAAGAAACTCCGATATTTTTGGCACATTTCTACACTAATGTTGGGGATGGGAGAATAGGGATGGGGAGGAACCAAGGCAGCAACTGCAGAATCCAGAAATCACTGACTTTATTAATTTGCAAAACACTTTAAAAGTTTTTTTTGTTATTGGTGGTGGTGATATTTTTTGTTTTGGTTTTGATACTGGGGACTGAACCCAGAGATGCTCAACCGCTGAGCCTCATCCCCAGCCCTTTTTATTTTGAAACAGGTTCTTGCTAAGTTGCTTAGTGCCTTGCTAAGTTGCTGAGGCTGGCTTTGAACCTGCAATCCTCCTGCCTCAGCCTACCAAGCTGCTGAGATTACAAGAATGCACCACCATGCCCAGCATTTTAAAAGTTTTTTAAAATTTTTTTCAGAGAACGAAAGACAAAATATTGAATCCAAAGGTGAAACGAAATTCCTGGCTTTCAGTGCTCATGACAAAGAGATCAGTCAAAAATGTAACAGTGTTCCATACTGCTTCCTCTAGCACGAGGGATCAATGGTGTTCCATAAAGCTCATTTCTGCCCTCCCAGTGTGAAATGCTTAAAGCAATGGAAATAAAGAGTTCCTCAAGATTCAGTGGGCCAAAAACTGCCCTTTTACAACCCTTAGTTTTAACTAAAATCAGCAAAAATGAGACTAGAGATCTAAAAACAAAAACTGGAGCTCCATCACAATCTCCCTCCCCCCCTCTCCCTCCCTCCCTCCCTCTCTCTCTCTCTCACACACACACACACACACACAGAGTTGTCATTCCAGGGACCAGCTGTGATCAGCTCCAACTGTCATCACATTCGCCATGTTGGAGAAGACAGCTCACTGTAACGCATTCTGCAGCATGGCTGTCTAACAGTAAACACAAGTTCATCGAGATACAAGAAGATTATAGGTTGAAATGGGAACACAGAGAAAAACAAGGGTTGTCACTTGTGTTCTGAAAACACCAGGGAGGCACAATGAAGGAAAGGCTGATCTTATGGGAAAGAACATCTCCTTCCCTCTCACTCACCCATCTGCTGAGCCTAATTACACTGCCATGCTGGAGTCTCTCATTTATGGCTCAGCAGTTTAAAAGTTAGAAGCAGTATAAAATGCAACACAGAGAGGGAACTTAAAGACTACCTGATCTAACCCTCATTTTACAAGTAAAGAAATGGGTCCAGAGAGGACAAGGCCACATTATTCAGGGTGGCAGATCATCTAGAACAGAACTTTTTTCAAGACCCCGTGCCACTCCCAACCCTGATGGTGGCTGAACATGGAAGCTGCCACCATAGCGGGTGGCAGGCCCTGCCTCAGCCAGGAGGGCAGACTGAAGGGCAGGCAGAGGATGACAAGCAATCACCAGGCTGGGAGGAGAACCAGGTGCCAGAGCAGTGAGCCTCATCAGAACACAGGGAAAGATCATGCTCCCTTGCCTGGCATTTGGCAAGAAGGAAGGCTACTGTAGCAGGACCCAAGCTAAGAGGGACCAGCACTTGGGAGGCTGAGGCTGTAACCCCTGGATCCTCTAACACTACCATGCCCCATCAGTGAGACTGTGGGCAAGTTACCTTCTTTCTGGTCCTCAGTTCCCAAACCCATTTAAAAGACAAACAAACAAAAAAAGTAGGAGGAGGAGGAGGAGGAAAAGAGCAAGGGAGAGCTGTCTAAATATCTGAGGGCCAAGTCTGTCAATGTGACTGCAAGTGGAGGAGGTACGGAATAAGGTAGAGTGTGTGTTCAAGTTGAGGGGCTGATAAACTTCAATGGCTGCATGGGGATGTAAGAATGGGGTGGGGGACTAAGACTAGGAAGGGAGGAAAGAAGAAGGGGCCTGAGGAGGAAGGCAGGGAATGCCAAAGGCACTGCTTATCAACTTCTGTTCTTCTGCCAGTCCATCTGGGTTAGGGAGTGCAGAAGCACTGGCTAGGGCTGGTGCAGGCAAAATGGTGGGGGAGAGGGTCTATGTTCTCCCCCACCTCCATCCTGCAGGCCACTCCAGGAATAGCTAGTCAAGTAACTAGGCAATAAGATCCTAGGATTATGTACATGGGCTCTGTGAAAGAAGCCAGGCACAAAAGAGGAATATATACTGTCATTCCATCTATATGAAATTCTAATCTATGCAGTTATAAATGAGGAAAGGTCACCTTTCCAAGAGTAGCAACATGAGGGAAGTGTGTGGTGGTTAATTTTATGTGTCAACTTGGCTAGGTCACAGTGCCCAGATATTTGGTCAAACATTGTTTGGTCCTTTCACTTTCTGTGAAAGTTTTGTTTTTTTATGAGATTAACATTTCAATTGCTGGACTCTAGTAAAGCAAATCACCCTCCATGTGGGCAGGCCTCATCCAATCAGTTGAAGAGCAAAGAAAACAAGATTGATCTCCCTAAAGAAGAAGAGATTCAGCCAGTAGACTGCCACTGGACTTGAACTCCTGCTCGGTCTTCAGCCCACTGGCCTACCCTACAGACTTAACACTTACCAGTCTTCCTACCATGAGAATTTCAAGTCCCTAAAATTAACATCAACATTTCTTGATGTCTCATGTACACATCTGCTCCCTTTCTCTCTCAACACAGACACACAGACATACTACACACACGCCCTGTTGGTTCTGTTCCTCTGAGGAACCCTAATACAGAGCAAAAGGAAATTGCTATGTGCTTGTAATGCTCTGTTCTTGATTTGAGTGCTGGTTACATGGTGTGTCTAGTTCCTAAAAATTCATCAAACTGTGCATTTAGGATACACAAATATATACCTAGGAGTCAAGCTGTCTGGGTTTAATCCCTATTTGGCCCCTTAAGTAGCAATGTCATCTTCAACAAGTTACTTAAAAGTATTAAGCCTCAATTTTATCAGTAAAGTGGGGCTGTGATAATCACACATAGGACGTTGATGAGATTAAAGCAGCTCATCATAGTAGAATACCTGGCTCACAGTAAGTGCCTAATAAGTACTATCAAGCTGAATGTTATTCTGTCCAACAATAGCATATATTAACTACTGGTCTGACATTCAGATCATTCCAGTTTTGCTTTGTTTTTTACATTTAACTCTTACCTTGCTCTCTACCACCTCCTTTCGTCTACCATCACATCTTGACTCAACTTGCCCTTAACTATCTGTTTCTTTAGCTGTTTCACTAAAGGCCTGTTAGTGCTGAAAAGCATGTGTTCTCAGAGAAGACCAGAGTAAACAAAAATGATGCCTTTATCTTGTCAATGGAGCTTACATGTAAGCAAGAATTACCAAGGCCCCGGGAACCCGGGAAGCCAACCACTATGTGTGCAGAGAAGCATAGCCCTGATACTTACCTGTGAATTTTATACTTAGAATATGTATATGATATTAGATTAGAGAATATGATATTAGATTAGAGAATATTAGCACTGGATAGGACTTAAAGACCACCTAGTTATACTCCACTATGAGGAAAAGTGATGTACATAAATTCACAGGGCAAGTGACCCCACGTTAAACCCAGGTCTTTTGACCTCCGATGCCTTCATACCTCTTTCCCAAATACAGTATCTGACAGCCATATGAATGCTTCTCTTTTGAATAATTTTATATTCCAATGTGAAAGACCAGCTCTGTGCTGGCCCAGAAGCAGCTGATTTCCAGCATATGTCACTAGCCCTAGAAATGGGTCTGGGGGCTCCTTTCAGGAACAATGACTAAGACTTTTCTCACCTACACATCTGTCAGCAAGCAGAGAAGAGTAGGCAGCCAAGATGTGATTTGCATGTGTAGTCAATGTCAAGGAAAAGGTTAAAAAAAATCTCTGCTGAGTTCAGTGAAGCACATGATGAACCATGCAAGAGAATGACTGTACTGGAGCATGGCTTCCCATAACTGATGAAGAATCTAAGCCCAGTTGGGCATGGTGACATGCACCTGGAATCCCAGCTACTGAGGTGGGAGGATTGGTTGAGCCCAGGAGTTCAAGGCTAGCCTAGGAAACATTGTAAGACTCTACCTCAAAAAAGTTGGGGGGGGGGGGGGCACCCTTACCCTGTGTGCTAAGGAGTTCTGAATCCTGCTCTCACCTTCTTTTAATAAAATTCCTGCTTGCTTACCAAAAAAAGAGAAGGAAAAGAAATTAAGCCCAAAGCCCTGCACAACACCAACACAAAGCAAAGGTTACTATTGCAAGAGGAGTTATAAGAAACTTGTTCTGCCCAAGACACACCACAGATACACAGTAGAGTTTGGCTGGGAACAGGGTACACACCTATAATTCTAGCAACTCAGGAGGCCAAGGTAGGAGGATTGCAAGGCCAGCCTCAGCAACTGAGTTAGATCCTATCTCAATATGAATAAAATAAAAAGGACTGGGGATGTAGCTCAGTGGTGAAGCACGTGTGGGTTCCATTCCCAGTACTGGATTGAAAAAAAAAAAGGCCAAGTAGAATTTGGCATCCATGCAGAAAAGGGGAGAAAGCACTGGGAAAAACCCACACTTGGGAACCAAATTCACAGGGCCTATTAATGCTGAAGTGGGACAGGAACAACACAAAACTTTCCCTACCTCTATCTCAAGCCTAGCACCAAATAAAAAAGCAAATGTAAGCCAGCACAGTGATGAGTACCTGTAGTCCCAGTCATTTGGGAAGCTGAAGCACAAGGATCACTTCAACCCAGAAGCTGGAGGCCAGCCTGGGCGGAACACTGAGACCCTGTATCTTAAAAAATAAAAATAAATAATGTAATTACCATCTATCCCTAAGCCAAGGAAAAGAGTGTGCAGAAAGACACCCCCGTATCTAGGAACTGAGGGGCAGTTCAGAGCTGAGAAAGCAGTAGGAACACTGAGAAAAAACCTGTGCAACCCAGGCTCCACTCTATGCACAAGAAAAAAGCCACTACTGGAGGAATCTGAAGTATGTGCATTGAAGGTACACACATAAACACAATGCACACATGCCTGTGAAATACTCCACCAGCGTTGGACACTTTCATTATAGATATTTTCTTATAGGTCAATTAGTCTAAACCCCTGATTTTAGACAAGGAGAAACTGGGTCTCAGAAAGAAGTGACTTGCATAGTTGTATAGACTCATGGGCATCAGAAATGTTGACACCTAGCTGGTAGTGGTGGTGCACCCCTGTAATCCCAGCAATTTGGGAGGCTGAGGCAGGAGGATCACAAGTTCAAATCCAGCCTCAGCAACTTAACAAGATCCTGTCTCAAAATAAAATATATATATAAAAAAAAAAAAGGGCTGGGGATTGGCTCAGTGGTTAATTGCACCTGGGTTCAATCCCCAGTACTAAAGAGAAAAAAGAATGTAAAATTCTATTATGTAATGGGAGTTCATAACCCACTTGAATCAAAGTGTGAAATATGATATATCAAGAACTATGTAATGTTTTGAACAACCAACAATAAAAAATTTTAAAAAAAATTCTATTATGTACGAGGGGGGGAAAAAACTGCATATGAACAAGCACTGGAAGGAAATGCAGATTAATGAAATCAGGTGTAATGGGATAGGAGATAGTTTTCAAAACTCCTGCATTTTCATGTCGTTCATGCAATAAATAGTGTGGGGAAAATACACAATGTCTTTAAACACTACCTCTATTGCTTTTCACTGTTTCACTACTACCACCAGAGACTGTGAGGCCAGGGTCATCCCACAGCATCCCTAACTCTCATAAGGGGCCTAGGATACAAACAACTCCATAGTTTAAGACATGCTAGAAGAATGAGAATCAGTTTTGCAGGAATAGGAGATATGAGGATAAAATTTGAAAAGCAAAAAAAGAGAAAGAGCATTCTAGCAGAGGTTAATCTGTGGACAATGGTGCAGAATTGGAATTAAAAATATTGTAAACAAGTGGCTGGGGTTGTGGCTCAGTGGCAGAGTACTTGCCTTGCAAGTGTGAGGCACTGGGTTCGATTTGGGTTCAATCCTAGCACCACATAAAAACAAATAAAGGCACTGAGTCCATACACAACTAAAAAATATATTTTAAAAAAAAATATTGTAAACAAAAACTAAATGCTGGGAGAATAAAGATTAAAAGAGAAAAATTAGAAAATGAATTAGGACAGGTGTTTATCTTGAATTTTACTTTAAATCAAGTTGATTTTAAGCTTCTAAATGAAAGTTTTTTAAAGTTAACAACAGTTTGATTTTAAAAAAATGAATAAGGGCTAGGATGGTGGCTCAGCGGCAGAGCGCTTGCCTCACACGTGTGAGGCCCTGGGTTTGATCCTCAACACTACATAAAAATAAATAAATACAGGTATTGTGTCCATCTACAGCTATAAAAAAAATTTTAGACAGGTGCAGTGGCGCATGCCTGTAATCCCAGCAGCTCAGGAGGCTGAGGCAAGAGGATCACAAGTTCAAAACAAGCCTCAGCAAAAGCAAAGTGCTAAGCAACTTGGTGAGACCTTGTCTCTAAATAAAATACAAAATAGGGCTGGGGATTTGGCTCAGTGGTTGAGTGTCCCTGAGTTCAATTCCCAGTATCCCAAAAAATAAAATAAAAAGGGCAGGACATGGCTCAGTGGTCAAGTGCCCCTGAGTTCAAGCCCTAGTATCCCCAAATAAGTAAGTAAATAAATAAATAAAGATGTGTCTACAACTACAAGAAAAAAAAAAAAAAACTTTTTAAAAAAGAAAAAAGAAATGAATAAAAACCATGTGCTCCTATCAATTTTTACAACAACCCCACCACCACCAAAAAAAAAAAAAAAAAGAAAGAAAGAAAGAAAAAAACTTATCCCTTGGAACAAAACAGGCTTCCGAAATCATATACATTACCTTCCCACAGCATGTTTCTGCAGATAGTCACACACACACACACACACACACAAACACACTTTGGAATGATGGGACCACCCACTCCCTAAGACTCATCTCAAATATCGAACAACACTCTGAATCAAAGAGGGCGTATTAGGTTGTTGCTTGAAAGAACTGAAAGCCTAGAGTAACTTCTGCCCCAGTGGACAAAATTTGTTTCATGTCAGCACAGATTAATTCCTAAAACATCAGTTTTCTCTAAACTTACAGAAAAATAAGTGATAATGTTTGGAGGGTTCAAAGATCAAAAGATAGAGGACAAAAAAGGAATATAACCTTTACTTGGTGGGGATAAAAAAGGTACATAACAGTATGATAAAGAATGAAATGTACCTGGGCATGGAGCTGCTGTAATCCCAGCAGCTTGGGAGGCTGAAGCAGGAGGATCACAAGTTCAAAGCCAGCCTCAGTAATCAGCAAGGCCCTGGGCAACTTGGCAAAATCCAGTAACTAGCTCAATGGCTAAGCACCCCTGGGTTCAATCCCCAGTACCAAAAAAAAAAAAAAAAAAAAAAAAGAAATTTAGATTCAGCTGAAGGGATGAACTTCCTAAATACTAGGCATTGATCACCCATTAGTCCTCACAACCTGAAAAAAAAAAATAATTATACTGTTTGCACAATCCAGATATGGAAATAAAGGAGGAACAGTTAAGTAAATTAACAAGGCTAAGAGCAGAGCTCCAAATTTTGCTCTTTCCTCCACACCATGCTGAAGATTTTCATGTCATTCTTACAAAATACCCTACCTGCTCATTCCTAACAACAGTTCTTTCTCCATTACTTGTTACTCCTTTAGGTTAAAAAGTGTGCTCTGCTAAATTGTGAAAGTTCCTAGAAGGACAATAAATTAAATCTACCTGAAGAGGAACTCCCCTCAGAGGAACACCCAAGACTGATACATTTTGATTGGAGAGGGAAGGGAAGAGTTATAACACTGTGCTTGGTAAAGCACTCTGGTAGAAGCAGCAAGAAGTAAAAATCGTGGTGGCCAGAAAAGAGCTGAGATTCCCCCATCGGTGGAAAAAGTAAACCAGAGGGGTCATGCGGACCTTATAAAAACAAATGAAAGGAGACCTGGGACTGGTGGAGGCGCTAGGACAAGCTGGCTGATTGCAGTCTGGGAAAGATGATCTACTCATCATTACCAACTGCCTGTTCTTGAAGACCTAATATAGAGAAGAAAGCCCTCTGAGAAACTCCCTGAGTAATAATGGTCTAGACGATTCTGTGAATCAGGGGTACCAACTCTTCAATGTGGGAGAAGGTATAGGACCTGAGGTGACCAGGATCTTAGACCTCACAATGCAGAACCACAAAGACAATCGAGTTACCAAGGTCAATAGCCCATGTTCAGAAGCAGAGCTAAGGGCAGGAAGATGCAGTGAAAGAAACACAGAATTCAAAATGTGTTTCCAATTTTGGTTCACACTGAGAAATCCTTTTTCTCCAGACTTAAATGTACAAGAAGTACATTTTTATTACCAGTGGATCCTTCTCCTGTCCCAAAGTACACAGGTCGGCCAGACTCACCTGAGTATACATCACCTCTTGGAAAAATTCCACTCCTACATCATTCTCTATTAACACTCAGAGAATCCTGATCTCGGGATCAGGACAAACCACCACATATATGCTGGCTTAGATGCGCACCTTTATGGGGGGCGGGGGGGGGGGGGTACAAGGGTGAAAAATTACTAGTCAGGTCCCTAAAGTAACAGCATTTGCCCTAGTACAGTCAAAACCTACTAAGAATTAGTAATATGTATCAAAAGAAAGAAACGTAATTAAAACCAAAACTGAGCTGGGGTATATAGTTCAGTGGTTCAGTGCACACTTGGCATGTGTAGGCCTTGGGTTCAATCTCCAGCACCAAAACACAAAATCGAAAAAACTTAAATACTGATAATGCTCACTTCTATCTTCAGGGTCAGGGGTTTAGAGAGACAGAGGGTGAGGAAATAAGTCTCTATGCTAACAACCCACCACTCAAGCAGAGACCACTTCAGGACCAGAAAGCATGCCCATAGTTTAGGAGAGTCCGCACCTGAGCCATGGAATAGGCAGAAGGGAGGCTGAATAGCAGGTAGAGGTGGAGCTGGAGAACTGAATTATTTTGCAAAATAAAATGGTAAACATTTGGGGAGTGACTAAGAAGTAGCAAGAAAGGAAGGGAAGGATGTACTACAGCAGAGTGCAAAGGTCTTTTAAAACCTGATACCCAATACCACGAGATTTTAAGTTGTCTTTATTGCTGTAATAATAACACACCCTTTCCACCCCAGACCTTCCACCCAATCTGCTACACACAAATAGCTCTGTATATATTTTGTTCTTACTGTTGTTTGGTGAAAACCAGAGAAAGGCAGCCAAATTCCAAACTAGTTCAACATACAGTAAAAAGAAAAGAAAAACAACAGAAAGGGAAAAGTAAGTCCCATTAAAGAAATGACCATGAGAATGTAAACTTCCAGGACTGCTCCAGTCCAGAGAAGGACATGGAATAGGGAACTTGAGTGGACAACTAGGTAACATCCACTAATACTACAGATACATAAATGCAAAGCAGATTTATTCTAGAGTGCCCCCTGACAGGCACTGCGTGTACTAGAGGTAAGAAATGACAGGGGAACACACTCCTTGCCCTCGAAAGGCAATCTCAATGTGTATATTGTGGATATGTAAGTGACAGGGAGAAAGGACAGACAGACATTAAGCAGGTAGGTGGGTAAACAGGTAGATAGGCATCATGATGCAAGCTAAACACAGGAAAGGATACTAATAAAGGCAGTAACAACTCTACTTGTAGGACAAAATGCTGAAAGCAAGCTGGGCATAGAAGGCTATTAGAACAAAGAGAAAAGACCCTAAATGCCCTCTAAGATGATGAAAATAAAGAGAAGGTCAGAAAATGTAATGCCCAAGTTTCATCCTGAAGGTTATCAATTTTCACAGAGGACAGGAAGGGAAAGCAGTCCAAGCTTGCGCATCAGCATGTACAAGCGGTTCCAAGTGGCCAGAGAGTAGGTGAATCTAGGAGAAAGCCGAGATGAGGCTGGGGGTCAGCTGAGGCCAGACTGTATGGTGAAGAGCACAGCACCCCAGTAAGAAGCTGAGCAGGGTAGATGTCTATAATTTTACCAGACATTAAAAAAAGAATAATAGGTGCTCATTACAAACAATCCAACCAGTCCAGAAATGCACATGTGCCCCACCTTTCCTCAAATAATTATTGTTCATATTGTTGAATATGTACTCTTCTAGATTCCTTCTAAGTACTATTTTGTGTGTGTGTGTGTGTGTGTTTGTGTGTGGTACTAGGGATTGAACCGAAGGCCTTGTGCATGCTCTGCCAACTGAGCTATATCGGTAGCACACCCTTCTAAGTACATTTTTACAGAGTATGTTTTATTTTATTGTGTTTTACGCAAATGAATTTATAATATATACATTGTTCTATAACAACAAATTCTATAGTAAGAAAGTGGTAAGATCATTTTTATATTTTGGAACCAAATGTCTGGCAGCAACAGCCAGGTTGGAGATGGGGAAAAACAAGGGAGGAAAATCAGTTTGAAGGCAGTGAGGAAAGCAAGAGGAGACAAGAGCATCACATCACAGTAGCCAGGGGACAGTGAAGAGAGTGGACGCGACAGAGACTGAATTTAGTGTTGCCACATCTGGGTGACCATCTGGACACAGGCAGAGAGAAGGGGGAGTTGAGAAGAACTCCAGATTTCTGGCGTGAGCAGCCAAGGCATGATTTACCACATCACAAAGATGAGGATTAGACAGCTTTGGGGGTATGAAGATGTTATATAATAATTTGACTTGCCAAGCATGGTGACACACATCTGTAATCCCAGAAACCCTGGAAGCTGAAGCAGAAGGATTTCAAGTTTGAGGACAGCCTCAGTAATTTGATGAGACCCTGTCTCAAAAAATAAAAAAAGGTAGGGCTGGGGTTGTGGCTCAGTGGTAGAGTGCTTGCCTAGCATGTGTGAGGCACTGGTTTTGATCCTCAGCACCACATAAAAATAAATAAACAAACAAAACAAAGATATTGTGTCCATCTATAAGTAAAAAAAAAAAAAAAAGTCCAAGCATGTAGCTCAGTGGCAGAGCATCCCCAGTACTACGGGGGGGGGGGGGGGGGGGGGGGGGGGGGGGGGGGGGCTGGCTAACAATGTGACTCATGATGTGCCCTTAGTCTGTGCCAAAGAGAAGACTAGATGGGACACTGGCAGTATCAGAAAGGCCAAATATCTGATTAGTGAGCTGGGGCTTTGAGACATGTGATAACAGCTCAACTTGCAGGGAACTGAGGGGGCTTGAAACCAAGTTCAATCATAGCCAATGATTAAACCAATCATGCCTGAGTAATGGAGCTTCAAGAAACACTCTAAAAGGCTGTGGGTGAGGGGGTTGTGGCTCAGCGGCATGCGTGAGGCCCTGGGTTCAATTCTCAGCTCCACATAAAAATAAATAAAATAAAGATATTTTAAAAAGAAAAACTCTAATCATCGAAACTCAGGGAAGCTCCCCTAGTTAACAATACTTTGCATATTGTTAACATATCCATGTGCCATGAGAGTGATGTGCTGACTCCACAGCAGAAGGTGCCAGAAGTTTCACATTTAGGATCCTCCTGGACCTTGATCTATAAATCCTCAAAATCCCGGCGGCTCTGGAGGCTGAGGCAAGAGGATCACAAGTTCAAAGCCAGCCTCAGTAATGGCAAGGTGCTAAGCAACTCAGTGAGAATAAAAATAAAAAATGTTAATATTTAAATATCTAAAGTTACGCAAGAGAATTCATTTTGACCAGGGTGCAATTTAAGTATGTAGCTTTGGGGCAAAATCACCCATCTTCCACTCATGTACACATCCTGTACTCAGGTACACATCTAGGCAAGTATAAAAATTATAGTTTAGGCTGGATGCAGTAATGCACACCTGTAATCCCAGTGACTCAGGAGGCTGAGGCAGGAGAATCACAAGTTCAAGGCCAGGTTTGGCAACTTAGTGAGGCCCTAAGGAACTTAATGAGATCCTATCTCAAAATAAAAAGGGCAGGGGTAATAGCTCAGTAGTAACATACCCCTGGATTCAATCCCCAATAACCACCCCCCACCAAATTATAGTTTCAAACCTTCACAGAAATGGAGTCAAGACCTGCACACACTGGCTTCCTTGAGGTGAGGAACTATATAGAAAAGTCTAGAAACTGCTGAGCTCCATTCCAGATTCTTGGAAGCCTACTGGGGATTTGTCTTTTAGGTGATGAACCCTTTCATTACCTGGTCAAAGGACCAGCTCAAAGAAGCCTTTGACAAGACAGTCAAATCCAGCCCATTGTGTATACCAGCACATAGTAAAGGCAGAGATGTTTCCGTGTAGCAAACCATAGATCTGGAGCCTAAAGTCTCAATTCCTAAACCCAATGCAGATTTTAAAGTGTTACTTTTTTCAGAGATAATAAAGCCTTACCAAATTCAGTTCACTTATTTCATTTATGCATTTTTTATTTGTAAAACTGTACCCTTCACGGGCTGGAGTTGTGGCTCAGAGGTAGAGCGCTCACCTCCCACATGTGAGACCCTCGGTTCGATTCTCAGCACCACATTAAAAAAAATAAGTGAAATAAAGGTATTGTGTCCAACTACAACTAAAAAATAAATATAAAAAAAAACCACAACTGTACCCTTCATTGATAATTTTCTTCTAATGTATAAAGGTACCAAAGGGCCGGGGCTGTAGCTCAGTGGTAGGTCACTTGCTTAGCATGTTTAAGGCCTAGGTTTGATCCCCAACACTAGAGAAAAAAATAAAAGAACTAATATTGTGGAAACAACCCTGGACTTTAAGTCAGGAGGTCTGGAGCCCTCCATCAACTCTGTTGACAGCTGGTCATCTGATGTAGAACAAAATCTGTTTGAAATAAATGAAAGCACTCTCTTGTCCTGTGTAACAGGGAACTATCATCAGAACCTGCTCAGAGAACGAGCAGAAATGTGTTCTGAAATGGATAAGTAGCTAGAAAAAAAAAAAATTAAAGTACTGGGGATTGAATGCAGTGGCACTCTATCACTGAACTATGTCCTTAGCCCTTTTATTTATTTTATTTTTGAGACAGTGTCTTGCTAAATTGGATTGGGATTACAAGCATGCACCAGCATATCCAGTCTACTAATAAGCAGGTAAATACATTAGAGAGACACTTTTCTAAAAAATATATCTCTCTTCTAATTTATTCTTGGTTAGAAAAAATGTGATTTCTAGATGACACATCATGTTCACTTTAAATCTTCAAAGGGCATTAAAGGATATATCAAGAGGTGAAGTGGGGGGACAATATACCAATAATCAAAATTAGAAAAAAATCTAGCCAAGCATGGTGGTGCATGCCTGTAATCCCAGCAACTTGGAAAGCCAAGGCAGGAGGATCGCAAGTTCAAAGCCAGCATTGGTAACTAAGTGAGGATCTAAGCAACTTAGTGAAACCCTGTCTCAAAAGAAAAAATAAAAAGGGCTGGAGGTGTAGCTTGGTGTTAAAGTGCCCCTGGATTCAATTCCCAGTACCTCAAAAGAAAAAAAAAATCTACTTAGACAATACTCCACTGCATATTAAACTTGAGTTACTAGTGTGGAGCAGAATAAAACAACTCCAAAACCAGCATTACTAGCATCCTTAGGACCTTGGTCATTTGGGGTCAAAATTCTACAGGGTCGGCTTGGCATTCAAACAAAAAGCATATTCTTACAGCAGAGATAAAAAGATCTGTCCACTGAGCTCTTCCTCTTTACTTCTCCCCACCTACTTCCTTTTCTTCCAAAGGAGAAGGGCTCTCATTTACCCACTGGTTTGCCACATCCTGCCTCTGAGCTACTTCCTGGGAGCTGCTTAGGCTATTCTGAGAGGAGCTTTAACTCTTTCAGGCCCTCAGATCACAAATATATTTATAATATCCATACCTAGCATATTCACTTACAATCTAATAACTAGACTACATGACTAGATAACACTTCCAACTTCCTTTGTGTCAGGCATTATGTAAGCACTTACATAATAACCCAGGAAAAAGAGTCACATCCCTTGTTCCCATCTGAGGGCTCCAACAAGTCCAGCCTTGCTTAATCAGTCAAAAAGGAAAAAAAAAAAAAATTCAATATTTATCAGCGAATGGAGGTGTACCTCAGTGTTAGCTCTCTTGCCCACATGTTCAAGGCCTAAGGTTCAATTCCAATACCACACAAACGAAAAATCAGTGTAGTTTTGATGACAGAGCACACATTTAGCATATGTGAGGCCCTGGGATCAATCTCTACCACCAAAAAAAAAAGGATCAAGAAATTCAATGTTGGGCTGGGGATGTGGCTCAAGTGGTAGCGCTCCCGCCTGGCATGCGTGCGGCCCGGGGTTCGATCCTCAGCACCACATACAAACAAAGATGTTGTGTCCACCAAAAACTAAAAAATAAACACTAAAATTCTCTCTCTCTTTAAAAAAAAAAAAAAAAAAAAAATATATATATATATATATATATATATATATATATATATATATATATATATTTTTTTTTTTTTTTAAAAAAGAAAGAAATTCAATGTTCATAAATATTGTATTTGACATCAGCAAAACTCAATCGTATAAAGCTTCAGTCACACATAAGGTCTGTATACCAACACCGGCTTTCCATGTTTACTGATGCCTACATATGCCAGGCCTGGGCTAGAGAGGCGGCATCAAGACTTAACTCTTCATCTCTAGAAGCTCACAGAGTAGGTGGTAAAACAGAACAGGTATGTATAAAGATCACCACACACCTCCCCACAAGCGACTCTTCTCCTGAGTAGTTCATGTACAGTCCTGCTGGAGCTTTTCTGATAGAGACCATAGTCATGGTAATATCTGACCTGATTTCAACCTTCAAAGAGAGGTAGGCTCCCAAACACTGGCAATAATGAAGGAGAAACCCCAAATGAAATGTCAATAGTAATGGGTAAAATTATTTTGAGCACTTTCTATGATTTAGGTGTCATGCTGAGGACTTCTACTAACCCTCTAAACAACTGTGTGAAGTTACTTCTGAACCCCCATATTTATTAGTGAGAAAACTGAGAATCAGAGAGGTTAAGCAATCAATTCAACTAACACAACTGTTTAAGGTAGTGCCAAGATCCCGACCTCAGCTGTCTGCCTCCAGGGATCACTCCTAAGACCCCAGACAGAAGAGTCTAGGGGTGTGTGTGTGTGGTGGTGGTGGGGGGGGGGGGTTCATACACACAACTATCATGGTATTAGAAGCAGAATAGGACATAATTAGCATCTCTTTTCCCCCTCAATTAGAAAAGACTTGAGACTTTTTAAGATTTTTCTAAAATCAAGAAATCTGTAAACAATGACCATTTACTACAAGAGACACTGTGTGCCGCTGGGCATGGTGGCACACACCTGTGGGCCCAGTGACTCAGAAGGCTGAAGTAAGAGGATTGCAAGTTCGAGGATAGCCTCAGCAACTTAGCAAGACCCCTATATCAAAAAATAAAAGGAGGTGCTGCTGTTCTGGCTCAGTGGTAGGGCACTTGCCTAGCACACATGAGGCACTAGGTTCGATCCTCAGCACACATAAAAATAAATACATAAAATTAAGGTATTGTGACCATCTACCACTAAAAAAAAAAAAATTTAAAGGGGGCATTGGGGGTGTAGCTTAGTGGTAGTAGATCTCCTGCCAAGAAAAAAATATACTGTGTGCACGTGAAAATCATCATCTTCAGCTGAGTTAAAACTAGGCTACCTGCTACACAGAACATGATACAGGTTGATTAGGTCTGGCTGGCTGGCCAGGCATGTGTATCCCTCCCCAAAGTTCCCACTTGGACACAAAACACACACCCCCAGATAGGAGAGGACCAAAGACTAGACAATGGCACATCAGCAGCTGAGCTCCCAAAGCTCCCAAGTTCAGTAGCAGGAGAAAGTAGAACACTGAAGCTTCTACAACAAATAAGAAATAGATTTTCAAGTTCCAGAAATGGACCTATAGTTACATTTTTAACATCTTCAGCAGCCTGGACACCTGCTTTTGGGTTATACATTTGTCTATTGTATTTGAGACATTAAAAGCTGATGATTTTTAGAGCCAAATGGTATATTAGTGTTATTCTAGATTAACTGTTAAAACAAAATTTTCTCTCCCTCCAAATATACTTATCCATTGCTTGCCTGATTTTTCCCGGCCCAAAGGTTAAATCCTATCAGTCAAACCCACTCACAGTTAACCCTTTGACTACACTTTACTGTACAAAAATCTGACAAGTCTTTAACTACCCTTATCAAAGATGTCAAGAGAAAACGTTATGGCTAAAAGGAAATTAATTCATCCTGTGCTTGGGCCCTTAAGAATGAGCAACATTTATTGATTTAAATTGAACACAGCATTAACTCTCCTCTAGTCCTAACAGAAGCAAAGGGCAATCGATGGAGCAGGGCAGAAATCAGGAGCCCTGATCTCATTCAGGTCTTCACTGCCAATACTCTGGGTTCACCACCCAATCTCACTGGCCTCAATCCCTTCCTAGGTATACAAAAGAAAGAGGTTGAACTATTATGATCAATTCCACCTCTAGCATTTTAAGGACAGGTGGCTATATTCATGGGAGAAGAAATTAAAAGGGAAAAGGATGATTAATATAATTCTATCCTAGACCCAGAAATAGCCTGGCTTAGCACAGCATTCACCTTATCAGCCTTGATTTATTAGGGGGTGGGAGGACTGGTGGGTGGGAATCACAGCCACCTACAGCAAAATTAAGCTCTGTTCCCAAATGAGTTCTGCTGAAGTGTGATTTATCCAGAATGTTAAACAACTTACCAGCAGTACAAAACCATGTTACCAAAATTGTGTTATTGCACAAACTTAACTTTTCCCCAAATGTGATTTTGCAGAGATGAGGCAGAGCTCAGAATCCTGTGTCTGTGGCCATCTGTCCTATCTCAGTCCCCAGGGAGGCATGAAGGGGAGTGTGAAAAGCCAACAGGTGCCATGTAAATTCAGCCACCACTGTCACTTATCCATCAAGGGCGCAACATTTGCTGGGAATAAGAAAGCAGCTTAACCTGCAAAAGAGGCTCACAGACGCTTTCAAGCCTTCCAAACATTCCCCGAGCCTTCCTCCAAGCCAGGCACAAAATTAATGTCACCACCAATATATGCTTCCCACCCGTTTCTCCTCTGGGCTGAAGAAGCAGATCCTTGGCTGCCTGTTTGACATGCACAAGACCTTCAACAAGAAATCCTGTTTCGGAGCCGGAGATGTGGCTCAAGCAGTAGCGCGCTCACCTGGCATGCGTGCAGCCCGGGTTCGAGCCTCAGCACCACATACAAACAAAGATGTTGTGTCCATCCACCAAAAATAAATAAATAAATATTAAAAAAAAAAAAAAAAAGAAATCCTGTTTCCTCATTTGTCAAGCAGAGATAACACATCCCTCACGCCTAAGGGGGATTGAGTGAGGCAATGAATGGATGTAAAAAACATGAAGAAGGGCTGGAGATGTAGTTCTGTGGTAGAGCACTTGCCCAGCCCATGTGAGGTTCTGAGTTCAATTCTTAGCACCCAAGGGGGAAGATAATAAAGAGCCCCCAGAGTTCTCAAATGCGACAATGTGACCCTCCTGTGACTAATACTATGAAAATAGCTGACCACCAATGATGTCAAAGTCAGAGTTCACTGGGACTAACAGAGCCTTGCCTTTTGGAGAAGGATGTCCTCAAGTCTCTGTCTTCCTACCAACTCAAGGCTTGTTTAGTTGCCAATAAAACTGTTCCAAATCAGATTCCAGGTCCTACAGTCTGGACCTGAAATGTTCCCCAAAGGCCCATGTATTAGAAGCGTGGTCCCCAGCTCAAAGCTACTGGGAAGTGGAAGAACCTCTAAGAGGTAGAGAGGTCTTCAGGTCATTGTGGGGGGAATGAACCCCGGTCCCCTCCCCTCTCTTCAGCTTTCTGGCCATGAAGTGAGCTGTTTTGTTCCAAATGGGCTGCCATCATACTGTGCTGCCTTGGCACAGGACTAAAACAAGAGGGCCAATCCATCATAGACTGAAACCTCCTCAATTCTGAGCCAGGATAAATATTTCTCTTTACACATTGATCATCTCAGGTATTTGTTTTAGTGCTATAAAGCTAACATATCAGGGAACAGCTATGCACCGGAGTTAAGGAAGAATAAGGCTGGGCTTCCCCAAGTTCAGTCCAACTGTACAGAGTTACACAAACTAAAGTGTGATGGGAGATGTAGAGAACAATTTGGAGGGTGGAGCAGACAACCTCTGCCCGGAGTGGGGCAGAAGAGAGGTCTGGGACAGATTTACAGAAGAGGTGACCTACCAGTTAAATTCGGGCTCTAAATCATAATTTTACATACACTGAGAGTGGAGAAGGGAATCCCCAGAAGACACAAAGCAGAGGCCTGGACCCAGGGGAGAGATGTCTAGATGAACCATGAGCCGATTCCCCCACTGGTGTCAACCACAGGAAGGGAGTGTTACCTTCCAGTTACTCCACCAAAGGTCAGTGACTCCAGGCATGTGCATGCACACAAAGCCCAGGAAATCCTTGTTAAACTCTTGAAGAAAGATGGGCTTCCTGGTGGTGCTCATTAGGCAGATGGCTGACCCAGAGAAGCTGGGAGGAGTTTATATTAGGATGCACTATGCAGCAGTTGTTTCCGAGGCACCTTTTGAAGACTCCTGTTTCACTGAAAATAATTCTTTTGCTTCCCGTACATCCTAAAAAATTGCAAGTATGCCCGGTTGTTTCTATGCTAATTGTGTGTGGGTAAAGAAAGCTACAGAGGTCTGTCATTGGACGTGCTTTGAGAGGTAAGAATTTTCTCTCCTTCTCACCTGATAAAAGCACCCTGGGCTGGGGATATAATCCTGCCCTTTCCATTAGCTCTGTTCATCATGAAAAACAGTTTACATATATGGAGTATCTATGATCCTTTCTGCTGGGTAAGTATTATTATGCCCATTTTTCTGACTTAAGGATATGAAAACTTTCACAAGGTCATAAAGATAATAAGAGGCAGCTTCACTCAATCTTTTTGGGCTCCGGGACCCAAAGTCTTTCAGCGGTACTACATGGCCCTCAAGCTGTGTTACTCAAAAGTCACAAATTTGAAATAGCACTGCTATATGACACAACCAACTTCCTATAATCCTTGTTTGTAGTCCCAGATTCTTTCTCTGCAAACAGAATTTCAACAGAACATTTCTAAGACTCCTTTAAACTATAAAATTTAATCTACCTACTATCTACTTAGAGCTTAAAAGTGTGCTGAGTGGTGACCAATTTAAATCTGTGCAACTCATACACACCTGGGAGATAAAGCGCCACTCCCAGTGCCCCCAATCTGCAGAGAAGAAACCAAGGCACAAAATGGTCAAATGGCAAGTATTCAGTTGCACCAGGAAAGACGCTCAGATCTCACACTTTTACTCTACACTTACTGTCATTCCAAAGTACTGTGCCCTGAAAATTCTAAAGCTTGAAGACTTTCAGACTCCTCCGAAAAAGGAGTTAGTCTCTGGATTCAAATGAACCACTTGGGGAGGAGGAACTATCATTCACAATCCAACTGGGAAGCTAAGCCTTTCATGACTGCTAGTACTCATCTAACAAGAACCCTCTGAGTGGTGAACAGTCCTTTCTCAGACCATCCTGCAGTTGGGCCTACTGCCTCCAAACTCTCAAAAGCTTATTCCCAACCTTCTAGAAATTAGACCCAACTCTACAGAACAACAGAGAGTCCTCTGGATGCTCATCCCCCACCATATGATCAAGCAATTAGAAAGACCAGATGTCAAAGCTCCTAGGGATTCCTTCCAGCTGTTCCCACCATCTTTAAAGTCCTTTCTGTGGCTGTCTTTGTGCTCTCAGGGAAGACAGGCATTTTTCTGGATACCCTGTCGTCATTCCAATTTCTCCATTTTTAATCTAAGCATACTCAAACATATGATTTTAACATTTAAGAAACCCAAAACTTTAATTTCTCAGTTTCTGAACGATAACTTTCTAAACCCTGAGTGTGTTAGTTATACTGCAATCAAACATAACATTTAGGCTTCCTAAAAATATTACCCCAGTACAATGCCTCCTTTTTGCTCCCACGTGCCCATCCCCCAAGCGTGCACACATGTACTTTAAACTGTCATTTAGACACTAGAGGGTATAATTTAAATGTCTTTAATAGCATCTACTACAAGGACATTTGCACAATTCTTCACTTTGCTTCAGAGTTATGACCTAAACTGAAGCATTTACTGAATTCCAAGACTAAATAAGTAGAATACACAGATGGCAAACACCAACAATATAATTCAGACAAGAATTTTAAATGCATTAGGCTTCTCCATAACATCTGCATTTTTTTCCCCCCATTTTCAACAAAGTCCTTTTAGTCCGCCTGCAACCCAGTGCCTGGTATGTATTACGTATGTAATAAGTATCAGTTCAATGAATGTTAATACATCTTTTAATCTAACATATAAATTAGAAATCTACTGTAATTTTGGTCATAATCTAAATGTATTTGACCCTAACACAAATACCATTTGAATCAACAGCAAATAATGGGCAGCTGCTCATATTCAAAGTATACATACCTCTGTCATCTGAACTGTTTTGAAGTTGGTCTTGTTTGGAAGACAAATGGTTAGCAGCTGCAAGTTCAATTACAAAGTGGTAGGAAGGCAGAGAGGAACCAGAGGGAATCCAAGTGCCACTTCATATATTAAGCATGGAATTCCTTTCCAACAAACATCTTTCATTTCCTTGGGGGAAACTAATCCGGACATGCCCTTTGAACTTGGGAAAACACAGGGCCATGCTTTAGGAGAAAGAATCTAATTTAAAGGCTGAGCAAAGCTTAGAGAGCAGGGAAGTCTCTCTTTTTAAATATCTCCATTCTATTATTTTTGTTTCTAAGGGAGAGGGTGGGTCATGGGAAAATTCACCAGGCAACCAGTCCAAAGACCTAGATTAATGAAATGTATGAGGCTGAACAGGTTACTTCCTTCCTTTGTCCCTCATTTTCTCCTTTACAAAATAGGGGCAAATTTAATTAATTAATTAAAAGGGCAAGATTAACTGACCTCTAGACCAGCACTAATAGAACTTTCTGCAAAGATGGAAATGGTCAAATCTGTGCTGTTCAATACCGTAGCCACCAGCCATATAGGGCCACTGAACACTTAAAATGTGGCTAGAGCAGTTTAGAAACCGATTTTTAAACTTTATTTGATTTGAATTAATTAATTAATTAATTTAAGTACAAATAGCCACATGTGGCTAGTGGTTGCAGTTTTGGAAAGTACAGCTCCATTAAAACCTGTGGCATTTTATACAGAATAGGAAGGGCCACAGGGAAAAAGCAATGGACAGACCAGAGCTCTAAACTTCACTCCACCACTTACTAATTGTGCAATCTTGAGGAATTACTTAATTTCCCTGAGCTTCATTTCCCTTATTTGTACAATAGCATGCTATGATCTTTTTATAGATTTTTAATGCAAACTTGAGACCATGAATGTAAAGACACCAGACAGGCCTTCAATAAATGGTAACTTATTTTTCCAGTTGTGTTCTTTAGGAATAAAATTGTCCCACCTACCAACTTCATCCCACTGTTCCTTCCCGCATTCAGATCCATTTTTATTACCTCACAGATTAAAAGCTATAAGTCCTACACATGCAGCCTTGTCTATCAAGAAAGCAACTTGCTCAGGAATTGTTCCAGGTCCTCAGCTGTGGGCAAGCCTCTTAATTACCCACATCCTCTGAGCTCCCGGAACCAGTAATTTCCGCTTACCCTGTGTCCCTTCCACCTCAAATAGTCATGCAGGAATTTACAAACTCGTCCAAGTGACTGCATATCAAGCTGAAACTTTGTTTAGTGCAACCAAAAAAACCTGTTAGTGGTTTCTGGTATTTTCCTCACAAACTCTGTCCTCGACTGTCCATAATCCAAAATGGTATGTCTTCTTTTCTATTTGGAAATACTTTAGTGTTTTTTTTTTTTTTTTTAATTGTTCAGTGATTTAGAATACTCAAAAATAGAAATGCAATCAGTTACATTTATGGCTAAGCCAGCATTAATTTAGTTACCAAAATAAAACAAAACAAGAAAGTATTAGAAGGAATGCTTCAATAAAATAACAAAAGTGTTACAATCTCCAACTAAATCAATATTAGATGTATCTAATATATATAAGTGTAATGTAATGTTAATATGATATGATTAAGAGTCTGGCCCAAAGTATGCTGGTCTTTCCTTTAGTGAATGGAATCTTTCCTAGGCTCCAATGACCAAGTTTTCTCAGTGGATTCAAATGAGTGCCTAAGATAAGCAGGATAAAATTTCTATTATACTAATAATTACTGGAATGTTAAGTGGCTCTCTTCTTCCTGTTTCTCCACCATTCCACAAACCCTTAGAGGAAGAGAAAAGCTGAAAGACAGGCTGGCAATTTGGTAGGATTTCAATCTGGATTTAAGTAAACCATTACACAAAAGTTTTACAGTTAGCTTGAAATTCTTGTTAACTTCTGAGGCCTCCCCCAACAAGGACTTTTTTGAAGGACTGTTTAACAAAGGATAATGCAACAGCAAATAATTTTGACTCTACACTCTCAAATAAGGTGAGGATCTGCTGGGTGTCTGTGTGTGTGTACGCACACATGTTTTGGGCTGGAGATCAAACCCAAGGCCTTGAGTGATCTAATTTTTTAAAACTAACCTGATATATCAGTTACAATTCAATTAAAAAAAATAGTTAAGCTGAATCCAGACAAATCTATGAAGACAACAATGATTGGCTAATTAGCCATGTCTTCTCCCTACAACTCCCCAGATTTCAAGACTTAACCTGACTTGCTGGTGCATACTTATGAATTATAAGTGACTCGGGAGGCTGAGGCAAGAGGATCACACGTTCAATGCCACCTCAGCAACTTAGCAAGACCCTGTTGGGGATGTGGCTCAGAAGCACCCCTGGGTTCAATCCCCAGTAGCAAAAAAAAAAAAGATCTGACCTTTATCTGAAACCCAGGTGGATTAATCACTCAGTTGTTCCACTTTCTATGAAAAGCAAATGCATTTAAGAACATTTGAGATTCTGAACCCTTCTTGCTAGCAGTTAAATTCAAAATAGGTCAATTCCAGAAAGGCATTCATTTCAAGGGGATTTTCGTCTATGGTTATTTTGAAAACCACTGCTTTTAAAACTGACATTATGAAGCTTAAAAATAGGCCCTCCTACTAAGGATCAAGGACTAAAATACCCTTTCCTTCCCCCATTTCCTTATTCTTTTTTCCCTCAACTACCTAGGAGAGTAGGGATACAGAGGGGTAACTTTTCCAGAGTTCAATTATCGCTTGAAAACAAAACAAAAAACAATTAAAAAAAAAAAAAGAATACTGGCTGAAGTAACCAAAATTCATTACTGGGGAAACTTGGAAAATTTTCAAACCATTAAGTGTCCCAAATGAAAACATGTAATATATACACCTTATGAAAATTAGCTGGATAAAAGTTCAACCGCCACTCCAGCAATAAGAACTCTTTAACAAGTTCCTTCCCCTCCCTGGCTCTAGTTTCCTCATCTCTCAAATGAAGGCAAAGGGCTAATGTCCCATTCAGCCCTAACAGGGTCTGCTTCTACAAAACTGGGCAGCTGCTTCCTATTTTCATGGCTCCTTGGAAAGAATATAAAGATCCCTGGCCCAGAAGGTTCTTGTGAAACCTCATTATACTTGAGTGTTCCCGAGACACAAGAACTGCCCCTGAGAGCAAGAAAAGATGAGACTGTTGAAAAGAAAAAGTTATGTTTTACAGATAACAACAGTAAATTGAGAAATGCACATACTTTTAAGCAAAAAAAATGATCATATAAGTGAACTTAAACTATAGGATACAAAGAAGTAAAATTCAGTTTAATCATGATGAAAAACACAAATTTTAAAATGTTCAATCACAACAGTATCGAAGTGTTAAGTGCTTAAAGTCAGGCATGGTGGCCCATGCCTGTAATCCCAGTGACTTTGGAGGCAAAGGAAGGAGATCACAAGTTCAAGGTCAGCGTCAGCAATTTAGCAATACTCTGTCTCAAAAAAAAAAAAAAAAAGACTAGGGTGTAGCTCAGTGGTAGAGTGCCCCAGGGTTCAATCCCCAGTACCAAAGTAAATAAATAAATGTTAAATACTTGAAATACTAACTCAGGACACACAAGAATTTTTTGGAAGAAACTAAAATAAAAGGAAGCCATATACTCCATCTAGTTGCAAAGAGATGACAGATGTCTAAATGCTAATGAAATGTAGGCTAGTCCACACAAAAGACATGCTTTTGGAGACTAAAAAAAATATTCCTTCTTAATATAACATTAAACACAATGGGACAATGCAGTAACCACACAAAATTATAAAACTTTAGTTACAAAGCACATTAAAAATGGCCAGAAGTTTGCATGCGACTTTTCAAAATGTTCAGCCTTGTAGCACAGAACAGTTCCAACCTACCTCTCCAGCTTCATCTTTTGCAACTTGCACCGATGCACCCCTCACACTAAATTACTCCTGCACACATCCCAAGCATTCCCACTTATGCGAAGCTGCTCATCCTGCAGTCTCTTCCTGCCACGCCCCCTTCCCCATTCCCATGGAAATCCTAGCCATCCTCCAAGACCCAGTTCAAATGTCATCTCCACCGTGAAGGGAGCTCTCCTAAGCTCCCTGCTGGATGGTGTTCTCCCTCCTCTGAATGAGTTTCAACAGTGCATTCTTTGTACCTCCTCTTTTGGGGCACTTTTCTTCCTCTGCAGCCATTTGTTCCCTTTTCTGGTGCCCGAGTGATAGCCTCCTCCCCTCCCATATTAGATTTTAAGATCTTTGGGGGCTGAGGTTGTGGCTCAGTGGTAGAGTGCTCACCTAGCATGCACAAGGCACTGCGTTCAATCCTCAGCACCACATAAATGTAAAATAAAGATATTGTGTCCATCTAAAACTTAAAAAAATAAATATTAAAAAAAAAAAAGAGATCTTTGGAAGCAAAGATACTCTTACTCATCTCTGAGTCACCTACTGGCAGCTCCCAGCATAGTGACTTACGTTCAGTAAGCATTCAATAAATATTAGTTTAAACTGAAATGATGAAACACTGAAGATAATGCCATTTCAAAAATATAACCAACAATTAAAGGAAAGGATACTGGTTTTAAAGGAGGCCTTATAGCACCTATTAAATTTGCCAAAATACTAGCCTTAAAAAAAAGTCCTGGTTAGGGATATAGCTCAGTTGGTAGAGTGCTTGCCTTGCATACACAAGGCCCTGGGTTCAAATCCCCAGCACCACCAAAAAAAAAAAGTAGAAAGTCCTGAGGCTTGAGGAAATAGTTGAAATATATATTATGAATTGGTTCAGCCAGGCTTGATGGCCCACACCTGTAATCCCAGTCACTCAGGGAGCCTGAAGCAAGAGGATCTCACATTTGGGGCCAGACTAGGCAATTTAGCAAGACACTGTTTCAAAAAGGGCTGAGTGTAGCTCAGTGATAGAGCACCCCTGGGTTCAATCCTCAGTACCACACACACAGAAAAAGTTTTAATCTATTTTTCAGAACATATTCTATTAATATGTGACAACAGTGGTAGCACAATGCACTAGCTCTGATTTGGTAAGTGAATTCATCTGAAAGGAAAATAAAACAAATTGGTTCAAAAACATAAAAATATCGTCAAATAATAAAAATCTGGGAATTACATAAAACACCAATAAAATGCCATTTGCTTAGCCAACCAAAAGGACAAATATGAAGATTATGCCCAAGTTAAAAAAAAAAAAAAGGAGGGAGGTGTTCATTAAGTAATCTTAACTACTTAAATAAAAATGCATATAGTAGAATAATCAAAAATTAAACTAGAGAATATAATTTCTTTAAAAGGTGTTTATACATCCAAAATTTCTAGAGTTGTAATTTATTCAAAGAAGTGGGGAGGGCAGAGGTCACTCTACCCTTTTCTACTTTTTCATCAGCACCCTATAACCTCTTATTAACCTGACTCCCACTCTGACATCAAAGCAGGATGCCCATGGGAACTACACAGAGCAATCTTAAGGCAGAATCAGCATTTTCAGCAGTTGGTTCTACACTAGGATTCAAAGAACACCTGTTTTAAAACAAAATGCCATTCATCCTGGGACGAGTTAAATTAGCAAACAGGTATGTGAGCCTCTAAATAGGTCTTCTGGGATTTTGGACAACAAAACCAGGGCACTGGACATGAAGGAAAAATACAAATCAAGTAGCAGTAAGAAACCACTACAAAACTGGAAGTTTTTGGAAAGGAACAACAGAAACAAAACTGGGACCCTAAGCTTTCTTCTCAGGCCCCCCTCTTCCTCTTCTCAGCCTGTGGGTTCTCTGGACTCATTTTCTCAACATGTCAAAAAGATTCACCACTTCTTGACCTGTACTTCATGTGGATGTGGAGGAAATAACTATCACATATAAAGGGGAAAGGTAGTCAGGAGGTTTTGTTGTTGTATTTAAACACTGTTTGATTTTTTTGTTTTTAGATGAGGGGGTGGGGGGTAGTCCTCACTATGTTGCCAGGCTGGTCTCAAACTCATGAGCACGCCTCAGCCTCCTGAGCAGCCGGGATTACAAGTGCTCACTACCATGCCAGGCTTGATTTTCTCAACTCTACCAATAATTACGTGCTGTATCAGCAATGCAATAGATCCAGGTGTTCAAACAGGTATCCTCCCTAATAATTAAGGGGGGAAGATATACATAAGGTACACTTAATAAGTAAGAAATTATATGTGGTAATGTAATAAGTACTAAAATGTGTGATTCACTAAAATGCCTGATATTTTTGGCCTGTGCGCAGTGGAGTTCACCTATAATCCCAGTCACTTGGGATCACAAGAGGATCACCAGAACCAGGCCAGCCTCAACAATTTAGTGAGACCCTGTATCAAAATGAAAAATCAAACGGACTGGGAATGTAGCCTGGTGATGAAGAGCCCCTGGGTTCAATCCCCAGTACCAAAAAAGAAGCTGGGCACAGTGGCACACACATGTAATCCCCCAGCAACTCTGGAAGCTGAAACAGGAGGATCATGAGTTCAAGGCCAGCCTCAAATTGAGAGCCTATCTTAAAAAAAAAAGGGGGGGGTATAACTCAGTAGTAGAGTACCTCTAGGTACCTATATAGGAGATATACTTTATACTAGATCTTGAGATATGGCTAGCATTTATTCATGCTAGATCTTGAAAGATGGGTAGTATTTATCCCAGGCACCATGCTAGAGGCTAGGGAAACAGCAATGCAGTGTCTTGGTCCCTGCCCTCAAAAAAGCTAAAGTTGTCAGGCACAGTAGCAGATGCCTGTAATCCCAGCAACTTGGGAGGCCAAAGTAGGAGGTCAGCCTCAGCAATTTAGCAAGATCCTAAGCAACTTAGTGAGACCACATCTCAAAATTAAAATAAATAAATAAAAAGGGCTGGGGATACAGCTCAGTGGTAAAGCATCTGTGTTCAATCCCCAGTAAAAAGATGACAACAATGAAGAAGCAGCAGGAGCAGCTGCTGCTTAAGTCTGATGGCAAATATAAAGCAAAAATAAAATCATGCAAAAGAGTAGTGGATGGGGATAAGCTCAGTGGTAGAGCACATCCTCAGCATGTTCGAGTCCCTGGGTTTGATCCCCAGCACCACAAAAAAAAAAAAAAATTGGGCTGGAGATAACAGTTCAGTGGTAGAGTGCTTGCCTAGCATTCATGAGGTCCTGGATTCAATCACTAGCACTACAAAAAAAAAAAAAAATCATTCAGTAATTTAATAACATGAAGCAGGGTGTTTCAGATAAAGGAAGTGTGAGAAAGACCAGACAAGATAAGAAGCAGGGTGCTAGAGTGTGCTGGGGGGAGGCCAGGACAGTAAAGGGATCACTTTGTGTCACTTGGTGTGGATCACAGTAGGTGAGCTGGGAAAGAGGAAAATCAAACTGGATAGTATGGCAGTCACTCTACTCTAATGTCATCTCCTTTTCTTTCAAAGGAGCATTGATAAGCAGGAGTGGAATTTTGTGTTTATGTTCAAACAAGAGCCCCACACATCTCCTTGCCACGGGCTAAGTCATCTTTATGAATGTCTTTTCCACTTCTGTATCTGCTATGACAGCAGAAACATTCTTCCCAAGGACACAGAGTCAACAGAATCTGACATTACTTTTCACCTGAAGTAATTATTACCTCAAAGAGCCAATAGAAGCATCCACATTCAAAACTATGAAATCAGTGTAAACCCATTTTAAAAGCGCCTAGTTATCCTGGCGCACATCTCAGAAAAGGCTATAAGAGGCCCCCCCATCAAAAGCACATCCACTTGTCTCAACGTTTCTGTCCCCTTCCTCAAGGGCCTTCACACTCTAACAGATGTGTGTTCCTTATAAATGAGGCAGAATTGCTGATGCTGTGAACTATGCTCTGAATGCAATAATTAAGTTTGAGTATTTCAAGGTTACATACAAATAGTTCAAAATCCAAAATCACAGATGCCACCAAAGCTAAGCAATGAGCCCTCCTAAGTTTATTCAGCATCTTGAGGCCTTCGAAGCACATTTTCATACACTATCTTCCTCTGCACAGTACTCCTTCCAGGAAGAAACTGTCCAACCACTTAATCAGGTGTTTATCAAGTACCAACTATGGGCTGGGGATATAGCTCAGTTGGTAAAGTGCTTGCCTTGCATGTACAAGGCCCTGAGTTCAAACCCCTGCACCATTTAAAAAAAAAAAAGAACCAACTATGTGCCAGATACTGTTCTATAACATACTGAACAAGGAATGAAGCAAAGCCTCAACCTTATTATGAAGCCCTCATGGGGGGGGGGGGGGTGGTGGAGTGGATAAACACTTATATGCTGTGCAACATCAGTGCTGGAATATAGAGAAAAGGGACAATGAAAGAAAACAAAGAACCTGACAGGTAGGACCTGTAGATCAACATGGTACATTCTTATCATCCCCATTTCATAGATAAGGAAACTAAGAATCAGGAAGTACAAAGGACTTGCATTTGGAAAAAAAAAGGTCAGGTCTTGGGAGGTTCCCTGCCCAACTACTGAAATGTCTGTTCAGAGTTCAGGCTTCTCCTCAGGGAGATTAAAAGTGTTAGGTTTTGTTTGTTTTGCAATGCTGGGGATCAAACCCAGGACCTTGAGCATGCTGTGCAAGCATTCTATCCCTGTGTTGCAATCCCAGTCCCAAAAAGTGTAGTTTTAAAGAGCTAAGAATGTGCCTTAAGCTGATGATGCAGCTCAGCAGGAAAGCCCTCCTTAGCATGCACAAGGCGCTGGATTCAATCCCCAGCACCAAAAACAAACCATGCCTCATCCTGGAAGGAGAGACAAACTACCCTAAGACCCAGTGATCCCACTTTTGAGTACATTCCACAGTGAACTCTCACAAGGATCCAAAAGGATCTGTGTTTAAGGAAGGTCATGGAAGCACTGTTTAAGGCAGCAGTGGTTGGAAACAACAATGCCTCAGTCTCACTCTAGGAGAACAAGTAAAATGTGGTACATGCACATAATTGCCTGTTCTGCAACCAAGAGAAATAACGACCTAGATACACACATAGCATCATGAATAGAGTTCAAAAACATGGCATTTGAGCCAAGCCTAGTGGCACATGCCTGTAATCCCAGCAACTCAGGAGATTCTCAAGTTCCAAGTCAACCTTAGCAACATAGTGAGACTCTGACTCAAACTAAAAAATGAAAAGGACTGGTAGAGCACAATTGGGTTCAATCCCTAGTACTGCAAAAACACAAAACAAACACACAAGGTATTTGCTCAAAAAAAAAAAAAAAAATAGATATAAAACTTTGGAAATGGTTATTGGTCATTGAATCAGGTTCAAATATTCCCTGTCTCCTTTGAAGAAGATCCCTGCCCACTTTGAAGGTCAGCATGGCCAAGTGATTTGCTTTGGTCAACAAAATGGAGCAAAAGTGATATGTGCCACTACTGGACAAAAACTTTAAAAACCTGAATGGGGCTCACAAAATTTCCTTCCCATGTAAGCACATTTCAGAGATAGTGCCTCCATCACCCTGGGTCCCATAGACAGAGCCTTTCACTAACCTGAAAGTGTGTTCACCTTCTAAGGTTTTGTTGTTGGTTGTTACCTCAACATAATGTAGTCTATATTGTCTGATGTCGATTTACAGGACAATAGTATTTAGTACCCCAAGTACAGAAACACAGAAAATAATACCCTCTACTTCCCAAGGGCAACAAAACAAGGGGGGGAGGAGGAGATATAAAGCCATAATTTAATACAGATAAAAATACAACCAAGCACATAAGTAGAATTATAAAGCCACAGATTAAACACCCTAAAGTAGGTAAGAGAGTATGTGGGAGAAAAAAAGGAAATGGGAAGGAGGATGAGACAAAAGGGGAAAATAAAAGGAAAAATTAAAGGGCATGAAAAGATGTATTAAACACATTGCATAAATGTCCGAAATTTTGTTGATTTGATTCGTCCAACAAACATGCACATCTGGGGCTGGAGATGTGGCTCAAGTGGTAGCGCGCTCGCCTGGCATGCGTGCGGCCCGGGTTCGATCCCCAGCACCACATACAAACAAAGATGTTGTGTCCGCCAAATACTAAAAAAGAAATATTAAAAAATTCTCTCTCTCTCTCTCTCTCTCAAAAAAATCTTCAAAAAAAAAACATGCACATCTATCACACGCCAGGTACTATTTCAAGGGCTACTTACAGAGTAGTGAATCAAAACTGGTAAGTTCTATGCTTAAAGTTTATGGTGTACAAGAAAGGTGGATATTAACAATCCCCAGTTAAAAAAAAAATAGACAATAATTAAGCCTCAAAAAAATCAGGTGACAACAAAGAAGAATATACTTTAGATGAGGTAGGCTGTGAGCATCTCTGAGGAAATGACATTTAGATATTTAAGCTGAGAGGTGATAACTGCTTCCTCTCCAGTTAGGAAAGAGGGAAAGATTATTCATTCTAGGAAAAGGGAAGAGCAGGGCTGGGGTTGTGGCTCAGTGGTAGAGCACTTGCCTGGCATGCATGAGGCCCTGGGTTCAATCCTCAGTACCACATAAAAACAAAATAAAGGTATATTGTGTCCACCTACAACTAAAAAATAAATATTCACAAAAAAGGGGAAGAGCATGTACAAAAGCCAAGAGGGAGCACAAACCTTCCCATGAAGGAAGTGAAAGAGGACCAATGTAGAGAAAGAAAGGAAGGGCAAGAAACGTGGCTAATGAGATTTGAGGCAGGCAGCTCACTCAGGGTCCTATAGCCCAATATAAGGAGTATAAATTTTATTTTATGATGGAACCAGAAAAACATTTTTTACAAAGAGGGAATAATATGATCTTATTTCTAACTTATTGCATTTAACACTTCAGATCCTAGAAATATGCTCACATATTTTTGTAGAATTTGCAAAAGAAGGATATGTTTGCATTCTTTTTGAGGATCCCCAAAACTTGCATAAAATTTAGGATCCATATAACCAGCTTCATCTCTGAATGGGGTAAAGCAATTTTGACAATTTGTTACCAAGAGTTCTTCACTAGCAATGGATTTTTTTTCCTTCATTAATTCACATTATCTGATCATTTTAAAGTTGTGCCAGGACCTAATCACAGAAACGATGAGCACAACAGAGTTCTTTCTACTGGCAACCCAAGATAGGGGAAGCTTTGCCTGAGAAATACTATCAGAGGGAAAAGGTGAAGAAGTACACAGCTTTCCTCCTCTTTAGTGCTAGGAAAAAGGGGTCCCTGTTTATATCAGCAGCCTACACAAAGATGCCTCCTATTGTAACAACAAGGAGTCATGGAGGTACATGCAGATGCCATGGAAACTAACCTAAGGAGGGTTGTTTGTACAGAAGCACCCTAACTTACAGATCCACCACCGTGAATGGAAATTACCTTCCAATGTCTTTCAGTCTTCTCAATACTTACCAATAACAAAGGCATCATTTTTGGAAGGTTTACTACATACAAGCTCATTTAATCCTCACAACTATCCTAAGTAGGTTCTATCATTAACCTCATTAATATGGATGAAAAAAAAAATAAACCTAAGCCTCAGAGAGACTACTAAGACACTTGTCTCAGGTCATAAAACCACCACAAGTAACCAGAGTCAGACTTCAAATCCAGTCTGACTCCAGAGCCCAACCTTCTAACCACTATTTAGAACCTCCCAGTCCCACCCAAATTTTTCTCCTCCCAACTTCAAGGTAGTTTTTTCTTATCCTCTTTGTATCCTTTTCATGTAATTTCTTCCCCTTGCAAGAATACAGCTGTGGAGACAACAAAATAATAACACGTACTTCCACTCAATATCCACCTCTAAATCAAAGAGGAAAAGGATGATCAGTTCCCCAGAACCCACTGAGTCAAAACTTGTCCTGAGCTGGGTGTGGTGGCAATGCATGAAATCCAGCAACTCAGGAGCTGAGGCTAGGGGATTGTTAAATTTGAGATCAGCCTGGAAACTTAGTGAAAATCTACCTTGAAATAAAAAGCAAAGGGCTGGGGATGTGGCTCAAGCGGTAGCGCGCTCGCCTGGCATGCGTGCGGCCCAGGTTCGATCCTCAGCACCACATACAAACAAAGATGTTGTGTCCGCCGAAAACTAAAAAATAAATATTAAAAATTCTCTCTCTCTCTCTAAAAAAAAAAAAGAAAGAAAGAAAGAAAAAGCAAAAAGGGGGGACTGGGGTTCATCACTCACCCAGCATGGTTGAAGCACTGGGTTCAATCCTTAGTACCATATAAAAATAAATGAACAAAAACAAAGGTTAAAAAAAAAAAAAAAGTAAAAAGGGTTGCAGATGTAGCTCAGTGGTAGAGTACCTCTGGATTCAATCCTCTACTAAAAATTAAAACTTGTCCAGAAAACGGTGAGGATTACTGAGGAACCCCCTGCCCTGGGGGCTTTCTCTCTGTTTTAAGGGCACAAAATACTGTACACTAAAACTGAAGGATAGTTTCCAATGCAATCCATCCATATGTACAAGTCAATATCATGTAAAACAGCAACTCCAGTACTAAAAGAGCCTTAAAGGGTGGTGGGGGGGGGGGGGTCTACTGGGAGCAAGTCTGAAAAACCTAGCAGAATTCACAGAAATCTACCACCTATTGCCCTTGTGACCATTACAGGTAAGGACAGAGTCATCAAGCCAACAGAGTCCCTCTAGGGAGAGGAAGGGAGGCTACAGAAATCACCAAAGGGCAGAAAGTCCATACCTACTCTATTCATTTCATCAGCAAGGATAAAGGTAAAAGGTTAGGACCCTTATCTTTTCTGGTTATGTCTCCAGCTAGATAGGCATCTCTCCCTCACATGGTCACGTTCTTTACTCAGGACCCAAAAAGAGTTGAGAGAGCAGGGCTGGGGCTGTAGCTCAGTGGCAGAATGCTTGCCTAGCATGCATGAGGCACTGGGTTCGATCCTCAGCACCACATAAAAATAAGCAATAAAATAAAGGCATTCTGTCCATCTACAACTATTAAAAAAAAAAAAAAAGAGTTGAGAGAACTGAGAAATCCCCATGAAATAAGTGAGCCACTGGAAACAGCGACTGAGCAACCTTGCATGTGGTTTCCATGGTCATGGTATTCACGTCAGGAGTTCAGACCCCATGGTCAAGTAAGGAAAGCCTGGGGAGTCACTGGTTAGGGGATGTTTATTAATGAATGGTCAGATAAAGAAGAAAACCGCTTCCTTTTAGCAAGAGAGTTGCCAGGAAGAAGGCCAGGGACTGGGAGTCCCCAGAGTCAGCAAGGGAAAAGTCACATAGAAGTCTGTATACACACGCCCCCGCTGGCCATGCGGCCCACCGGCTACAAGGACCCACAGGTGTCAGGCACGAAGGTAAAGATAGGGAAGCTGATCCCAACTCAATACCCTTACCCTAAGCCGGTCTCAAAGGCACAGATGTGCCCTTAATTTTTTCCAAGACATTTGCCTCCTCGTCCCGTTACAGGCCAGAATCCCAGAGAATCTATTTAGAAAACAGCAGCGGGAGGCTAGGGGCGGTGTGCTAGCTTTCATTTTCTTGGGAGAAGACTGGTCAGTGGCCAAGACGACTGAAAAGGGGGAAAGTCGAGACTCGCTGGGTCCACTCACTGGTCTGAGTCAGGCGCGCAATCAGTGCTTAGTCACCGATACCTCGGCGGCGGGGAGTTCCTCGCCCCCTTCCAGTCCGAGCCCTACGTGACCAACCCGAGCAGAGCCCGGCGCGCAGTGCACGCTCGACTGGCGCTCGAGCGCCCCGGCCGGGCCTCCCCAGCCCGGCCCCCGCGCTCGCCGCCCACCCCGGACTTACTCCGCGGAGCTGGTCCCGTTAACCGCCGAGCCGTCGGGGGCCGGGTTCAGCTGGATGGGCGTCGGCTTCTTTTTAGGCATTTTGTACCGGGAAGGAGCTTCCAACTCCGAGGGGAAGGTGGCCCCTCTCGCTTCCTCCCTCTGCTCTAGCCGGCGCCCGCTGCGCGGGAGCAAGTCGGAGCCGCGGGCCCGAGGACTGACTTGGAGGGCGCTTCCTGCGCGGTCCCGTCAATGCCTAGGGGCCAGCGGCGGTCTCAGGGGACCCCCACCCCACCCTCCCGGAATCCGCGCGCTAGAAGCTGAAGGGCTGCCCCGCGGCGCGGAGCGGGCTGCGTGCGCTCGGCAAGCTGGGATTCCCTCCCTCTCTCCTTCAGTCAGCGGGTCCCTCCGGCTCGGGCAGCCCCGCCGCGCGGGCAGCAGAACCTTGCTCCAGCCCTGGCCCGGGAAAGTGCAGGCGCCACCGCGCTCCTAAGAGCTCCGCGCAGCCGTCCCTCGGAGGGACTGGAGGGCGGGGGAGGGGCGGGGAAGGGGGAAGCCTCGCCCCCACCCTGGCTGCGGCGCTGTCTTCACCCCAAAATGGCTCCGCCCCATTGCCTCGCCGACGGCCAATGGAAGCAAATAACGACGGCAGATGACGCGGAAATACGTCACGGGGGCGCGGTGCGCCCGCCTGAGAGCCGTGGCGACTCAGGCTCCACGGCGCCCTCTGCTGCCTGGAGGCACCCAGATAGACCCACTGGAAAAGAGGTTTAGTGTCCAGACTCCTGCTTCCAGCTGTGCGTGGGATCTTCAGGGCCAGGTACTGCGTGCGTCCTCCTCTGAGAGCCTGGGGATCCTCTCCTCCCTCGGAAAAAGTTATCTTGATGGAGACGAAATTACAAAATAAGGAAAAGAACCTATTCTCTTATCAAGAGGGGCGACGTAGAAAAAAATAAAACTAATGGAGACACACCTTGCGCCGAACTGGGGGGGGGGGGGGGGGGGGGAGAGAGAGAGAGATTTTCCTGTTGTAATACTACCGAGTATAGAAAGGTGGGTACGCATTGCTGATGATAGTAAATCAATGCAACCTTTTTTGAGAGCAAATTGATAATTTTTAAAGCCTGAAAAAACTATCAGGCCGGGACTTGGGAGGCTGAGGTAGGAGGATTGAAAGTTCCAGGCTAGCCTCAACAACTTAGCAAACCCCTGTCTCATAAATAAATAATTTAAAAATCCTGACATGATGGTGCACGCCTGTAATCGCAACAACTCGTGAAGCTACTGCAGGAAGATGGCAAGTTTGAGGCCAGCCTGGTAAACTTAGACCTTATCTCAAAAAAAGGCAGGGGGTGATGCTGGAGATGGAGCTCACTGGTAGTGCAATCCTGGGTTCAATCCCCAGTATGGAAGGGTGGGGTGCGGGAGGGACATTAGGTGCAGAACAAAATAAGGCCGGTGCGAGGATGCCCGCCTGTAATCCCAGCGCTCGGGAGTCAGGTGGATCGCGAGTTCAAAGCTAGCCTCAGCAATTTAGCAAGGCACTTAGCAACTCAGCAAAACTCTGTATCTAAATATAATATTTTTTAAAGGCTGGGGCTTGATGCGGTGGAACAAGCCTGTAATCCCAACTGCTCGGGAGGCTGAGGTAGGAGGATGGCGAGTTCAAAGCCAGCCTCAGCAAAAGTGAGGCACTAAGCCACTCAGTGAGACCCTGTCTCTAAATAAAATACAAAATAGGGCTGGGGATGTGGCTTAGTGGTCGAGTGTCCCTGAGTTCAATCCCCGGTACCACGCGGCGGGGGGGGGGGGGGGGTGTTATTTGGGATGTGGCTCAGTGGTTAAGCCCCCTGGGTTCAATCCCTGGTATCAAAAACAAAACAAAAGAAAAAACACAACAAAGTAAGATGTGCGCGTGGAAGTCCAAAGCCAAGTGTCAGCCACCTGGCAGGTAAGGAGGCTATAGAAATCTGAGAAGGTGAAGAGGGCTTGCATGTTTAGGGAAGCCGCTCTACACTGGTATTCTAGCCCTAGAGCCCAAATGGGAAGAGCAAGGCAATCAAGCTGGGGAGGCCTGGCAGCTTTAGATGGGAGATTTGTTACATCATTATGATTGATCAAATAACTAGATAAATATCAAGCATGATGGAGCCAGTTTTCTCACTGTGGGAGAATTAAATACAGCCAGATGCCATGGTGCAAGACTGTAATCCCAGAAACTCCTGAGGCTAAGACAGGAGAATCACAGGTTCAGTGCCACCCTTAGCAACTTAACAAGGCCCCAACCAACTTAACAAGACCCTGTTTCAAAATTCAAAATATAAAAGGGTTTGGGGATGTGACACAGTGGTTAAGCACCTCTGGGTTAAATCCCCTGTAACCACCCCTGACCAAATACAAGTCAGAAAACTGTTATATTTGAATTGGAGATATCAGTGTAACTTTTAGTTTTTGCCACAAGAAAGTGATACTTTTTTTTGGGGCGGGGGGACTGGGAATTGAACCCAGAAGGGCTTAACCACTAACCCACGTCCCCAGCCCTTTTTAATATTCTATTTAGAGACAGGGTCTCACTGAGTTGCTTAAGGCCTCTATAAGTTGCTGAGGCTGGCTTTGAACTTGCCATCCTCCTGCCTCAGCCTCCTGAGCCACTGGGATTACAGGCAGATACCACTGCGCCCTAGTAATACTACTTTTTTATGCAAAGTTCAAAACTGGCAAAACTCATCTCTGGTGATAGAAGTTGGTGTAGTACTTATTTTCTAGGCGGGTGCAACAGGAAGGTGAAAGGAAATGACTTTCAAGGGCACTGGTCCCATTACAATCCATGCACTTTTCTGTCTGTGTGGTATCCTTTAGTAAAACAATTTCTAGAAAAAGGGAAATTCTTTGGAAAAAAAATTTTTTGTGTGTGATACTCAGGATCAAACTAAAAAACATTTGTTTTTACTTTTTGGTGTTACTGGGGATTAAACCCAGTGACACTGAACCACTGAGCTATATACATCTCCAGCCCTTTTTAGTTTTTATTTTGAGACAGAGTCTTGTTAAGTTGCCCAGACTGACCTGCAACTTAACATCTTACAGCCTGAGCCTCTCAAATTGCTGGAATCATGGGCATGTGCCACTGTACATTTTTTTTTTTAGTCCTAAAAAGTAGGCGAATTGACCCAAATATAGTTTTATTCTGTTTTGTTTTTTACATTGAGAGAATAATATAGGCCTTTCTCAAACGCTTTGTGTCTTCTAAGTATTTTATAATTTTCATTTCAAATGTTGTGTTTTTAAAATATTAGTATCAGCTTATGTGGGAGGGGAGAGCCAGAAAAGAACTTAAAAGGGGGCTGGGGATGTGGCTCAAGCGGTAGCGCGCTCGCCTGGCATGCGTGTGGCCTGGTTCGATCCTCAGTACCACATACAAACAAAGATGTTGTGTCCACCGAAAAACTAAAAAATATATATATATTAAAAAATTCTCTCTCTCTCTCTCTCTCTCTCAAAAAAAAAAAAAAAAAGAACTTAAAAGGTAATAAAAACTGCTAGTCGCGGTGGTGCACACCTACAATCCTAGGGGCTCAGAAGGCAGAGGCCAGAGGATCGAAAGTTCAAAGCTGGCCTCAGCAACTTAGTGTGGCCCTAAACAACTCAGCAAGATCCTGTCTCTAAATAAAATACAAAAAAAGGGGGGGGGGGGCGGTGGGGATGTGGCTCAGTGGTTATGTGCCCCCAAGTTCAATCCTCAGTACCAAAAAAAAAAAAAAGGTAATAAAAACCATTCATGATATACTACTCAATGATAATCTGGTTATATGACTCCTGTGTTCATCTGCAACTGTATTGAATACAGTTGGTATTATAGAATCAGTTTTTTTATATAATCAGTTTATGAGTTTTATTTTAGAGGCAAGTCCATATTTGTCCCCTTACAAATTAAGATTCTTTTATTCTCATGCTATGAAAAGTTCAGTGGGGAAATTCAAAACTAAAATACTTCTGAGTATTGCAAACAGAAGTTATTCCATATGAAAAGTTCCACCTTCCCCCCCGCCCTTTTTTTTGGTTTTTAATCTTTACTACCACATGTTCCTACACTCTAATGAGAGAGTTCTGGTTCTGGCTCTTTATCAATTTTTTTTTTTTTTTTTTTTGGTGTTTGAGATTGAACCCAGGGCCTTGTGCATGCAAGGCAAGTACCCTACCAACTGAGCTATGTCCCCAGCCCCTATCAGATGATCAAATGTTTTTACTATCTTTAGTTCCCTTTGCCTAAAACTCATTCTGTTCATGTGAAGCTATTTATTAAATTTTTTAAATAATTAGGAGGTGAGGAATGTAACCCATTGTCTGGATTTTTAAGTTCCTGGGTTTGGCAGCTGTTCCTGTTGAGTAACTGAGTAGAGTCAAGTGTGAAGGTTAACACCACGGTCCCTCCCCCTTGGAGGAGATGCATCCGCTTCCTCAGTCTTGATGTCAGATATTCCGATGGCAATGAAACCACTGGGTTATTTTGGGAACCACTTTTAATGGTGACTTGCTGTTCATTTAAAGGAAAAGATGCCTCCACAAGGTGGAGGATGATGCAATTTTAGGTGCTATCTAAGGATGTGGCTTAAACCAGACAGGATGTGAGATCCAACACCTATGCTTTTGGAGGGTGGGGGTAGGTACTTCACCCTGGCTTAACAGATGTAGTACTGCGTTATTTTGATTTTTACCCTTGGGTAGCACAGTGAAAGAAGATACACTTGGGACCCACCAGTTTCCTAGAGAGTAGCTATGGAGAAGGAAGTCTGACTTCCTTTGGAGTCAGTCTAGGATCCAGATCCCGGATATTCTTATTCTCAATCTGGTGTAAGATTAAACAAATCTCAATTTTCTTTCCTAAGGCATTCATTTAAATGCTTGTTGTCATTGATCTTTTCTAAATTCCTCTTGCTAGGTGCAGTAGTGCATGCCTGTAATCCCAGCGACCTTGGAAGCTGAGACAGGAGATATCAATAATTCTAGGCTAGCCTCAGCAATTTAGCTATGTCCTAAGCAGTATAGTGAGATTCTGTATTAAAATTAAAAAATAAAAAGAGCTTTCAATATAGCTCAGTCCTAAAGCACCTCTGAGTTCAATCCCCAGTGCCCTGCCCCCAAAATAAATAAATATTCTTCTTCTTAATGATTTCTTTACTCAATGGAAAATTCCTGCAGCATCCTTCTCCTGTCAGGTATATTGTGAAGATTACAGGCAAGAAATTTAAAATAAGTGACCACTTGAGCTTTAGTGATCTGAAGCTGTGATCAGATAATATGGGACTTACACAGGCAGAGTCATCAGAAAGTCTGATTATACATCTTTCTATAATTTGTTCTTGCTCAGAGGCAGATCAACTTATAGAGACCTGAGAATTTGCCTGAAAAGAATTTTGTTTGCAATAATGAAACATGTATGACACATAGTCCTGGGTTTATATGTATTTTAAGGTATTATAAACTATAATTACCGGTACATCTTTGTGTTTTGTAGTTTTATATACTCCCAGGGAGCAAGGAATCTCTTCTCCACAATGTGCCAGGTTGTTGTAATTGTACAGCCTCATAAAATATAAAGTATTATGTTTTGTCATTAGATTACTGCTGAACCATAAGGCTATTTACCTTCGCTCCTTTCTATGCTTTCTCTGAATAGGTAGACCTTTGTAACTAGATCCTAGACTGACATCTGATATGAGGCTTTTGCACTTGGACAGTGGGAGACTGAGTTCATTTTTGAATTTTAGAACTAGATTATAGAGGTCCTGGTGCCCAATCAGCTCACTTTATAATTGTGAAAACAGCCTCTCAGGGTATGATGGTGTCCTCCAAGGTCACACAGCTAGTGAGAGGTAAAAGAGGGATATCTTCTGAGTCCCTGTGATCTTTTAGCTGGATTCAGTAGGACCAGCACTCAGGAAACCAAGGTGGGAGGATCACTTGAGCCCATGAGTTTGAGACCATCCTGGGAACTTAGCAAGAAAATAAAGTCTGTTATGTTGCCAAATAGTAGATAGGTAAAATTAATTTTGTTAGACAGTCATAAAGTGGATTTGTTTGGTGGTGATATTTTCAATTATAAAGACACTAAAGCAGGTGCTGGTGATAGTTCAGACCTGTAATTCCAGCTACCAAGGAATCTAAAGCAGGAGGATCAAAAATTCAAGGTCTTCCTGGGCAACTTAGCAAGACCCTACCTCAAAATAAAAAATTAGAAAGACTTTGGATTTAGCTCAGTGGTAGAGTGCTTGCCTAGCATGTGCAAGGCCCTAGGTTTGATCCCCAGTACTGAGGGGAAAAAAAAATGACACTAAATATCTTATAATATCATAAATAACAAAGATTATTTTTCCTTTCCTCCAGTTTTTTTTTGAGAATTTTTAATATTTATTTTCCAGTTTTCAGCGGACACAACATCTTTGTTTGTATGTGGTGCTGAGGATCGAACCCGGGCTGCACGCATGCCAGGCTAGCGCGCTACCGCTTGAGCCACATCCTCAGCCCTTCCTCCAGTTTTAATACCTTCAATTTCAACTGATATCATACCATATTTTATATAAATTCAGTAGATTTGAATTTATCATACTTTATAATTCTTTTAAGCTTTATAAATTTGAGGCCAAATTTAGAAATTGACAAACCTAAATATCATTCAAATTTAATTCCTAAAATATCTCCCCCCGCTTCTGTCTCTTTCTCTCTCTTGATGTTGCTAGTGATTGAATCCAGGCAGGGCCTTGTACATGCTAAGCACGTCCTTTACCATTGAGCTACTTCTCCAGCCCCTGTAAAACTCTTTTTTTAGAAAGTAATTTCATGTAATATCCATCATGCTTATAGTTCAAATTTAGGACTTTATTTAGAAAAATAATCACAGATGTGCAATGGGGATGTTTGTTTCAGCATTTGTTTCATAAAAATAAAATGTAAACACAAATCAATGTATCTTTTTCCTTTGGGAAACTATAACAATTTGTTGATATTGGTTTCTTTGAAAGAAAGACTTGCTAAGTGGGAAGAGGATCTTTTTCTTTTCATTTTATATACCTTTTTTTGTATTTTATTTTTCTGTCTAGTTACATATATTACTTTATCTTACTTTATTCAAAACAACAAGAAGCCAGGGTATTTATAAAAAAATTTTTTTTGGTTGTAGATGGACTCAATACCTTTATTTTATTTATTTTTATGTGGTGCTGAGGATTGAACCCAGTGCCTCACATGTGCTTGACAAATGCTCTACCACTGAACTACAACCCCAACCTCCCAACCCCAAATAAATATATTTTTTTTTATCTTGGGGATTGAATCTATGGCCTTGCTATAAACTATAATTGAGCTACATCCCAGCCCTAAAGTGTACATTTTGAATAGTTTTGACATACGCAAATAAACCATCATGACAATTAGTATAATGAACGTATCAATTATCCCCAATAGTGTCCTTATATGCCCGTCTTGAAACTCTTTCTCATCTGTCCCTTCTCCCACTATAGTTTGCATTTTGTAGAATTTTATGTAAATGGAATTGTTAAATATATCCCCCCTTTGGATTTTTTTTGGGGGGGTCTGACTTCTTTCACTTGCACTTTTAAGATTCACCTATGTTGGGGCTGGGGTTGGGGCTCAGTGGTAGAGTGCTCATTTAGCATGTGAGAGGCCCTGAGTTCGATCCTCAGCACCATATAAAAATAAACAAAATAAAAGGTATTCTGTCGAATTACAACTAAAAAATAATTTTTTAAAAAAGTACCTTTGTGGTACTTTAAAAAAAAAAGATTCACCCATGTTGTTGTATATATCAGTTGACTCACTGATTGCAAATACTATGTCGTTTTATGGATATATCACAATTTATTACTCTTTTTAAAAAATTTTTTAGTTGTAGATGGACACAATACCTTTATTTATTTTATTTTATTTTTATGTTGTGCTGAGAATGGAACCCAGTGCTTCACACATGCTAGGCAAGCACTCTACCACTGAACCAGAACCCCAGCCCTTGTTACCTTTTGATAGATATTTGGGTTCCCCAACACCTGCTTTTTTGGATATTACAAACAGAAGTGCTATAGACATCTGGTACAAGTCTTTATCTGTGTACAAATCATTTCTTTTATATAGGTAACTTAAGAGTAAAAGCCTGGGTCATATAGTAGTTATATGTTTAACTTTTTAAGAAACTTCCAAACTATTTTCTTAAGTGTTTAAACTCTGTTACATTCCTATCAGTACCCAAGGAGAGTTCCATTTGTTCTACATCCTTGTCAATATTTGGTAGGATCAGTCTTTTTAAACTTTAAACTTTGTGTAGTTGTGTCTCGTTGTAGTTTAATTTATATGTCCTTACTGACTAATGATATTCAGACTATTTTTGTGCTTGTTTGACATACAGATATCTTCTTTGGCAAAGTGAATGTTTAGAATTTTTTTGCCATTTTAAATTTTTTGTCTATTATGGTGTTATAAGAATTCTTATATTCTCCAGATACAAGTTCTTTGTCAGGCATATATTTGCAATGATTCTTTTCTTGCCTATTAGTTTGCCTCTTCGTTTTCTTTAAAGAACAATTTTTTTTTTTTAAATATTAGAGATTTAACCCAGGGGTACTTTACTACTGAGCTGCATCCCCAGTCTGTTTTGTTTTTTTAGTTTGAGACAGGGTCTCACTAAGATGCTTAGGGCCTCACTAAATTGCTGAGGCTGGCCTCAACTTGTCATCCTCCTGCCTCAGCCTCCCCAGTTGTTGAGATTACAGGGAAGAACTGACCATTGCACCTGTTTTGTTTTGTTTTAATCAGTCTCCATAGAGACTGTAAAAAATTGCCTAGGCTGACTATATTTCAAGTTGTCATAGCATAGTATTGGGAAAAGTTTTCAATAGCAATAATCATACCTCAGATAAATTTCATAGGCTACAATACTGCCTCTGTGCAAAGCTAACCTTTAAATCTTTAGTAATACTCCTTCCTTGTGAAAATGCTTAGGGATAGCTCCCCAGCTCCCTCACCTGGTAAGAATGTTCTTTTCAAACATTTGAACAAAAGACATTTCAAAATTGTGAGAGTTTATAAAAACCTAAAGTTTTTTTTTTTCAAATATTTTTCAGAATTGCAAAATAACTTACTATTACTATTGAGGATATAGTATAAGTAATTTAAAAAGTGAGACATGAAATCAAACGGTGCTGGTCTTCTTATGCTGCATAGTTGAGTGCTTTTTTTTTTTTTTTTTTAATTTTGAGACAGCATCTTGCTAAGTTGCTTAGGGCCTCACTAAGTTTCTGAGGCTGACTTTGACCTTGTGATCCTCCTGCCTCAGCTTCCTGACCTCCTGGGATCACAGGTGTATGCCACTATGCCCAGTGGGAATGCTTTCTTATTACCCTTCTTTTCCATCAAATTATAGTTGGATGAGCCAAGCATGGTGGTACATGCCTGTACCTACTCAGAGGCTGAGGCAGAAGGATCTCCTGAGCTGGGAGATCCAGCAGAGCAACATAGCCAGATCCCTTCTCAAAACAACACAACCATTTCAGTTGGATCACATTGTATTTGGATGGAGATGAGAACAATTTACTGCTTTAATATATGGCATTAAAGTCCTCTGTGGAAGTGAAATATTCTAGTTGGGAAGAATACTGTATTTTAATAAGTCCTTTAAGTTGGTAAGCACCTGTTTACATTGCTTCTTAGTTCAACCTGAGGGTGTTAGCCAGCTTCAAGCTTAAGAAAACTGGGGAACATGGTCTACACAACAGAAGACATGGGAAGGAAGGAGAAAAATAGGGAAGGTAACATTAGGATGAAGGCTTTAGCCAGGTACAGCAGGCCGCATGGTGGAACATAATTCCAGTGGCTGGAAAGGCTGAGGCAGGAGGATCTCAGGTTCAAAGCCAGCCTCAGCAATTTAGGCTGTAGGCAACCTAGTGAGACCCTGTCTTAAAATAAAATATAAAAAAAAGGCTGGGGATATGGTTCAGTGGTTAAGTGGCCCTGAGTTCAATCCCTGGTACCAAAAAAAAAAAAAAATAGAAGCAGTCTTGATCAAGTACCATGTAACTCTCTCCCCATGAAAACTACAGGAGTAATTTTATTGTTGAAATTGGATAAAGGGCCTACAGGCCTACGTTGAATGTTTTAGAACAGTAATAAGATGTGAGATTGAGCAACTCAGAGGCCCATATAATCATGAAAACCCATCTCACTGTGAACTTACAGGAATCTTGGGAAGGTGCTGGGTATAAGACTTAGAGGTAGAGCAGTTGCCTAGCATGTATGAGGACATGGGTTTAATCCCCAGGATCACAAAAAGTAAGAGAGAAAGAAGGGAAGGAGGTGGGGGGACGAATAAATAAATAAATTTTGGGAGAGACACAGGCAGTGAAAGTGAAAATGATCAGTGTTAAATCAACTGTATTTGAACTATGAAGAATAGAGAGACTGTAGCTGAAATCCTGGGCATTTGCATGATTCTAAAACAGTACAGTCTCCAGTATCAAAATTTAAACCTTTAGGCTGCAGTTGTGGCTCAGTGGTAGAGCACTCACCTCGCACGTGTGAGGCCCTGGCTTCCATCCTCAGCACCACATAAAAGTAAATAAAAAATAAAGATATTGTGTCCATCTACAACTAAAAAAAAAAATTTAAACACTCTACCCTTTTTGTTTGTTTGTTTGTTTGTTTTAAGAGATGGGGTCTCATTATGTTGCATAGCTTGATTCAAATTTCTGTGCTCTAATTGTCCTTCCACCTCAGCCTCCCAAGGAGCTGGGATTGCAGGTGTGAGCCACCAAGACAGTCTACAATCTGCAATTGTATTTTTTTTTTTTTTTTGGCTTACTTGCTCGAGTGCTTGCCTAGAATCAAACCTCAAGCACCATCCAGAGCTCAAATTCAGTTAAGTTTCCACCTTAACCCTGTCTCCTTCCGTAGTCATTTCTCCATTCAGCTCAGATCCAGTTCAGTGGTTAAGTTGCTTTCTGCAAAAACTTCAAGTCCATGTCTCTTTTATTTTTCATTGTGCTTTCTTGAGAAAACCTCAACTCTGGAGTGACCTGGTTTTATCTTCTTTGACTCTTCCTATCACAAAACTATCACACCTGCATCTAAACTTATTGTCCTTCATATTAAGAGACAAGTAGGGGCTGTGGTTGTGGCTCAGCGGTAAACGCTTGGCTAGCCTATGTGAGACACTGGGTTTGATTTCAGCACAAAATACATAAAAATAAACAAATAAATAAAAGTATTAAAAAATTTTAAAAAAGAGTGAAGTAATTCACCCTCCAATCAAAGGCTATCCCTTCTGCTTGTGACTTAAATCATTCTCTCCTATTTTCTCAAGTTTTTGCTCCTTTAATTAACATATGTTACATGTATAAGAATGTGTGTGCGTCTATACACACACAAACACACATCAGGCATGGTGGCACACATTGTCCCACCCATCTTGGGAAGCTGATGTAGGAGGATGGCAAGTTCCAGGCCAACCTGGAAAACTTTGTGATATCCTGTTCCAAAATAAAATTTTATGGAGGGCTGGGGATTTAGCTCAGTGGTAGAGAGCAGCTAGTTTCAATCCCCAGTACCAAGGGAAAAAAAGAATGCTCAAAAGTAACACTGTTCATGGTTGCAAAACAACTGGAAACATTCCAAATGTTCTTCAATGAGAGAATGCTTAAATAAACTGTAGTGATTCAAAAATAGAATAGTATACAGCAGTGAAAATTTTCTGAACTACAGTTATCTGAAACAATGTGAAAGAATCACAGAACAAAATATAGAGTAAGACAAGCAAGCCCAACAGACTGCATATAGTTTTAATTTTTATAAAGCCCCCAAACCGTATTAAAATTGTTTATATTTTGGGCCCATATGTATATGCTAAAACTATTTTTTCGGGTAGTGGGGATACCAGGGATTAAACTCAGGGGCACTCAACTATTAAGCTACAGCCCCAGCCCTATTTTGCATTTTATTTAGAGACAGGGTCTCACAGAGTTGCTTAGTGCCTTGCCATTGCTGAGGCTGGCTTTGAAGTCACAATCCTCCTGTCTTAGCTTCCCAAGATGCTGGGATTACAGGTGTTCACCACCGTGCCCAGCTCTAAAACTATTTTTAAAAAGAATGGTAAATATAAAATTCAAGATAGGAGTGATCTCAGTAAGCTGGAGGATTCAGGAGAATGGGAAATAAACTCATATATGGAACATATAGACCAATTCTTAGAATGGATATTAGATTCACAGTTTTTATTATGACATGTGAAAACATGTTTTATATGTATCCAATATTATATTAAAATAATATTTAATATGAGGATGTATTAAAAAAAGAATACATGATGTGATCTCTCTGTTTAAAATAGTTGTCCCTGGGTTGGGCTGTAGCTCCATGGCAGAATGCTTGCCTAGCATGTGTGAGGGACTGGGTTCAATCCTTAGCACTACATAAAAATAAATAAAATAATAAAATAATTATTTTTTAAAAAATAGCTATCCTGTATGGGCACAGTGGTACACACCTATAATCCCAGCAACTCAAGAGGCTGAGGCAGGAGGGTTGCAAGTTCTAAGCCAGCTTTAGCAACTTAGACTCTTAAGCAATTTAGCAAGACCCTGTTTCAAAACAAAAACAATAACCACCAAAAAGGGCTAGGGATGTAGATCAATGGTAAAGTGCTTCTGGGTACCCACCAAAAACATAGCTATCCCAATTTTATTTTTCTCAGTACCAGTTAATTATGTCATATCCCAATTTTATTTTCCATTTTTCCCAACACAAGTTATTTCAATCCCCTCCCCTCCTCCCTCTCTCCCTCTCCTCCCTCCCCCCACCCCCCAGGGTCTCACTAAATTGCTTAGGGCCTCACTAAGTTGCTGATACTGACTTTGAACTTACAACCCTCCTGTCTCAGCCTCCCAAGTCACTGGGATTACAGGTGTGCACCACCATGTCCAATCCCTTTTTTTTATTTTTTGAGACAGGATCTTGATAAATTGTCCAGGTTGGCCTGGGACTTGGAATCCTCCTGCCTCAGCCTCCAGAGTTGCTGGGATTACAGATATGCACCACCACACCCACAAAAGTTAATTATTTCTTTATACTTCTGTTATCTTAAAACAACTGTCTATCCATCTATTTAAATCCTACTTAATTCCAAGATACAGCTCAAGTTCCAGATCTTTCCAAAAGTCTTCCCTGATAACTCTTGTTCATTTTTCTTTCTTCAGAACATCCATAGCACTTATTTATTTATTTATTTGGTACTGGGGATTGAACTCACAGTGCTCAACCACTGAGCCGCATCTCCAGCTCTTTTTTTGTGTTTTATTTTGAAACAGGGTCTCATTGAACCCTGAGCAGGGTTCACTGCTTAGGGCCTCGCTAAATTACTGAGCCTGGCTTCGAACTCATGATCCTGCTGCCTCAGCTTCCTAAGGCACTAAGATATAGGTGTGCACCACTGTGCCTGGGTTGTAGCACTTATCAATCTATTATTTCCAAATTAATCAACATTTAATTATATGTTGTCTTAATTATAATCAGTCAGTGTGTTTTAGTTAGGATCCACAGTTGCAAATAACAGAATCTAGTCTCATTTCTAGTTTAAACAGAAAATATATTTATTAAAGGATCCAGATGTCTCCTAGAATCTATGAGTGTGCAGAAAAAAAGGCTCAGTAGCTATATAGGACTAATACCAAAATTATATTGTTCTGCTATTCTAATGTTGATCTTGTTGATGCCACCATGGGGTGCAAGTAGATCTCCCACTCTCGCTGCTGACACTAGACACTGAACATGACCTCTAACACCTCTTGCCCTACTATTTTTGGATGCTGGTTATTGTATCACAATGAAATTCCAAGTAGTGCCTCCATCTTCACTCCATCTCTCTTCTGACTTGAAATCTCATGCAGTTGAGAGACCAGAGTATACAGTATACATCTGACACATGGAGCCCTGGGAAGGTGAGTTTTTCTCTTTTGTCTCGGGAATGAACTCATAAAATAATGGGCATCCCTATACATTTTCCATGTGTTCAAAGGTTATCTTACTTTACCAATTTAACTGTAAGCTTATTAACAGAAAAGACACTGTTTTATTACAAAAATAGAATGCTCAGTCAATACCTGTTGATTTTTACTTTAGGCTTTAGTATTCTTCATTAAAATAATACCTTTGGGGTCATTTAATCTATACCTTGTGTATTACAAAAGACCAGACTCAAAACAATAAAGTGAATTGATCAGGCTTTTAGTTATTAGTAGAGCCAATATTGTGGTTTGAAGATAAGTTCTTAGGTTCCCAAAGGTATAAATCGGTTTACAGTGACAAAATAAGTCTTATGCTGAGAATTACTTGTGTACATTCTTATTAAAATACTAAGTATCATATGCTTCATATTTTTGCAAATGGTAAATTTGCAAAATTAATGTATTAATTTTTTTCGATCTTGTTATTTATGGTCATTTGCTAGTTGTGCCTGACATCTTTTCACCCCTCTTCCACAGTTGTAGAAATCCTGTGTTCCTACTGGGCATGTGGCCAACAAGAATAAAGACTACATTCCTATCATCCCTTACACCTAGGTGTGACCATGTGATTGATTACATTCTGGATAATAGGAGTAACCAGAATTGTATGCAGCTTCTGGGAAATGTTCTGAAAATGTGGGGCCATCTCAATCTTTTTTCCTCTTTCCTATTGACCAGAATATAGTTGGAACTTGGCAAGTGAGAGCTCTTGGACAGAGCTTGAGAGACAAACTTGAGAGAGGAATGATTGCATGGTAAGGAGATAGGGGACTGGATTCTAAAAACATGGAGCCCAATGCTGACTGTGGATTTACTACCTTAAGACTTCTTATATGGGAAAGACAAAATTCGATCTTGTTTATTAGAATTTTAGTTTATTTAGCTTATTTTCTTTTTCTTTCCCTTTTGCTTCCTGTAATTTGCAGTTGAGTTGATCCTAATTTGTAAACCCTGCCTTGTCACCTTGGTTGCTAATGCCACTGCAGACCTGCCTAGGTGATATCATCACAATTTTGATTTGTCACACACAGGTCAGGGGGGCAAGGGTAGCCATGTTTTTGAGACAGAGTCCTCAAGTACACAGCAGACCATTATCTCCAGCCAGCTCAGTGTTTACCTAAGTGAGGAGTCCAGATAAAACCAGCCAATCAAGTGATCTTCCTTAAATACAAACAAATCTATCAAATATGTTATGCTGATTATCTTTGTAACAAAGTTATAAACTGGTAAAAATCTCAAGCATTAAAGAAGCTATGTAAACAATTTTAAAATCACTTTATTTTAATAAAACTGAAAATTGCCACTTTAGTTTCATTGATTCTAATGAAAATCAAAGTTATACCATATGTGGACAATGATGATTTATATTTGTAACTGAAATATTTCTGTCTCTGTTTATACTAAAACAACCCCCCACCCAAAAAAAAAAAAAAAAAAAAAAACCCAAAACAGCAATCAACAAGACCTGAAGATTTTGCTTTTTTTTCCTTCAAGGTACTGTTTCGGGAAACAGACTGATCTGGAAGCAGCAAGCAGCACTCAGAGAGGAGAATCTAAATGTTTTATCATGCCAGCAGGCCCAGAGGAAAACGAAACTCCAAATTCTGAGCCCTGATTCACAGTGTCTACATTTATAGGTTGTTTGGCATCATTTTAGACCCATCCTATCATTGGAGCTTTTTCCTCTTAAAAAAAAGAAAAAGAAAAAAAGCCCTAATTTATGCAACTGGCAGCCTGGTGCAGGGTCTCTAACATACAGCTTGCTTACAGAAACAGGTAAGAAGAAAGGGCTCTTTTCACAGGCTTCTTTTACATTTCAAGAGTGCAGTCCGGCTCCTAAGGCAGTTATTTATAACCCAAAAGGTAGGGACTCATGGTTAATTATGCTTCCCAGAGAAAGGCTAGGGGGTAGGGAGGACAAAACTGACCCTTTCCCCAGGCATTGGTTTATGACCATAACTTTTTTTTTTTTTTTTTAACAAGGGATTTAATCTAGTGGCGCTTAACCTCTAAGCCACATCCAAGCCCTTTTTATATATTTTATTAGAGCCAGGGCCTTGATAAGATGCTGAGGCTGGGTTTGAAATCATGATCCTCCTGCCTCAGCCTCTGGAGTCACTGGGATAACAGGTGTGTGCCACTGGACCTAACTCATTTTTTAAAAATATATTTTTAGTTGTAGACGGACACAGTACCTTTATTTTATTTATTTATTTATTTATCTTTATGTGGTGTTGAGGATTGAACCCAGTGCTTCACACGTTAGGCAAGAGCTCCACCACGGAGCTACAGCCCCAGCCCACCATCACAACCAGGTCTGGTTTTGCCATCACAGTGTAACAAAAAACTCGGTCCCTGTCCCTAATGCAATCAACGCCAATTTAATAATGAGGACACCGTTTTGAGCAAAAAAGGAAAAAAGTTTATTGCTTTGTTAGCAAAGGAGAACACAGAGGACTCCAGTTCCAAAGGTTGTGACTCTTGATCAGGAAGTACTGGAAGGTTTTAAAGGAACCTTTCAAGGATTACCTTCCAGGTGTGCTATGGTAGGGAATCCTAAGGGGGGGTCCCAGGGTACCCTAAAGGCGTGTTAGGATTCACTTGTTAATTTGGGAGATATTCACTTCCCAGATCCTCTGTAGGCATCTCCTTCTTGTAGTGGGTGTGTACAAGGGCAATTAACTTGGGGAAGAAAAGATAACACTTCTCCCTAATCTTGTTAGGGATGGGGGAAGAGCAGAGAGGAGAGGAAAAAAAAAAAAAAAAAACTTTAAAAAAAAACTTGGGTCAGGTTGTGGCTCAGTGGTAGAGCGCTTGCCTAGCTTGCATGAGGCACTGAATTCGATCCGCGGCACCACATTAAAAAACAAAACAAAACAAAACAAATGAAGGCATTGTGTCCATCTACAACTAAAAAAAATATTAAAAATAAATAAGCCTTAGAGCAATAAGGGGTACATTCAGAAGGTGAGAGGGAGCTTTTAGAGCCAGGGCCTTGATAAGTTGCTGAGGCTGGGTTTGTTACAATATTACTAGGGATTGAACCCAGGATTTGTGGGCTAACCAAATGCTCTACCACTGAGCTATATCCCCAGTCTGAGACTTTCCCCCACTAGTGATTGAACCCAGGGGCATTTTTTAAAAAAACATTTTTTTAGATGTTGATGGACCTTTATTTTATTCATTTATTTATATGTAGTGCTGATAATCAAAGCCTCACACATGCTAGACAAGTGCTCGACCAGCAGCTTGTGGCTACAACTCCAACCCAAGGGGGGCACTTTTACTACTGAGCTGCATCCCCAGTTATCTAAATTTTCTTTTTTAATATTTATTTTTATTTTTCAGTTTTCGGCGGACACAACATCTTTGTTTGTATGTGGTGCTGAGGATCGAACCCAGGCCGCACGCATGCCAGGCAAGCGCGCTACCGCTTGAGCCACATCCCCAGCCCAGTTATCTAAATTTTATTTTGAAACATCATCTTGCTAAATTGCCTAAGCTGTCCTCAAACTTGTGATCTTCCTGCCTCAGCTTCCCAAATAGCTGAGATTACAGGTGTGTGCCACTGTGCTTAGCAAGAATTTTTTTTTTTTTTAATGTGGGATGTAATTCATGGTCTTTTGGTTTTAAAAGATTTACCTCACTTCTTTTCTTCCAAACCACATCTTGAAAGCCTATCTAGATCTGTGGTAGACTTGGTTCCCTGTTTGCCAGAAAAACTTGCACATTCAGTACTCAATGTTTGATCCTTTGATAGTTTTCATTTTTCTTTTTTAACCCTATTCAGTTTTGTTTGTTTTTGATCCCAGGGATTGAAACCAGGGGTGCTTAACCACTGAGCAACAGCCCCAACTCTTTTTATCTAAAAAAAAATATATTAATTTTTATTTTTTTATTTTTTACTAGGGATTTAATCCAGGGTATATAACACTGAGTCTCATCTCCAGTTCTTTTTATTTTGAGACAGGGTTTCAATAAGTTGTTTAGGGCTTCACTAAATTGCTGAGTCTGGCCTTGAACTTGCCATCCTCCTGCTCAACCTCCCCAGTTGCTGGGATTATAGGTGTGCACCACTGTACTAGGCCCCTATTTACTTTTTAAACCTTAAATTGTTTTAAAAGACTTTTTATTTTTATTTATTTTTTTGGTTATAGTTGGACACAATACCTTTATTTTTATTTATTTATTTATATGTGGTGCTAAGGATCGAACCCAGGGCCTCACATATGCTGGGCAAGTGCTCTACCACTAAGCCACAACTCCAGCCCCTTAAAAGATTTTTAATGACTTGTACTTTAGGAATATTTTTGGTGAAACTGATAAAGAAAAGATAGTTCTGTTTTTTTGTTGTTTGCAGTGCTGGGGTTTGAACCCAGGGTCTCAAATGGGCCTGGGTCAGCACCCTACTACAAAGCTACATCCCCAGCCCCTAGTCTTCATATAAGGAAAAAAAGACAATCTGGATTTGGCAATACCAATTATTTACAGGTGTGATCATTTATTCACATGGGTCTACAATTACTTAACAAAATCTTGACATTTCCTAAGAGTAAAGCATTCTAAAAATGGTGTGGCTATGGGCTGGGGATGTGGCTCAAGCGGTAGCACGCTCGCCTGGCATGCGTGCGGCCCGGGTTCGGTCCTCACCACCACATACAAACAAAGATGTTGTGTCTGCTGAAAATAAATATTTAAAAAAAAAAATTCTCCTTTCTCTCTCTCAAAAAAAAAAAAAAAAAAAAACCAACAAAAAATTTGTGGCTAATGATAGATGCTGTTAATGCCTCACAACTGGAAGTAGGTACTATTTATTAATACTGTAATGAGGAAACTGAAGCACAAAGGTCACCAACCAGAAAATGAGGGGCCTGAGTTCATACTCTGAGTATACTTTCAGTTCTTGTTTTGTTTTGGGGGGAGTGTATAACTTTTTAACTTCTCATAGTGCTTTCACATTTATTTGATTAAACAAAAAGTGTATAATACAGATATATCTGGATAATAAAGAGTGTATTTCTTGCCAGGCATGGTGGCACACGCCTGTAATCTCAGGGGCTAGGAGAGGCTAAGTCAGGATTAGGAGGATTAGGATTTCAAAGCCAGCCTCAGCAATGGGCAAGGTGCTTAGCAACTGAGTGAGACCCTGTCTCAATAAAATACAAAATAGGGCTGGGAATGTGGCTCAGTGATTGTGTGCCTGAGTTCAATTCCTGGTACAAAAAAAAAAAAAAAAACAGGTGCTAAGCAACTCAGTGAGACCCTGACTCCAAATAAAATACAAAATAGGAGCTGGTGATATAGCTCACTTGGTAGAGTGCTTACCTGGCATGCACAAGGCCCTGGGTTCAATCTCCAGCACCACAAAAATGAATAAAATACAAAATTGGGCTGGAAATGGGGCTCAGTGGTCAAATACCCTTGAGTTCAATCCCTGGTAACCCCCACCTCCAAAATGAGAAAGTTTTGGGCTGGGGATATAGCTCAGTTGGTAGAGTGCTTGCCTTGCACGCACAAGGCCGTGGCTTCAATCCCCCAGCCCCCCACCACACACACAAAATACAAAATAGGGTTGGGGACCCAGCTCAGTGGTCCCCAGCATCAACAGCAAAGAAAATTGCTGCCTCAGCCATTTGTACTGAAGTTGAGACATTTGTTTCAAACTGATGCTAATTTTGTTAATTTGAATTAATTTGCATATATTTTTATGGAAAAATAAAGCAAAAATGTGCATACACATTTTCATACACAATTTCAGGCACATAGAACTGGCAATTTTGTCATATTCTCTTCACATATTTGATCCATTCTTTAAATTTTTAATTTCAACATACAGAAAAGTAGAGATGGTTGAAAGTGTAGCTCAAAAAACGGAGGCATGCCAGTACCAAAAAAAAAAAAAAAAAAGTACCTAGGATATTCTTGCTAACACTTTATCTTTTGGGTTTGCCAAATCGGGATGGTTAGATAATTTGCTGCAGATATCATTTTTGTTTTTCTTTTCTTTCTTCTTTTTTTGGGAGAAATAACCTGAGGCGCTTTACGCTATACCCCCCAGCCCATTTTTAAGACAGGGTTTCGCTAAATTACTGAGGTGATGGAGATCCTCCTGCGACAGCGTGGCGAGTCGCTGGCATTATAGGCGTGTCCCGACGCGCCTGGCTAGTTTAAAAAAAAAAAAAAAGTTAACTTACGTTAACAAAGTGCATCTACAAAGTGCGACTCGTGACAATGACAAGTTCCATGCCAGCCTGGGAAACTTAGGCCACTTCAGAGTAAAGAAATAAAAAGGGCTGGGGAAGTAGCCCAGTGGAGGCCCCTGGGCTCAATCCCCAGCCGGCACCCAGGAAAAGACGCACTCACGCTCCAGGCATTCCGCCATCAACTCTGAAAAAACGGCAGTTTTGCAACCAATACTGCTTCCCTCTACCCTTTTTTAACTTCCTCCACAACTCAGTTTTCAACACTTCCAAAGTATAAAGTGTCCAGGAAGTAACAACTATGAACTTTAAGTAAAGGAGGAGAAAGAACCCCTCGGAAGAAGCACGGCCGAAGCACGGAAAACTCAAGATTCGGACAGGTGGACAACGGCATGGCCGCGTGGAGGGGCCCCGCCCAGGCCCTGCGTGTATTTGGCGCCAAACTCCGAGAGCTCTTACACTGCGGGTGTGTCGGCGTCTCGCGAGAAGTTCGGTTCACTCGCTGCGTCCAGCGGGGCGCCCACCGCGCAGAGGCTGCAGGCGGCGTGAGCTGAAAGCCGGTTCCGCGCGAGTGAAGTTCTTGGTGAGGAGGCTTCTTTCGGAGCTTGACAGGAGCTGGGGAGTCTCAGGGAGCTGGTGAGGAGCTGGAGAACAGGATTTCGGCGGAGCGCGCCTGGAGCGGGGGGCGGCCGGGCCGGCCTGGACCGGTGGGGGCGGGCACGTTTACCTGAGTTGCCGTTCAGGGATGCCTGCCGCTAAGCCGAGCCTTCTGGCGGGAGCGAGCGCGCTTCCGGGTCCCTCCGCTTCTGTAGATGGCCTTATAAACACAGAGGGCGCCTTGTGGATGTGCAGTGAATGAACCCGGTTGAACCGGGGGAGAGTTGGAGAGGAGGCTGGGAGGGGTGATGTTTTCAGCGGTGGGACCCAGGGGAATTAAAGTCAGACAGAGGGCTTCTGTTCCGACGACTTGGGAACATGGGAAAGTTGGACATGGGAAACGGAAGGGTCTGGGAACGAATTGTGGTTTGGATATTACGTGTGTTAATCTTCAATCCTCTGAAAGTTTGGGGATCAGAGGAGGAAGTTAAGAGTTTGATCAGTGTCTTAAAAAGAGGCAGTTATGCCACCATTGTCAAGGCGTGAAAGAAGTGAAGGAAATGTGATCTGCAGCTAAGGAGCATCAGTTTACTGACACTCCTCGCCCTATGCCCCATGCCCGAACACTTCCTTGATGAACTTAATATAGTTTGTGCCTTGTCACCAAACTCAGAGCTCCCTGTCAACCTCGAATTTCTGAACCCCACTTCTTTCCAAAGGACTTAATTGAAACAGAGGTAAATATACTTGTTTTATTTATTTTTAAAGACTGAGTCTGTGTGTTCCCCAGGGTGACCTGGAATGCTTGGGCTCAGGGATCTTCCTGTCTTAGCATGCTGGGACTATAGGTGCATGGCACTTTGCCTGGTTTGTAATTCTTTTCTCTACTTCCTTCACTAACAAATATATATTGAGCACCTGTTGTGTACCAGCAGTAGGGATGCAGTGGAGGAACACAAAGAGCCCTACCTGGTCTAGTATGGTAAACAAACATTAAATAGGCACACAAAACCTAAGGTTGAAATGATAATTACTGTGAGACTTGGTATTATCAGTGCTTATTAAAAGAGGATTTAAATTGAGGAAATTGGGATAGATTTTCTGAGGAGGTGGTAATGGAAATCTGAAAGGGATTAGGAGTCAGGGAAGAGCATTTAAGATAGGAAATAGCAATTGCAAAGATCCAAGGCCATGAGGGATATGGCTCTTTCAAGGAACTGAAAGAAGGGGCAAAGAGAGTTATGTAAAGTGGGGCCAAAGAGGTATAAAGAGGCCAGTTTACTCATGACTTTGGGGTTTTTATTCTTAAAACAGAAGCCATTGAAAAGAAGTCTCAGGTGCTTATTAACTCATCAAGTACAAGTCTCAGGTACTTATTAACTCATCAAGTAGTTGATGTGAAATGATTTTGTTCAAAATCATATTCAGTGGTAGAGTCTATATTAGAACTCAGTGCCAGTTTCTAGCCTAGTCTTTTTCCTCATTGTTTTCTTCTCTCTTTTTTTTTTTTTTAATGATGTGTGAGTCTAAAATGTGGCTTACCCATGAACTTGCTTCATCTGGAACTTAACTGTATAATAGGAATATTATTTTGGATAAATAAGAATAATTTTACTTTTTTTTTCCCCTAGAGAAAAAAATGTTAGAACCGCAAGAGAATGGCTTAGTTGACCTGCCAGATTATGAACATGTAGAAGATGAAACTTTTCCTCCTTTCCCACCTCCAGCATCTCCGCAGAGAGATGGTGAAGGAGCTGAACCTGATGAAGGTCTGTATAGAGTTTCACAAAAGTGTCCATGTTCACTTATCCATCCATCAGCTTATAAATAATAAATTTGTAAGTAAGGCTTAAATTATTTAATGCTGCTTCTTGATATATTTCATCAGGGTCAGGGACCAGAGCACCTGTTCCTGTACCTGTAAAGAGAACAGTTAAAAGGAATATTCCCAAGTTGGATGCTCAGAGGTACGTGTTTTCCATACACATTTATACTTTATAGGTATTGTTTTTTTCCTAATGTTATAAGCTTTGGGTTGGGATGAATTGAAAATCAGATTGTTCTATAAACACTTGTTTCCATTTAGGAGAAAATATTTTTTTTTCTATGGTCTTGGTTTGGACTTTACTCTAGGAAACTTGAAATTCAAAATGTTTTTCTATTTACAGATTAATTTCAGAGAGAGGACTTCCTGCCTTAAGGCATGTGTTTGATAAGACAAAATTCAAAGGGAAAGGTCATGAGGTAAGAAAGGTCTTATTTTCCTTTTTGTCTTTTTTTTTTTTAATATCTTTTATAGTTGTAGAGGGACAGAACGCCTTTATTTTATTTGTTTATTTTTATGTGGTGCTGAGGATCGAACCCAGTGCCCCACGCATGCCAAGCAAGCACTCTGCCACTGAGCTACAGCCCCAGCCCTAGTCTTGTTTTTTAAAATAGCAGTAAACTGTGGGCTCATTATGGTCTTGAGAATCTTTAAATATTTCCATTAATCATAATATCACCTGAAAAGTAGTTGTGATGTAGTGGAAAAGGTACTATTTAAAGAATTAGAAAATATGTCTGTGTAGTCTCATTTTTTGTCACATCATATGTAGATATACATACATATTATGTAAAGTCATAGCTTTAGGTAAAATCATTTCTGAGTCTCTAAGCCTGAGTTTAAAGTTATAAATTTAGAGGAAGCTAGGTGTGGTGGTGCACACCTGTAATCCAATGACTTGAGAGGTGAAAGCAAGAGGATCACAGGTGTGAGGCCAGCTTGGGCAACTTCGTGAGACCTGTCTCAAATTTAAAAAAAAAAAAAAAGATGAGGTATAGCTTAATGGTAAAGTATCTCTGGGTTCAATACCCATTAGCAAACACAAATACACACACACAGATAGGAGGGAATAGAATTTACTTTGTTCTTCAAAGAATGATTTTAAACTTCATGAGGGCAAAGACTCTGCCTGTATTGATCACTTATATGTCCCCAAGATATGAGACAGTGTCTGGTTAATAGATATCAGTAAAGTTTATGAAAACATTTAATAACAGATGTACACTGTATAAATGTATGTTTTAAAATTCTCTTATCTTTGAATAATAAAGCTAGGTAGGTTTTTGGTAGATAATCTTTTTATAGGGCTTTGCAGTTTAAAGTATTTCAGATATGTTCTCTGTTAATTTTCGTGAGTGATGGTCCCATTATCTAGTCACAGACTTAGGGTTTTGAGTGAGTGACCAATGGCCAATAATTAAAACTGAGCCTAGTCTTCATGTTTAATTGCCCAACTAAAATAATATTGACAGTAACATTTAGGTGTGTGGTATGCAGGATAATTTGTAAGGAGAAAGAAACTGGAGGTCGTCAACAACTCAGGCTGTTGTACTACCTGAGGGATAAGGTAGTAATAGTAGTAGTAGTACTAGTACTAGACGAGATAGGATAGTGGTAGATGAAATTTTCAGGTATTAGTGGTGAATTGGTACTTTGAATGTATGAAGTCTTGATCATGTTTATAATAAACCTTTATTAAAATAAGTAAGTTTGTATGAAGAATAGGCATTTTGTGTTTTCTCATTGGGCCAGAATGTGCTTTGAGTTTACTTTATTCTGCATTTTGCCCTTAGAAATTTTTACTATTTTCTCACAATTTTGAACACTCACTACTTTTTCTTCTTATATTAACTTGGGACTTAACTGTATTTAGTTGTTTTTTTTTTTTTTTTTTTAACTATCATGTTTTTGCAATGTTGGGGATTGAACCCAGGACTTTGAGAGCACTAAGCAAATGCTCTACCACTGAGCTATGCCCCCAGCACAGTTTTTTCTTTTCTTGGTTCCTTTGTGTCTAATGTGACATTGTGAGGTGGTTAATCAGCTACTTCCAACTGGAAAATGATTTTAGGTAATTGAATCTTTAAAATAATTTATACCTTTATTATCAGAAGGGGAGAATGAAGAGAGATTGTGTTCTTAGTATTACATATTTAGTCAGTGATAGAGTTGGTAGTTTTGACATTTGCTTCTAGTCATGGTCAAATAAAAATAGCAACATTTCAGAATTTACATAGTGTCAGGTGCACTGTTTGCTTGTTTGATACCTGAGATTGAACCCCAGTGTGCTTAACCACTGAGCCATATCAGGGTTTTTATTTTATTTCTTTATTTTTTAATTTTTGGTACTAGGGATTGAACCCAAGGGTGCTTGACCACTGAGCCACATACCTAGCCCTTTTATATTTTATTTTGAGACGGGGTCTCGCTAAGTTGCTAAGGCTTCGCTAAGTTGCTAAGACTGGCTTTGAATTTGTGATCCTCGTGCCTCAGCCTCCTGAACCTCTGGGATTACAGGTATGCTCCACCATGCCTGTGGCACATTGTTTTTATTAATCCTTACAATAACCCTGTGAGGTATGTATATTAGTCTCACACATGAGGAAATAGGTACAGAGATGTAAATGGCTTTTAAGTGATGGAATTGGAATTTGACTTTATGTAGTCTGATGTAGAGCCTGTGCTTTAATCATTCTCCTATTTTAAAATACTGTAAAGTGAAGAATGAATATTTTATAGCAAAACCAGGAATTTATAACTTTACTTTTCATGAGTCAAGTTTATTAAAATTTATTTTTAATTTACATTTTTTAAAAAAATCTTAATTGGAATTTCAAATATGGAGAGGTATTAATGGTTTGAGAATGTTTAAACTGTTCTTTCTAGTCTCTGCCCTTGGGGTTTTTAAATATATTCCTTACAGTTCTGAATTCTCAGTGATTTTTTCTAAGTATATGATTTTGGGGTCTGTCAGTGTTTAGTTATTCCTGAAAGTTTTTTTTTTATTATTATTATTGTTCTTTTTAGATACACTTGATAGTAGAGTGTATTTTAACCTTTTATACATATATGGACTATAACTTATTCCAGTTAGGATTCCTGAGAGATATTTTGACATATTAAAGCTCATTTTGGGGTTTTACTTTACAATTCTGAAAAGACACATATTATTATCTTGGAAATTTTCTTACTGGTATTTTTTCATCTGTTTTTTAATTTTGTTTATTTATGTTTTGTGGGGCTAGGAATTGAGACCAGAGGTGTTCTACCACAGAACTACACCTTCTGCCCTTTTTATTTTTTGAGATAGGATCTCGCTAAGTTTCTGAGGTTGGCCCTGAAATTGTGATCCTCCTGTGTCAGCCTTGGAAGTATCTAGGATTGCAAACATGCACCATCATGCCCAACTTCAGCTCCTCTGATTTTTAAAAATATGTATCCAGTGCTCTTTTAGAACTGTAATCCTCCAAGCCCTTAGTAAATATTTTTCTTTGTAAATTTCCTTCTAAAAGTTTCCTAACCTTATAAATATGACACCAATGACTTTGGCATTTCTTTTCAGTTCTGAAATCTGCTGACAAGGCCAATGTGAGAATGAGTCTTCTATTTAGCATTTTTATTTTTATGTGCCAGGCTGAAGACTTGAAGACACTAATCAGAAACATGGAGCACTGGGCACATAGGCTATTCCCCAAACTGCAGTTTGAGGATTTTATTGACAGAGTTGAATACCTGGGAAATAAAAAGGAAGTGCAGGTAAGTATTGTGATTATTATGAAAGTTGTTCATAGTGCTAAACAGAACAAAGGTAAATGTAGCTGAGGTTAGATTGCTATTTTGGGGTTTTCATTTTGAAATTTGTTGTGGTAGAGAGGGAAAATTAATAGTGTTTATTTGAAGGACAATTCTTTAGAAACTAAGAATTGAATAAATGATCATTTCTCTTCCTAACATTCAGATGAAAATGTAAAAATATCTTCTTTATTGTCAGACCTGTTTAAAACGAATTCGACTTGATCTCCCTATTTTACATGAAGATTTTGTTAGCAATGATGGTAAGTATATAGGTTTATTTGCTTTATAACAATTTTGCTTTTAGAAATGGATCCAGTTGGGGTAGGTAACAGAGGACTGTGTTCTCAATCTGTATTGTGTATATAATCAGTACAGTTGATAGGAACAAGTTAAAATGCATTAGGAAATCTAGAATGTATATGAAATTTGTTTTTTTTTTTTCTTTTTTAGGGGAGTGGTACTGGGGATTGAACTCAGGGCCACTCAACTACTAAGCCATATCCCCAGCCCTATTGTATTTTATTTAGAGACAGGTCTGAGTTGCTTAGCACATGCCATTGCTAAGGCTGGCTTTAAACTCATGATCCTCCTGCCTCAGCCTCCCAAGCCACTGGGATTCCAGGCATGTGCCACCACGCCTGGCTGAAATTTGTTTTTTTTTTTTTAATATTTTTTAGTTGCTGACAGATCTTTATTTTTTTTCATACGTGGTGCTGAGAATCAAACCCAGTGCCTCACACATACCAGGCACGTGCGCTACCACTCAGCCCCAGCCCCAGCCCTGCTTCTTAAAGATATAGTTGCAGGGCTGCGATTGTGGCTCAGTGGCAGAGTGCTTGCTTAGCATGTGTGAGGCACTGTTTCAGCACCACGTATAAATAAATTAAACAAAAAAAAGTGAACTTGTGAGAATTTGTCTGACAATTAATCCTTTATAGTGTTTGTTAATAAAAATGTATCAAGATAGAGTGGTCGGGCATGGTGACACATGCCTGTAATACCAGCAGCTCAGGAGGCTGAGGCAGGAGGATCGCAAGTTTAAAACCAGGCTCAGCAACTTAGTGAGGCCCTAAGCAACTTAGTGAGGCCCTGTCTCAAAATTTAAAAAAATTAAAAAGGACTGGGGATGTGGCTCAGTAATTAAGTGCCCCTGGATTAGGCAGAATACAGTGATGATGAAAGTTTGCATTTCACTTATAGTGCACATTCTGAATGTAGGATTTTAGTAAGACTCATGTGACTGTTCCTGATGTTGATTGCATTTGTTAGTTGTACAGTGCAACCATAGACAGTCACACACATTAACACAGATGGTTCCTGCCGACAGGATCTGTACAGTTATCAGATTTTCTGTGCGATGGCTCCATACATGTTTTGTAACTTTTAATAGATGTGGGAAATACAGGTTCCATATTGAATCCCCCAAAGTTAATTATAAGTTGCTTTTAAAAGTGAGATGGAGGGGCTGAGGATATAGCTCAGTTGGTATAGTGCTTGCCTCACATGCACAAGGCCATGGGTTCCATCCCCAGCATCACAAAAAAAAAAAAAAGTGAGAAGGAGTTTGGTGTGATGGTGTACACCTGTAATCCCAGTGACTTGGAAACCTGAGCAGGAGGATTGCAAGTTCAAGGCTAGCCTGGTAAGCTTAGTGAGTCCCTAAGCAATTTAAACTCTGCCTTAAAAAAAAAAAAAAAAAAGGTAGAGGGGAAGGCTGGGAATGTAACTTAGTGGTAAAGTATCCCTGGGTTCAATTCCCAGTACCCACCACCCTGTTAAAAAAAAGTGAAGGAATGTGATTTAAGTTATCTGGGGTTTTAATTTGGGGGGAGGGCAGGTAGTGGGGATTGAACTCAGGGGCACTCAACTTCTGAGCCACATCCCCAGCCCTATTTTATATTTTATATAGACAGGGTCTCACTGAGTTGCTCAGTGCCTTGCTTTTGCTGAGGCTGGCTTTGAACTCACGATCTTCCTGTCTCAGCCTCCTGAGCTGCTGGGATTACAGGCCTGCTAATTGTTTTTTTTTTTTTTTTTGGTTTTGTTTTTATCCCCTTTATATCCTAGTTAAAGCAATACACTGCCTCATCAGTGGTTACATTCATATCTTTTCCCCCATACAACATTGTTTATATTAAAGAGATCATTTACTACTAAAGTAGTTTTTCTTTTGTGGCTCATGAAAAATACTTGTTTGGGTATTTCATTATTATTGATGTAGAATCTTCTAAGCTCTGTAAGATAAAGCATATTAAAAACGTCACTGGTGGGGGCTAGGGTTGTGGCTCAGCAGTAGAGTGCTCACCTAGCACGTGTGAGGCCCTGGGTTCCATCCTCAGCACCACATAAAAATATATAAACAAAAATAAAGGAATTGTGTCCAACTACAACTAAAACTAAATATTAAAAGAAAAAGAATACCTCACTCATAATTGGTTCTAATGCCTGTTTCTTCTCCAGCAGTATTAGTATTCTATTAGTATTTTTTGACAAAGGAATGCATTTTAGTTTCTTGACACATAAATATTTTACCATTCCAGGAAGGAAAAGTGGCTTTTTAACTACAAAGGAAGGAGTTTCCAAAGAGGGTTTTGTGTAAAGGGCTGGATTAAGTATATATCACTAAGTAATTGTAGAGGTTTATTTTCATATTTTGGGATATTTTCTACTATTTTACCTAATATCATAAGTCATAATATATATTATAGGTCAGGGATGAGATATAAATTCATATTTCAAGTGGGGATATAGTGATTTAAAATTTTCAAGTGGCTTTGTCAGATCTGTTGGAGTTATCACATCTTTTTAAAATATTTTATTATTTGTAGTTGGACACAATAACTTTATTTATTTATATGTGGTGCTGAGGATCTAACCCAGGGCCTTGCATGTGTGAGGCGGATGCTCTACCGCTGAGCCATAATCCCAGTCCCTGGGGTTATCGTTTTTTAATCCCATAATGTAGATGACGCAGAGAGAAAGTGAAGTCTCATCTCTGCCATTTTGTTATTTTTTGCTTGTGTTTCTATTCTACCTGAAGGCATTTTGTTCTTTTTCAGATCTTTTTAAACTACCACTTGTGCATTTTGCTGGTGTTTGGTAAAAACACAATGTCAGTTTACTTGCCTAGGCAATCAGAAGCATCTCCATGTCATATTATGCTGAATTTTGAAAATGAACGAGGGCCTGTTTCTTGCATTTTTCAGTTCAGTTCATAGAACAGACTAATTCTGTGATATGGACAATTGATAGTTTAGCACTTAAAGTCCTTTCATTTTTGGCTTTTGATGCTGGGGATTGAACCCAGGTCCTTGTGGATGCTGGACAAGCACCCTACTCACTGAGCCACATCCTCAGCCTTGGCCCTCATTTTATTTTCAGTTTTTGAGATGGGGTCTCATTATGTTGCCCAGGTTGGCCTCAAACTTGCAATCCTCTTGCCTCAGTCTTCTGAATAACTGGGATTAGAGGTGTAAGCCACTGTGTCCAGCTTCCCAGTCCTCATTTTAAATATGTTAATAAAATTTAATTTTTTTTGTTGGGGGCAGATACTAGGAATTGAACTTAGGGGTATTTAACCCCTGAGGCCACATCCCAGCCCTATTTTGTATTTTATTTAGAGATAGGGTCTCACTAAGTTGCTTAGTGCTGTGCTTTTGCTGAGTGTGGCTTTGAACTCATGATCCTCCTGCCTCAGCTTCCTGAGCCACTGGGATTACAGGCATGTGCCACTGTGCCTGACTTAATTTTTCTTAATTATTATTTGCAGTGTTGGGGATTTAACTCAAGACCTTGCGTATGCTAGGCAAGTACTCTGCCACTTAATAATATTTTCATTTGACTAAACATGCACCTTTAAGGTGTTTTATAAAAATTTCTTGGTCAGGTGTGGTGGCACATATCTATAATTTAAGCAGTTTGGGAGGCTGAGGCAGGAGGTCACAAATTCAAAGTCAACTTCATCAATTTAGTGAGGCCCTAAGCAATTTTACAAGATCCTATCTCAAAATAAAAAGAGCTGGGGATGTTTCTCAGTGGCTAAGTGCCCCTGGGTTCAATTCCTAGTATTCCCCAATAAAAATTTTTTTTTTCTTTTACTTGTTTGAATCAAGCATGTATTTGCAATATTCTCATACCTCATGAATTGTTTCTTCAGATGCAGCCACTTGCCACCATTTTATTATGTTTTGTTTTCTTTTGTTCATACTGGGGTTGAACCCAGGGGCTACGTCCCTACCCAGCCCTTTTTTATCTTTTATTTTAGCATAGGGTCCAAACTGACCTCAAACTTGGGATCCTTTTGTCTCAGCCTCCTGAGTTACTGGGATCACAGGCATGTATCACTGTGCCATGACCTATTGCCTCTTCAAGCCACTTTTCAGTTAAAATCTGCATAATCTCTTTTTTTCTAAGGCTTCAGTTGTACTAATTTTTTCTTTTCTACTGCAGATGAAGTGGGGGAAAGCAAAGGCCTTGATGTAACTGCTGCCGAATTAGATCCCTTTTTGACAGACTCATCTGAAAGTGAGAAGTTTGCTTCTGAGTTAAGTAGAAACCTAACAGAAGAGCAACAACAAAGAATTGAGAGAAATAAACAACTGGCCTTGGAAAGAAGGCAGGCAAAGCTACTGAGTAATAGTCAGTCCCTAGGAAATGGTAAATTTTATGCTTGGTTTTATGAGTTGCCATTAATATATCATACGCATGTTGAAAATTTTAACTTCTCTACTATCTACCTAAATAAACTACCTCCTGGAATGGAAAAGTGTGATATTAAGTTTGTGTGTGTGTGTGTGTGAGAGAGAGAGAGAGAGGGAGGGAGGGAGGGAGGGGAAGAGAGCTATTTGGAAATATTGAAAGAATGAGTTTAAGATGGTTTTCTGGATAGCTCAATATCTCCTAGGATTCTGAATTGTTCAAAAATATATTCTTCCCTGACTTTAAATCATAGACCAATTGAGAATTTTAGAGCCATTTGTTGTGACACAAATAGGTACTAAAATTTTTTTTTTTTTAATATTTATTTTTTAGACACAATACCTTTATTTATTTATTTTTATGTGGTGCTGAGAATCGAACCCAGGGCCTCGCACATGCTAGGCGGGCGCTCTACCGCTGAGCCACAACCCCAGCCCCACTAAAATTCTTTTTATTGTATTGTGTTCTGTTATGAGGTGCACTTTTGGTGGCTGTTCATTTGCTTATCCCTTCCCACTTTACAAACTGCCTTAAGATTTGCTCTTTATTTATTTGGAGCCAGGGATTGAACCCACAGCTTTGTGTATGATAATGTACCTGCTCTACAGTTGAGTTATATATCCTCAGCTTTAAATTTGCTGTTTTTAAAAATGATTATGGGGTTAATGCTATATAAATAAGCATTAAAACTATATTTAAAAAGAATCACAAGTTTTCTCAATTTCTAGATTTTTCCTTCAAAGTGGGAAAAATAATTATATGGTAAGTAAAGACCATATTGTAAAACAAGTTTCACTTAATATTACAACATTCTTAAATATTGTGACTACCAGTCATGATATTTTTTCAGCTAAAATGAACTTAGTTTTTATCTTTACCAATGTTTTATTAGTACCATGTGAAAAATTACATGAATATTGGGCTGGGACTATAGCTCAGTGGCAGAGCACTTACCTAGCATGTGTGAGGCACTTGGTCCGATACTTAGCAATACAACAAAGGTATTCTGTTCATCTACAACTACAAAAATAAATTACATGAAGATAAAATTAACAGTAGTGGCTTTCTTGCCATCTCAATATATACCTGGTAATAGGTATTTAAGTCTAACCTCTTTATAAGATATAACTTAAAATTTGCCCAAATAAAAGTAATTTTCCTAAATTTTCTTTACTTTAGATCACTTTGACATAAAATTATTATGCATTTGATTTTTTGAACCTCTTTCAAGTAGTTCTGATTTTGAATGAGAAGTTACACTTGGTTGTGAGTCAGCAGTTTGAATTTAAGCCAGGTGCAGTGGTGCATCCCTATAATCCCAGCAGCTTGGGAGACTGAAGCAGGAAGATCACAAGTTCAAGGGCAGCCTCTGCTATTTAGTGAGGCCCTAAACAACTTAGCAAGACTCTGTCTCAAACTAAAAAAAAGAAAGGGCTGAAGCTATAGCCCAGTGGTAAAGTATCCTAATACCAAAAATTTTTTTAAAAGTTGGAGTTTAGTATCATTCAAGACCCCTTGCACCAGGTGTGGTGGCCCATGCCATAATCCCAGCTACTTGAGAAACTGAGGCAGGAGGATCACAGGCTTGAGGCCAGTCCCAGCAATTTAGCAGGACTCTTTTAAAACAATATCTTTATTTTTATGTGGTGCTGAGGATCGAACCCAGGGCCTTCCACATGCTAAGCGATTGCTTTACCACCAAGCCATAACCCCAGCTCAAGACTCTTTATCAAATAAAATGGGCTTGGGATGTAGTTCATTGTAAAGCATCCTAGGTTTGATCCCTAGTATAGAGCAGGGGTTTGCTAAGTGCACACATAGTACCACTGAGCTATTCACCTAGCCCCAAGACCCTTTGCATTTTAAGTGGACTTTATACAAGTGTAAAAATCTCATAGGATTAGGTGTAATCAAGCTGGGTATAGTGGCTCCTGTAATCCCAGTAGCTCAGGAGGCTAAGGCAATAGGATGGCAAGTTCAAAGCCAGCTTCAGCAACTCAGTGAGGCCCTAAGCAACCCAGTGATAAATAAAATATAAAAAAGGGCTGGGGATGTGGCTCAGTGGTTGAGTCCCCCTAGGTTCAATCCGTGGTAACAACAAAAAAAGTAATCATAATTAAATGATCATAGGTTTTATTTCTACTAACCCAAGCTTTTGAAGATATTTATACCTTGGATATAAGATTGAATCTGGTCCTTATGAATAATAATAATATAATTTTTCCTTTAGACATGTTAATGAATACACCCAAGGCACAGACAGTTGAAGAGATTTGTATTGATGAAGACCAAAATGAGGAGTCAAATGGATTAAACAAAGACATTTTAGTCAGTTCACATAATGATGCTTCTGTATATGAAGAGGAGCAATTAAAATTAGAGGAAACACAACTGGACCAATCCTTTTAAAATGTGCAAAGGTAATTTTATGCTTCATCCAGAAGTGTTATCAAAGTTAGATACTCCTCCCCTAGAAAAAGTATCTATTAACTCTTCTGCAAGTTTGGGATTATTGTGTATTTTGTCTGCTTTGTAAGAAAACCCTTTTGTAGTAAAAGTGTTTGGATTCTTGTTTAAACTCTGATATTTATTTATAATTGTCACTAATATTAGTAAAGTCTTTTTTTTATATATAGATATGACTTCATAAAGTGATTATTAGTTAAGCAGCTTCTAATACTAGTGTGTATTAAATGCCTTATTTCCACTAAATTGCATGTTTTAAGATGTAAATATGTATTTAAATTTTTTTGGGGGGTGCTACTGGGAATTAAACCTAGGAGTGCTATACCATTGAGCCCTTTTTAAGACAGGTCTTGCTAAATTGCTGAGGTTGTCCTTGAACTTGTGATCCACCTACCTTTTCCCCAGATCACTGGGATTGCAATTATGTGTCACCAAGCCTGACTTGACTTCACTTTTAAAATTTTGTTTAGAGACAGGATCTTGCTAAGTTGCTTAGAGCTTCACTGAGCTGCTGAGGCTAGCTTTGAATTCACAATCCTCCTGCCTCAGCCTCCTGAGCCGCTGGGATTACAGGTGTGTGCCACTGTGCCAGGCTTAATGTCACTTTTTTTCTTTTGGTAATGGGGATTGAACTCGGGGGCACTCGATCACTGAGACACATCCCCAGCCCTGTTTTGTATTTTATTTAGAGACAGGGTCTCACTGTGTTGCTTAGTGCTTCACTTTTGATGAGGCTGGCTTTGAACTTGAAATTCTCCTGCTTCAGCCTCCCAAGCCACTGAGATTATAGGCATGCACCACTGTGCCCAGCCTTGGTGTCACTTTTTAATTAATTTTTTTCATGGCACTGGGTATTGACCCCAGGGCCTTGCACATCCTAGGCAAGCATTCTCTGCCACTGAGTTACACCTTCAGCCCCCCTAATGTCTGTTTTTTTTTTTTTTTTAATATTGTGTTTTAGTTGGACACTATACCTTTATTTTATTTGTATGTGGTGCTGAGGATCAAACCCAGAGCCCCACATGTGCTAGGGGAGCACTTTACTGCTAAGCCACAACCCTAGTCCCCTAATGTCTGTTTTTAAAAAGAAATAAAAATGTCTTCAGAAACTTTGTGAAAGTTTTTGATCACTGTTCTGAAATTATATTTTTGATAAAATGTTCACAGTGTTGCCTGTAGTTTGAGGAGTCACTTTAATAATTAAAAGGGCAAATGAAAGGCCAACGTATTATCTAACCATCATAGATTCTGGGGAAGTTCAAAGAATGCTCCTTGCTACCTTTTTGAATAGTTGGGAGGAAATTTGCCCAATATTATGAGTAACACAGACTGAGGGATGATTCATAAGTGAATTCAACAGATTGACCTTTCAGTTGGGTCCAAGTATTGGGAAGAACATTGTACAATGACACAGAGATAAAGATTTAGGAAATAAGGAAGATTTGGGACTGATGACTATGAAGCTATAAGTGTTGGGACCAGATGGAGAAAGGACCTGATTAGAGTTCTCCTTGCCTGCTTTATCAGGTTGATAGAGAGGTTAATTAGAGATGGGAAAGGATCATGTTGACAACAAGTTTAAAGAAGATCTGGTTCTTGGTAGGAGATTCCTATGGAGAGGAGGGAAAGAACTAAGCCAGTTTTTAGGAAGTTTTTTCCCCCCTTATGAGAAAGATTATAAATATTTATAAAAACATAAATGTTATAAGTATTTATAAAGAAATGCTCTTACCTCTTAGGGAAAGAGTGGAGTGATGGTGCTACATTTGCTTCCATCCATAAAGCCAGGATAGATGGACATCTTCACAGAGCTTTTCAGGCTTTCTGACTTCAGATAGAGAGAGGAAGTGACAAAGATGGTTTGATTGAAAATCCAGGAAGTTAAGCACAAGAACAACGTATGGGTTGTGTGCTTGATACAAATTGCCATTAGTGATGGGCCAGGAGGCATGTGTATCAAGAGGATCATGGTTTATTGTTGCCAATAAGCAGTCAGCTAGATGATGGAGTTGCCATTGATGCCTAGAGAAACTGCTTCCCAGGAGTCCCTGTTCAAGCCTCTGTCCATAATCATGATCTAGATGAGGAGGGGATTGGGAGAGGGGGGGTTGTTTTTCCGATGATGGATTTACTGGCATTAACAAGTTTCCAACAAGTGGAATCCAACATACCTCATTATCAGAGGAATACACAACAAAATGGGGGGTGGTGTGGGAAAGGAGATTTGCGATAATAGTTTGCTATGTATCCCACTGCCCTCTCTATGCCCTATCCCCATCTGGTGCTGGGACAACTGGGAAAGTTTGAAGTAGAGGAGTTTTAAAGTGGATAGGTGGACAGGACTGGGTCTTCCCTGAAAGTGATTGAAAAGTTATTTGATAGATGTTAGAAGGGACTATGTCACTGGCACTTTTGTCCCAATGAGGCAATTATTTTTTTCAATAAGACCTTTTTTTTTTTTTTTTTGGTAAGAATTGATTTGAGACAAGATAACTAAAAATTAAGTCTAAGTTTATGAAAATTAGGCTAGCAACCTGCTTTGCACCGCCATCCTAGCTGAAAAATCAGTTTACTTAGTAATCTAGTTTTACTTTTTAACAACTTCAGTGAATTATGAAAGAATATTTTATACATATATGAAATACCTCTCCAATCTTGAGCAACTGTATTCCTGAGTAACACCAAATTAGAAGTTTGAAAGAATGTTAAAACACATAAGATAAAGTTCAAAGAATATTTTATGTCCTGTAATTGCTTGAAACATCTAGGAGAGCTAGGTCCCTTATCTCCTCTAGAAGTGTGTATAGACTTTGCCCCTTTGTTTGGCAGTATTCTTGATATTCTTCCTGAATGATGTTTACTTTGACTTCTTGGGCAAGCTGAGCTTCTTCCATAGATCTGGTCACTTCTTTCACTAATTCACTCTTCAGCAAGAGAGAACTCTGATGAAAAAGTTCTGTGTTTGGTATCATGTATGGTTTGTTGCTTATTATTTCAAGCCTGATTGTATCAGAATGGCAACGCAAGGCTTGTACAGATATTCTTACCTATCATGGAGGAAAAAAATACATATTACTAAATCAAATTCTTTGTTATTTACAATGAAAATAATACTTAATGTAAATATAGACTTACTGTCACATGGTCAAACAAATGGAATGTAACAGATTGCCCTGCTGTTGTGGTAGAGATTATTTTGTTTTGAAATCGTTGAAGAGATCCTGGTTTCCATTCGGAACGACTATCTGGACCACATGAGATCACTAAACCATCTTTATTTTTTAGATAAGCAGCACCTTTAATCCCAAACCTGAATCAGGGCCAGAATAAAAATTCAGAGATAATGTACTTAGTATATAGATATTGTATGTTTATCTAGGATGCTAGTTTTTCTTCTTGATTAAAAATACCACTTTTCCCATGGTTTATTTATTTTTATATAGCAAATGAGAACACAAAATATTTAGCTACGTAAGATCCTAAAATAGATATAGATGGACATACATATGTACTCGGGAGTATCCTAGGGACCAACCTCTCAGGAAAGGGTCTCACGGGTGAGAGGATGCCCCAAAGAGGTAGGTGGATGCTGGCCCGGCCCAAGCCCTTCTGTCCCAGGAAGGGGGCCCAGGGTCCCAGGTGACACTAAAATGGCCAGTTGCCCCCGTTTTGTATCTATAGTAACTTTATAAATAGTTGCTTAATATTTTTATTTTTTGCAGTCTGTGGGGTCAAACCTAGGGCATTGTGCATGCTACGTAAGCACTCTACCACTGAGCTATGTCCCTAGCCCTAAATAAATATTTTAGTAAATTATATCTAATGTACTGTTTTGGTTCTACATTTTTAGTTTAATTCTGATTTCTTATTACCTATTGCATTGGATGTGACATACCTCGGTATAAATACAAGCACACCATTTGTTCTAATTGAGTAAATAACTCCATCAGATATGCATCGCTCCTCAGTTTCAGGGTCCTTGTCTTTAAAGTACATGCACTGGAAGAGCTCAGTAGACTGCTTCTGAGAATGCTGTGCTGCCTGGAAGAAGCACAACCTCGAGCATTATAACAGACCTTCCTGAGAGTCCCAGAAGAAACCTAAAATTCACATTTCTTTCTTTTTTTTTTTTAAAGTATTTTCCAGTTTTTTTTTTTTTAAAGAGAGAATTTTTAATATTTAGTTTTTAGTTATCTGCAGACAGAACATCTTTGTATGTGGTGCTGAGGATTGAACCCGGGCCGCACGCATGCCAGGCGAGCGTGCTATCGCTAGAGCCACATCCCCAGCCCTGAAATTCACATTTCTACAGAAAATATGTCTTTAAAAAGGTTAGAAGATGTCTAACTATTATTAATATAAAAACTGTTTTCTATTATGAATCAAATCAATTTTTTGAGAACTTAGTATATCCAGTATTATCCCATCAAAAAAGTCATAGAAAATAGATTATTTTATAAAAATAAAACTTGTTTTTAGTTCATTGAAGTAGAGGCTGGCAAATTTGGGATATGTCCTTAGAGCACAGAAAAAGTATTATATATATATGTCCTGTCTTTTTAAAGGCTGGGCTGCCAGTGTCTCTTTGGTGGAAATGTAAATTAGCCCTACTATTACTGAGCAATTTAGTAATATGCATCAACATTTTATTTCTGTATACCTTTTGACTCAGTAATTCCCTTTCTAGGATTTACCCAGGCAATAATCTGAAAAATCCATAACAATGTATGCACTAGGATGGTTATAAACAAAACTTTCTGTAATGATGGAAATGTTCTGTATCTGTTACTAATAGGTGGCTGCTAACCACAAGTGAACTGAATTTTTAATTCGAAATAATTTAAATAATCACTGTGGCCAATGGCTACAGTATTGTACAATAGAGAACACAAACATTGGATACAGAATATTATCTTAAACATTTAGTTACTTTGTAATATTCTGCATCACCCAATGGTTTAGTTCTATACTTTACAATCTTATAACTACTAGTAATAATATGAAATAGAATAACAAGTAGCTTCGAAAATAATTATAATAGTTATAGCAACATGATATGCTATCAATTATAGGTTATATAAATGAAAAAATTTAAAACAGCACATTGTATATTTTATAAATGAAAATGTTAGCGCTGTCTAGAGTTGAGTGGCAAGGGGTTAGGTGAATTTTTTGTCTTCCTATCTTTATGTGTTGTTTGAACCTTTATATTCCTGCCTTTTGGGAAGAACATCTAAACTATCATCAAATTTGGAAATTCAAGACAACCATGCTGATGTGTTCCTATAGTCCCAGCTTCTAGGAAGGCTGAGGCCAGAGGATCATTTGAGACAAAGTTTGAGACTAACTTGGGCAACATAGTGAGACTTTGTCATTTAAAAAAAAAAAAAAAAAACTCCCAAATCCACATGTTATCTAAGAATACTTGCAAATATATTAAGAGTATTGTTAGAATAATTCTAGAATTTGTTAATGTGTATGGTATTCCATTCTATAATAAAGCTCAGTAGTAGCGCGCTTGCCTAGAATGCATGAGGCACTGGGTTTGATCCCCGGTACCACATACAAATAAATTTAAAAAAACAAAAAAATAAAGAGATGATGGTAAAAGAATTGTAAAATGTCTTCTTACTCGGTTTCTGTTGTTGATATGTCTGCACAATTCCTCAAGATCCTTGTTGCTGAGTAGGTTTTCTTTCATTTCCATTTTCTTATCTTTTGAAATGGCTGCCATCAACAGTCTGTGTACTATAATATCTGAATATCTTCTTATTGGAGAAGTAAAATGAGTATATTTATCTAACGCGAGACCTTCAGAAAGAAACCAAAACATCAGAATTAAAAAATGTCTGTGCTTTTTAAACAAATTGCTGAAGGTTACAGTCACACAGAAGAAAATTTTATCATTCACCATAATGATGGAACTCTTCCTCCGCACATGATCCAGTAGAGAAATACAGTGCATTAGACATAGCCTGCGTAGCCATAGAGCGTAGCAGTCTGTTTACAATAGGATCATTGGGGTCATTAGCATTATCCAGAGAATCAGCCAGTGTTTTATTGGACCTAATAAAGAACAGAAAAACCTTTATGTAGTCCCAAAGTTAAGTTAGAAGTAAGGGTTTATGGGGAACCGTTTGCTTTTTGGTCTGATTACCTTTATCTGCCAGCAGTTAAATTTTTTTTGGACACATTTCAGAAGCAACTCTTTTTAATTACAGAAATCTAGTTTGCTTTTAGGATTTAAACAAAAGAAGAATGTCACAGATTAAATAAATTTCTTTAGTAAAGCATTGTCCTGAATAATACTAGGTTGAGTTAATTCTTGTAAATAGCAGGTGGTTAAATTCTTACCAAGTTGAATTCTTTATTTTTTTTAATGTTGTTTTTAAGTTGTAGATGGACCTTTATTTTATTTATTTTTATGGGGTGCTGAGGATCGAACCCAGTGCCTCACACATGCTGGGCAAATGCTTACCACTAAGCTACAGCCCCAGACCCCCAAGTTGAATTCTTTTTTTGTGGGGGGGTACAGGAATTGAACTCGAGGGCACTTGACCACTGAGCCACATTCCCCAGCCCTATTTTGTATTTTATTTAGAGACAAGGTCTCACTGAGTTGCTAGTGCCTCACTTTTGCTGAGGCCGGGCTTTGAACTCGTGATCCTCCTGCCTTTGCCTCACTAGGATTACAGGCATGTGCTACTGCATCTGGCCAAAGTTGAATTCTTTTTTAATATTTTTATTTTTTAGTTGTAGTTGGACACAATACCTTTATTTTATTTATTTTTATGTGGTGCTAAGGATCAAACGCAGGGCCTCACATGTGCTAGGCGAGTGCTGTACCACACTGAGCCCCAGTCCCAGCCCCCCAAGTTAAATTCTTAAAATACTTAATTTAAAAAATCCAATACAGATCAATTTTTTTTTTTTTTGTGGGTACTGGAGATTGAGCCCAGAAGCAATGTACCATTGAGATAACATTTCCAGCCCTTTTTTCATTTTTTTATTTTGAGACAGGATCTTGCTGAGTCTAGCCCCAAACTTGAAGTCCCCCTGGCTTAACCTCCTGAGTTGCCTATGCCTGGCAGCCTTTCTTTTTAAATATGCTCTCAACTACTGAGCTACATCTCTACCCCTTTTAATTTTAATTAGAGACAGGGTCTTACAGAGTTGCTTAGGGCCTCGCTAAGTTGTTTTGGTGGCTTTGAACTCACAATCCTCCTGACTTAGACTCCCAAGCCACTGGGATTACACACATGTACCACCACGCCTGGCTCAAAATAATTTTTTAAAACCCAACAAGTAGGGCTGGGTTGTAACTCAGTGGTAGAGCACTTGCCTAGCATGTGTGAGGCCTGGGTTTGATCCCCAGCACCACATAAAACTAAATAAACAAACCAGGAAATACAGATGTATATAAATAGTTAAACTAGCCAGGGACTGTGGTGTCTTCCTGCAATCCCAGCTGTCTGAGTGGCTGAGGAAGGAGGATTCCAAGTTTGAAAGCCAGCCCTGGCAACTTAGTGAACATTATTTGAAAAAATAAAATAAAAAGGGCTGGGGACATAGCTTGATAGAGTGCTTGCCTAGATGTGGAGGACTCTGGGTCTGATCCCCAACATGGCAAAAATAAAGATCTGCCAATGTACAGTACTTCCTGCCATTCATCTGCCTGCCTCAAAGGAGGAATACCGTGTATCAATGAAGAAGCCTTTTGCTTTAGCACATTCCCGGAGCTCAGAAAAAAACTCCTGGTGTGGAGAAGGATGTTGGCGCAACAAGGCTTGATGAGGGAAGTTCTCCCAGATCTTCTTGGCTACCCAGTGGTTAGCCAGGATCATGCATTCAGCCACTGTCTCATGGACCTCCAGGGGTTGCTTGGGGATGAGGTCATGAATATTCTTTTTTTCATCGAGTTGCACTCGAACCTCTACCCCTTCCAGTTCCAGGGCACCACAACAGTCTCGTTTAGCTCGGATATGGCGAGCTATATCAGTCAACTTTCCAATTGCCCACACTAATTCCTCCAGTTTGGCTTGTCTGCTCTTCTCATCCAAGTCTTTAAGTTCTGGAATATCATCAACAATGCTGAAGTTTCCATCCAGTAGTTCCTGGGCTGCTTCATAGAAGAGTTTATAAGCTGATCGAATAATGGTCCTGCCATACCACACTTTCTTAATTTCATAAGAGGTTTCATCCAATTCCCACATGACACTTACAGCATACCTACAAAACCAGTAACATTGACAACATCACTATTCAGCTCTTATTTTTGAAGCAAACAGAACTTGACCCTAAAAGTAACTTGAAAGAAATTATATCACTACAGGTTTTTGGTCCAATTATTCAATCCAACCACACTAATAATAAATCAAAATGTATTTTAACTTTAATCAATGATGCTAGATAGGTTCTAAGTTCTGAAAAAAATCTGAAATGAGTTTATATGTAACAATACATAATCTACTTTACAGGTCTCCATTTTGACTAGAATATAATGGCACTGATAGAAGAGTCTATTTAGCTTCCCGGGATAATACAGCAAAGCCTTTTAGATTCTACAGGATGACAGTAAGCTAAGATACCAGTCTTGATGACAGCTTAATTTAGCAAATGTTCATTCAGCAAAGAACCATTTTGCCATCAAAACACGTTGTTTCCTGGGTGTGGTGGTGCACGCCTATAATTCCAGTGACCAGGAAGGCTGAGGCAGGAGGATCACAATTCAGACCAGCCTCAGCAGCTTAGTAAGACTTTGTCTCAAAAAATAAAAAGGTTTATGGTTGTGGCTCAGTGGTTAAACACCCCTAGATTCAATCCCTGGTACCAAAACACTTCATTTAAAAACTAGTTGGTGTGGTAGCCCATACCTATAATCCCAGTATCTGGGGTGGCAGAGGCAGGAGGATCACAAATTTAAGGCCAGCTTGGGCAACTTAGCAAGATCTGTCTCAAAATTTTAAAAGGACTAGGGATGTAGCTCAATGCTAGAACTCTTGCCTAGCATACAGTGAGGCCCTGGGTTTGATCCCCAGTACTGCTAAAATGTGTTTATGTATGTATATACAATTTGTATTTGGAAAAAAAAAAGACTAATTTACCCATATCTAAAGAGTTCTCAAGTCAGTAATGGATCACACAACCAAACTGAAAATGGGAAAGGAATAAGAATCCCACAGAAAAGGATACACAAATGATTGTGAAACATAAGAATGTTTAACTTTCCTCATAGTAGGAAAAATACAAATTAAAACTACTGTGGGCTGGGGATGTGGCTCAAGTGGTAGCGTGCTTGCCTGCCATGCGTGCGGCCAGGGTTCGATCCTCAGCACCACATACAAACAAAGATGTTGTGTCCGCCGAAAAAACTAAAAAATAAATAAATATTTAAAATTCTCTCAAAAAAAAAATTTAAAAAATTAAAAAAAAAAATAAAACTACTGTAAGATACCATTCTTCAGGCTGGGACTATAGCTCAGTGGCAGAACACTTGCCAGGTATTCATGAGACACTGGGTTCGATCCTTAGCACCACATAAAAATAAAACAAAGGCATTTCTATCCCTCTACAACTACAAAAAATTTCTTAAGACGGACACAGTAGCACACACCTGTAATCCCAGCGGCCAAGGAGGCTGAGACAGGAGAATAGTAAGTTCAAAGCCAGCTTTGGCAACTGCAAGGTGCTGAACAATTTGGTGAGACTCTGTCTCTAAATGAAATTCAAAATCGGGTTGGGGGATGTGGCTCAATGGTTGAGTATGTCTGAGTTCAATTCCTGGTACAAAAAAAAAAAAAAATTGTTTTCAAATATCAAATTACCTAAAAGAAAAATACAATGCACTGTGTTGGCAGGGCTGTGGGGAAATAAACACTTGCATACCTTAGTGGTAGGAATATATTGGTGCAAATTCTTGAGGTCAATTTATTGATCCAAACACAAATGATGTACCCTTGATACATTCCATTTCTAAGAATTTAAGATACACTATTTTTTTAATATTTATTTTTTAGTTGGACAAAATATATTTATTTATTTTTATGTGGTGCTGCAGATCGAACCCAGGGCCTCGCACATGCTAGGTGAGCGCTCTACCGCTGATCCACAACCGCAGCCCTAAGATACACTATTTTTTAAAACACAAAGTGACTTGTGTTCAAAGTAGTTTGATAATTTTTTTTTTTTGGTACCAGGGATTGAACTCGGGCACTCGACCACCGAGCCACATCCCCAGCCCCATTTTGTATTTATTATTAGAGACAGGGTCTCACTGAATTGCTTAGCACCTCACTAAATTGCTAAGGCTGGCTTTTTTTGTGTTAAAAAAATCATATTTGTGTACATATTAAATCTAGGAAAAATCTGGTTATCACCAGGTATGGTGGCGCACGACTGTAATCCCAACAGCTCGGGAGGCTGAGGCAGGAAAATCATAAGTTCAAAGACAGCCTCAGCAAAATTGAGGCACTCAGCAACTCAGTGAGACCCTGTCTCTAAATAAAATACAAAATAGGGCTGGGGATTTGGCTCAGCGGTTGAGTGCCCCTGAATTCAGTCCCCATTTACTGAGAAAAAGCAATAGGAAAGAACATTTCATTAAATATTTTTTGGAATCTGTGAATTTGGATTATATGATTTTATTACCTATTCAGAGATAAACAAACTTTAACTATAATAAATGAACAACTACCTAAATTCATTATTCTGATGTAGAACAGCTTCAACCAGGGAATGCATGTGTACAAAGCTATTTGTTCCCAGACTAGCTGAATTTAAAAGCTAACAGGGAAAAGAACAGAAAGAGGGGAAGGGAAGGCTGGAGAAATAAAGCTGCCTAAAAATAAGTGTACAGCAGAGTTTAGAGGAGACAGGGAAAGCAGGCCACAGGGGAGAGGGTGGTAAGAGATATTTGGAAGAGGAAAGAGGCCTGAGCAGAGAGCATCAGGTACCTCAAAGGGCCAAGACAAACTTTTAAGATAAAAATAATAAACTCACCTATCAACACCTCCCAGCAGGGAACACAAATCAGCACTGAGGATAGAGGGCAGCATGTCATAGCGACGATCTGCTAAATAATAAGTGGTGGCCCTGTGAATGACACATATGCAGTGACTGACCTTCAGCTGGGAGAAACAGAACTGCTGACAGCATAGGCTGCAGAGAGGTAAATGGCTGAGACCTCAGTACAGATTCCCCAAGGCTGCTGCTCTTCATAAAGTGCAGCAGACTGCATAATAAAATGATTCCCATGTTCCTACTTTTCTAAATGATTCTCCTTTGGGCTGAATATTCTTCCACTGATGTAAGAAAGAAAGAGCAACACAAATCTTGGTCATATAAGAAAAACTGGAGTGTAATGATCCAATGTTTATATAAAAGTGGTATATTACTACATGAAAATTTAACCCATTTCAATTTAGTAGGAATCATGGTGTAAAAAGGTTAAAAAAGGAAAGGTAAATTGACCAAGCTACTATTTAAAGGGGGAACGACCACAACTTTTTTTGGAAGGGATTTTTCAGAATTGTACAAACATTAAATCTTTGCACATCTGAAATTAGCACAGATAAAAAAAATAATAGTCACATACACACACCATGGTGCTGATCTTACCTTGTTCTAGCTTCCACATCAATGTAAGAATTGGGAGCCACAAAGTGTGTTACATCTGCAATGTGGACTCCAAGTTCCAGGTTGCCATTATTTAAGGTTCTGACTGAGAGTGTATCATCCACATCTTCACAACCTTTCGGGTCAATGCTGAACACAAGATGGGTTTTCCTCAAGTCTTTACGTTCTTGTTCCTCTTCGGGACTCACCTTCCAAGGATTTTCTGGTGTGTTTACTGGCATCTCACACATCTACATGAGAGGCCAAATATTCAGCAATTTATATACCACAAGTTTCTATTAAAAAGCTCTCTTACGTTCTCAATGTAACCATGTAGAAATTTATTAATTTCCAATTACCTTCTGCATCAACCTATTTTGCTTCTTTTGATCAATCATTATTTAATGGATGCCCCAGATGTGTCAGGCCCTGGGCGAGGGTGTGGAAAGTAGGAGTCAACAGAAAGAAAGACCCCCTTGAGGACCTTTGCAATCTGACAGGAAATGTCCCACAATTTCCACCAGCCTCATCAGTTATGCGGGCTAGCACAAAATGAATTAGCAGCTTATGAGTACAAATAATGTAATCCATTTCCAAATGATTCATCTATTTAAATGAAGATTAAGCCTTTTTTTTTTTTTTCTTTTCAGTACTAGGGATTGAACCCAGTACTGAAACTTATTGAAATACATCCCCAGCCCTTTTTATTTTATATTTTGAGACAAGGTCTCCCTAAGTTGTGGAGGCTGTCCTTGAACTTGGGATCCTCCTGCTTCAGCCTCCTGTGTTGCCAGGATTACAGATATGCACCAAAATGCCTGGCTGTCCTTGAGCTTTTCAAGTCAAGCCTGGAAAAAAATCAACATGTCCCAAATAATACAAAGCTTATTCCTTAAAGATTATTTAAACAGGACAAATCTAGGACATTTTCTCTCCTTTATTACCTGTTTAAACCATCAATTTGCAGTTAAGTAGGCTGAAAGGGGAGAGAACTCTAGTCTTGTGAAGTCTAATTCACACTTTAAATTTTATTCTAACATTTTCTCTGCTGCCAAACAAGTCAACAAATAATTTCCAGAAATTAATGTTAAACATAAAAATTTAATAATGTAAAATATTCTAAAATATTTTCTTATTATAGCTCCTGTCCTGTCAAGTACTCTAATGAAAATAAGAATATCCATACACTCTTGATGGTAATGCAAACTGGTCTAATTTTTTCTGAAAAACAATCTGCCAATACATAATGAAAGCTATTTGAATTTTTTATGCCCTTTGACTTGGTAATCTCACTTTAAAGATTACATTCCAAGGGAATGATCAAAAGGGAAAAAAAAGGCAATGTTGATAAAAATGTTTGAAGTAGGATTTTTTATATTACTGAAAAATTAAACAGCCCAAATGCCCAACAATTGAAGAATGTTTAAGCAAACTAGGGTACATCAATATGCAGTAATTTGTCATAACTACTAAAAATAAGTAGGCTATATCAATACATAGACATAATTTTAAGTGAAAGAAGCAGAACAGAAATAAGTGCACTCAATGAATATGGCTATGCAAAAATAATAAACAAGATTTATGGGGATTTTAAAAGACCATAAAGTGATGGAAATGGCTGATGTTTTATGTTCATTGGATTTTTTTTTTTCTGTAAAGGTTACAAAAACTTTTTCAAAATGAGCATGATTTTTTTGACCCATGGGCTGGAGATGTATGGATCAGAGGAGTCTGTTCCCCATAGTTTTATGAAGCCTCTGGTTGAACAACTCTGAAGGGGAGTAGAGTCCAATGGGTCTATAACCAAGTACATTTACAGTTGTTGAGGATGGATGTATACTGACTGCAGGACATTGACATGTCATTTTTAAGCACAGTTGGAAAATGTAAAAATTTTAGAACTATGAGGCTCTAGGAAACAAATTTTACACTTGAAGCAGACTTCAGTCTGGTTCAAATATGAAATAAAGTGGAGTGAGATTTTTTTCATTACTCTGTGGCTTTAGACAGTGGGTTGTTACATAGCATAAAGATTTTTCTTTCTTAATGATGAAACAACAACAAAAGCAAAAGGAAAATGTGTGCTACTAGATCAAAGGCCTCTGGGAAATCTGACCTGAGCTTCTGAGAAAGGGACAACTGAAATACTGTTTTCCACCAGGATGGTTGCAATCTCCCCTTCCAGATCACCGATTCTTCCTAAAACACGCACAAAATGCCCATTTGGATACACAGATGTTGACTCCCAGGAATCGATGCGCACAACCACCCTGAAGTCCTGCACAAAGGAAAAAATAAAACATGAGTCAAGCACTAGGAGTTAAGTGGTTCAATTAGAAACATCAAGCAAACAAGAGATAAACAGCACTCAGTTCCAAAGAAAGGGGCAAATTTGCAATACTGGTGTGTGGTGGTTTATTTTATTTATTTTTATTCTTCCTGTTTTATTGAATTGCCAGATGGCATTGCAAATGCTTGGCTCATTGCTTTGAAGGGAGGCATTACCTCTCTACATCAAATAAGTGGGCTGGAAATTTTAGTTTGTTAAAGAAAAGCAGTTGTAATACATTTTAGTTAATACTTGCAACACAGGGATAAACCCAATTATGCATGGTCTAAATTAAGTTTTAAAATGGCAGTCTCAATTTTAAGTGTTTGGGAATTACTTTCTAATTTCTTTTTCTTTTCTTTCTTTCTTTCTTTTTTTTTTTTTTTTTTTTTTTGTAGCAGGAATTGAATGCAGGGGCGCTTAACCACTAAGCCCCATCCCCAGCCCTTTTTTATATTTTATTTTAGACAAGGTCTCACTGAATTGCTTAGGGCCTCACTAAATTGTTAAGGCTGGCTTTGCACTCGCAACCCTCCTGTCTCAGCCTCCTGAACTTCTGGGATTACAGGCATGTGCCACTGCATCTGGCTTCTAATTTCTTTGAAGTCTTAAGATGATCTTGGGTAGGAAAGAAGATATCAGTGTAAATTGGAACGTCACTACCCAACAAGTCCAGGAAATTATGGAAATGGAATGTGTGTAGTTGCAACTGACCTCTGAGAGTCTGCAAAAAGCTGTCAGATGTAAAGATACAATGTCCAGGTTACAGACTGGGGACATTCTGCCTTAGTGTCTCATAAACTGCAAAACATCAGGTGAATTAAATTGGGCAATGCCCACACTCTTTGCCACAAGAAAAGTTTAATTTCTAACTTTCTTGTTTATGTCTTCTCTCCAGTGCTATTTTCCTTTATGGATAATCGATTCTGTGAAGTACCACTACATCATCCCTACAGGGCAGAGTGATCGTATTTCTATATCTCTTGCTGGAAGAAAGCTTGTTAGTGTTGGCAAAGTGTATCTATTGAAAGTTTCTGGGTTGGACAGCTGAATAATGTATGTTGGTTCAGGTTGTCCTACACAGCTCTTTCTAGGACGATTTCTCTCTGGCCTTCATTTATTAACCACGGACTACTTAATAGATGGTTCTTATATATTTAGAACTTTTAAAAAACAGTATCTTAGAGTGCCAGAATCCATCAATAATTTATTTTCTCTTATGCAAAGGAATTAATAACGCTTCCTGGTACTGCTCAGAAGCTGGTAAAGACAGAAGGAGAACAGTAGAGGTACAGTGTTGGCTACCTGGAGGGCTTCTGCCTGCTGGGTACTAATTCGAATTTTGGGGATTCTGTAATCCCAAGGTGTAACTAGGATTTTCTGAGCATTTTTGCCCTGAGATTGGACCTCTTCTTTGGATGGAAATGTCACCACATAATCCCGCCAGTTCTTCTGAAGAATGCCCACCACTCGACCTTGGGAGGACAAAACAGAACAAAGCAATGAATTAGTAAGATGTCTTTTACCTGGACTGTGAGCAGCTCAGCAGTAAAGAAGCAAACAAGAATGCAAAGTCCCATTTTTTATAAGCACATCCACACAAGAGGTGTTTAAAGATTTGCCTTCTGAGCATTTTAAAGATATTTTTTAAGATAAATAATTTTTTATATTTGATCATCATGCCCCTTTTTTCTTTCGGACCTGATGTGACATTTAGAATCCATTGGTGCCATTTTCTCTTTTGCTAGGTCTTTATCAATCTTAGGTTCTGGAATACTGAACCTAATAAGAGTCAAATGATTTTCACTCTTTTTTTTAAAAAAAAAAAAAAGGCTAAGGATGAGATATAGGAGATTGGGACTGGGACAGAGACTGCTAGTTACCACTCACTCCTTTTTTTTTTTTTTTAAATATTTATTTTTTAGTTTTCGGCGGACACAACATCTTTGTTTGTATGTGGTGCTGAGGATCGAACCCGGGCCGCACGCATGCCAGGCGAGCGCGCTACCGCTTGAGCCACATCCCCAGCCCTCAAATGATTTTCATTCTTAAACCATGCCCTCTTCTTTGGGTTTTCACTGTCATCTTTCATTCTTTCACCAGTGAGGCTTGCTTGGCCCATTATTCACAAAAAAATATACAAATCATAAGTCTGATACATAGCACTTTTAATCAGCACTTATTGAAGCCAAGAAAAAGACAGATGTAATTGTTAAAAGTGCTTTTCTTTCATAAATATTATTGAGCCCCTTCCTAATATGAGGGCCTGTTGTAAATACAGAAAATACAGCAAAATCAAAACAAAGTCCCTGAATTCATGGAGTTTATATGTAATCAGTTTGAGTGGGAAACAGACAAAAATAAAATATGTCAGTCTGGCACGGTGGTACACACTTGTAATCCTGGCAATGCAGGAGGCTGAAGGAGGAGGATTGCAATTTTGAGGCCAGCCTCAGCAACTTAAGACCCTGTCTCAAAATATACAGTAAAAAAGGTTGGAGGTGGGCTGGGGATGTGGCTCAAGTGGTAGTGCGCTCGCCTGGCATGCGTGCGGCCTGGGTTCGATCCTCAGCACCACATACAAACAAAGATGTTTTGTCCGCCGAAAACTAAATAATAAATATTAAAAATTCTCTCTCTCTCTTTAAAAAAAAAAAAAAAACAGGGTTGGAGGTGTAGTTTGGTGGTAGAGTGCTCCTGGGTTCAAGGTTCAATCCCCAGTACCACAAAAATAGAAATAAAGAAATACATATGAGGTAGTGATAATTACTAAGAAAGACACTAAATGGGGTAAGATGATCAATAAAGACAAAGGGTCAGAATTGGCAGCTATTTTGAATAAAGGGACATTTGAGCAGAGATTTGAAAGAAAGTGAGGAAAACAGATATGAAATCATTTGGGGAAAGCTTGTCCAAGTCAAGGAAGATCAAGTCATGTCAATGTGGCTGGAGAAGAAAAGAATAATAGAGCAGCCCAAGCTGGGGGGACTATATAGGCCATGATAAGGACTTTGAATTTTACTCTTAAAGAAATAGGAGTTATTGGGCTGGGGATGTGGCGCAAGCGGTAACACACTCGCCTGGCATGCGTACGGTTTTGAGTTTGATCCTCAGCACCACATAAAAATAAAGATGTTGTGTCCACCGAAAACTGAAAAATAAATATTAAAAAAGTTCTCTCTCTCTCTCTCTAAAAAAAAAAAAAAAAAAAGAAAGAAAGAAAAGAAATAGGCGGTAGCCCTTGGAACATTTTGAGTAAAGACATGGCAGGACCCAACTCATTTTTTAAAGTCTCACTGAGAGTAAGAGTAGGGGCAGGGAGGCCAGTGAGGAGTCTGATGCGATAATTGTGTGAAAGGTTCCTGTGGACCATGCACAGAGAGGTGTGATAAGAAGTGTGGGAAATGGCTGGATTCAGGTCAGATGTTAAAGTTGACCAGATATGCTGACATATGAAGAAAATTTAAGGAAAATCCCAAGGTGTTTGGGTTGACCAACTCTTAATAGTCAATTTGCCTTTTACTGAGATGGGGAGCATTTGGGGAAGAGCAGGCCTCAGGGTAGAGGTCAGACATCTGTTATTGGGTGTGTTAAGTCTTCAAGGGATGATGCCGAAGAGATGACTGATTAAATGAAGCTGGAGGGTGAGGAAGGGTCTGGACTGCAGATAGAAAGTCAAACACTGAATGAAGTCTCTGTGGAAGAGTGCAGAGAATAACAGGTCCAGAGCAGAGCAGCTGTATGCCCAAGAGGATGACACCATGGAAAACCAGCAAAAGACAGAAGGACCACCATGGGCTGTCTCCTAACCAGAGCTGAGCGAGCCTGGGCTCCCAGACTCCAAAGGGAGAAGCAATGACCCATCAGTCAAATACCACTGACAGGCTGAGGAATGGGAACTGACCAGTGTTTAGCAACTCAAGATCACTGGTGATCTGGACAAGACCAGTTTTAGAGGAGGGGAGTTTTTTTATTTTTGAGTTTTTATTGAGTTTCATCATAAACTGATGCAGAAAAGGGGGCGACAGATGGAAGGGATGTGGGACCCAGAGAGGGTTTTTTTTTTTTTTTTTTTAGAGAGAGAGAGAGAGAATTTTTATTTTTTTAATATTTATATTTTAGTTCTCGGTGGACACAACATCTTTGATCTTTGTTTGTATGTGGTGCTGAGGATCGAACCCGGGCCGCACGCATGCCAGGCGAGCGTGCTACCACTTGAGCCACATCCCCAGCCCCGGGTTTTTGTTTAAAATGAGTGACATAGCATATTTGGCTACAGATAAGATTAAAATTCATGAGGGGATGCAGGTTCAGCTCAGTGGTAGACCATGCACTTAGCATGCTCAAGGCCCTGGGTTCATTCCCTAGCACCAAACCAAGGGGTACTTTATTACCATGCTTCCCCAAATTTTGAGACAGAGACTAAGTTCTTGAGGGTCTCACTAAGATAATTAGACTGGCCTCCAACTTGTGATTTTCATGCCTTAACCTTGCAAGTCACTGGGATTTCTGGCATATGCCAATATGTGCAGCAAAGAGACTGTCTCATATTCCAAGTGTTATTGTACAACATGCTGACTGTGGTTAACAATGTACTATAATCTTGAAAATCACTAGATTTTAAGGCTCCTCACTATAAAAACAATTGTAAGTATGTGAAATAATTCATGTTAACTAGCTCAATGTAGCCCTTCCATAATGCATACATGTATAAAAAGAGGATGTTACACATGATGACTATGTATAGTTTTTATTTGTTAATATTTTTTTTTTAGAGAGAGGTGAGAGAGAGAGAGATACACATACAGAGAGAATTTTTAATATTTATTTTTTAGTTTTCGGCAGACACAGCATCTTTGTTTGGTGCTGAGGATCGAACCCGGGCCACACGCATGCAAGGTGAGCGTGCTACCACTTAAGCCACATCCCCAGCCCTGTTAATATATATAAATAGAGAGCAAACAGTATTTCTGGAATGCTAGGCAAAAGAAAATAATAATTCCACAAGAAAAATGGATGTTGGAGTGACTTTCCAAGCAGGCTTACCTGTAGGCATGGGCTCACTTGGGGACTCGCCCAAGGCCTTGTCGTCGCTGTCATTCTCACACAGGGCAGCAATTCTTCCTTTCCATTCATTTTTAGGGAGCAGTTCCACAACCACCACATCTCCATGAATGGAGCGGTTCCGAGCCTTCATGCCATGGATTAGGATGTCACTGATTAAACCTAGGTAGCACACACAAACACCAGAAATCATTTCAATACATTTGAAGTCTAATCAGCATTCCTGAAAATAAAAACTTCCTTTCTAAGGTGAAGTTAAACTTCTTTTTGGAGGTTAGGAGTGAAGAAATGCTGCCACCAAGTCATACTGTACAGTGTGCTTTCATACAGACTACTTGATCACCTTTTAAAAAATTCTTCTTATTACCTTTCAAGGTAGGTATTAGTTCCTTGCATGTGGGCCTACACTGGAATTATGTGTGATACCTTCAGAATCTGCACAACCAAGGGGGCCATGGTCAGCGGGTTGGTGAACTACATATAATTGCAGAACTGCCACTCTGACAAAGAGAAGCCCCCAGAAAGCCATTGCTTCTCAGTCTGCTTCCACCCAGCCCCACTCCTTGGAAGCTCAGGGTTTGGTTTTGTTTTTCCACTCTGGGATCACAAAATTAACCATATGGTACAATTTATTTTCACACTTTTTCATTTTGATTACTTTTTAGAAATGATTCAATGAGACAATATAGTACATTGAGGCAGTACAAAGGAATGTCTGAGTCACAAACTGCCTTCATTCTAAGTTAAGCTCTACCAATGACCAGGTGTGTAGCTCTGAGCAAGTTACTTTGCTTCTCTGTTTTAGTTTATTACAATAAAACCAGAAATAAGGGGTACAAAGATAGGAGGAATAACTTCTAATGTTCTGTAGTGCGATAGGGTAATTATGGTTAATAACCATAAATTCTATGTTTTAAAACAGCTGGCAGAATTTTGAATGTTCCAAATACAAGAAATTGTAAATGTTTGAAGTGATGGATATAACAATTACCCTTATTTGATTGTTACACATTGTATACAATGTATTGAAATATCACACTGAAAAAAAAAAAAAGAAATATCACACTGAACTCTGTAAATACATGCAATTACTAAGTGTTAATTGAAAATATTTTAATCTTTAAAAAGCAAGATAAGATGAAATAAAACCAACAATAATAGACAAAAAGCTAGGGAGAAGAAAGCCCAAATTCCAGAAACCCAGTGTACATGGGGATGTATGATATGACAATGAAATTTCAACTTTGCTTTCTTCATTGTGTAATATCAGAATAAAAAAGTAGTATGGAAATTTATATAAGATTTATACTAAACCTGAATCTTTACTGCTGGCTCCTTGAAGTCGAACAAAAGCTTCTATTTGTGCTCTGTGTTTATTGACATTCAGAATCCCCTAAAATCATAATAAAAAAATCAGTGTGAAAATTTTTCTTTTCTCCCAGGTTTATCTCCCAAAAGGTCCAGGGTTTTTTTTTTTGTTTGTTTTTTGTTTTTGTTGTTGTTGTTTGTATTTTGTAACAATATTTGTATTGGTTCTTTTTAGTTATGACATAATTATAAAAGCATGGAATATGATTTGTTGTACTTCAATCCCCAGTATTTACCCTCCCCTTCTTTTCCTCCATCCCCTGTTCCCTTACCTCTACTTTTCTCTTCCAAAAGGTCCAGGTTTAAAAAAATTACAAAAGATATCCTCATTATATTCCTATAGGTTTATGATTCTTTTCTTTAGGAATTATATTAAGGTTTCTTTTCTTGATAGCAAATACAATCATTTTGAAATACTGACTATACCAAGTGCTAGACACACTCATATTCATATTGTCAGCAGGAACTTTAGTGTGGCATTCCCAAACTTTGCCAGCATAAAAATCTTCTGAGGCTGAATGTTTTCCTTGATTAGTGGATGCTGATCTATGATGGAGAGGGGGCATGGGAAGAATGGAGGAACTTTGGATTGAGCAAAGTGGAGGGTGGGGAGAGGTTATGAGGGTAGAAAGATGGTGGAACAAGATGGACATCATTACCTTAGGTACACGTAGGATTGCACGAATGGTGCATCTCTACACCATGTACAATCAGAGAATTGAAATGTTGCACTCCCTTTGTGTACAATGAATTGAAATGCATTCTGCTGTCATGTACGACTAAGTAGAACAAATAAAAAATTGAAAAATCTTCTGAGTTGCTTGTTAGAAATGTAAAATCTTTTATAGAACAGTTCTGTGACTTGATTGTGGTGGTGGATGCACACAGATCTATGCATGTGATAAGACTGCACAGGGGGGCTGGGGGTGTGGCTTAAGCGGTAGCGCATTTGCTTGGCATGCGTTCGGCTGGGGTTCGGTCCTCAGCACCACATACAAACAAAGATGTTGTGTCTGCCGAAAATTAAAAAAATAAATATTAAAATTCTCTCCCTCTCTCTCTCTCTCTCTCTCTCTCTTAAAAAAAAAAAAAAAAAAAAAAAGACTGCACAGGGGCTGGGGTTGTAGCTCAGTGGTAGAGCGCTTGCCTAGCACGTGCAAGACGCTGGGTTCAATCCTCAGCACCACACAAAAATAAATTAATAAAATGAAAGGTATTGTGTCCATACAACTAAAAAAAATGAATAAAAAGTTAAAAAAAAAAAAAAGACTGCACACAGCTATATAAGTATATAGTTGTTGAAACCTTAATAATTTGTCTGATTCCTTCCCAAGACCCTCTCAGCACCTGGGTTCTAGGTCCAGGGGGATCACAAAGAGGTCCTTAAAAGGAATGGGAAAATGTACAGGAGCGAAGAAGCTAAATTTCAAAGATTTTATAATGTTGTTAAACTTCCACACCTTGATTCAAAAATATTTCTTCCCTAGTAACAGGAGGTATTTACAAGTCTACTCCCACACTCCATTTGTATGATGCTCTACATGCAGCACAACTAACAACATCATAATAAAGCAGCTTCAAATTGGATAGCCTAGGGCTGTAGGCAGAATGTCCCCCCAGTCACCTTAAATTTCAACAGCCCAGGCTTATTCTGTGTATAGCCTTGCAACTTAGAGGCTTGTGACAGGAGACGAAGAAAAAAAATGATGGATCCTGACATTCATTCTTTATTTTTGCAATACTAGGGACTGAACCCAAGGCCTACCACATGTTAAAAAACAATCCTCCTGCCTCAGCCTCCAGAGGACCTGGGATTACAGCTGTGTGCCACCATGCCCTACTCTGACAGTGATTCTTTTTACCATCCTCACCTGGATATAGCGTCCAGATTTGATCCCAGCTTCCAACACTTCCAAGGGAAGATGTTCTGGGTACTCTTTGCCATGGCTCTCCTGACTCTCATTCTCTCTCTCCTGTCGAGACTGAAGGATAGAATCATAAAGCTCATGGGCGGCTTTTAAGTCTGGCCAAAAGTTGTCCAGGTAATTCTGCATTTAATAAAGGGACAGAGAAACATGGTCAGAAGATAACATTTTTAAATTATAGTACTACTGAAAAATCTTGCCTAGGGAATGCTATTCCTGAGCCTCAAGTTACTGGCTTATTTTCTTCTATTTCCTGAAGCCTTGCCAAGAATCCCACCACGGTGCATTTCTACGCCTTACTTAGGTTTTCTGTATTTTTAAACTTCTCTGTCCAATGCCCCAGCCACCCACCCACCTAAAACACACACACACACACATACACACACACGTAGCCTGACTTTCCATATATTGCACTGCTACAGACAGTAGTCTGTATGGACAGGAAAGTCTCCTATGTGGGTATTCTTACCTTTTTATTTGTGATTTTAACTCAATTTTAATTCTAAGGTAGAGTCTAGCATATTCTCTTTTCTCAAATTGAAAAAAAAAAAAATCCTGATTGTCAACTCTATCATTTTGCTCATTAACTTCAGGGTCCTAGTCAAACAAACTGTGCTAATGCTAATATTAGTATCCTAATTCCATAGTCACTTATCACTAACACCACCAAACTTTTGTCATTGTGAACCACCTCTTCAAGTGGTATTTATCATATTGGCTCTTTTCCATCTAACTTCAAGTCCCCAAAGAAAATTCTGGACTTCCCTCTTATCTGAACTTCACAATCTCTCTCTTTTTCTACCATCATTCACCTCTATGAGGCCCTTGGTCACACAGCATACTTGAGAAATGCTATACAAAATAAAACTGTCCTATCCTACTGAACTACAAAGAAAAGTAATTTTCACAAAAAATAGAAAAATGTAATTTTAGTCAACTGTCCTCTGCAGGAACAAGATATGATATATTACAACAGAAGAAACAAGTGACACTGCCATTAATATCTAGTGCCCCTAGAACTCTCTGGCATGCCAAAACACTTTTTTATAGCAGGGCTAAAAAAATTCTATTGGCAAATCTTTAGCAATACATGCACATGGGAATCCTTATAGAATCTACAATTCAAAATCCAACTAGTCTTTCTGTAAACCGACAGGGGTAATGGAGAGCCTCATTCTAGTTTCTAAATCATAAAATGAAATCAACCAGTAGAAGTTGATTGACCAACTTGGCCGAGAGGGGAGACCAGTCATCTATTGAGAGATTAACAGTCCTCTTGTTTTCTCAAAAGGTGCTTAAGAGATAGGAAGAACTGTATTGTCATGACAGCCTGAAGAAACTGGCACTGATAATGCCACTCCTGTTATGATCTCCACCACGCTGATCTGACAGCCTTCACATAAATTATATCCTATCTCAGCCCCCTTCACTTGTCCATACGAACTCCCAGGAACACTCCTAAGTGGGAAGAGTGAGGAATAGCTGGAAAATAAAACTGCCTTAAAATATTTTGTGTTTTGTGTGTGTATTCAGGAAAATAATCTGGGAGTCGGGTCTGAATGGTGGTTAGGAGCTCTGGAGTCAGACTTCCTGAACACCTTCTGGCTCTACTATTCTCTATCTTGTGACCCTGGCAAGTCACTTACCCTTTTTGTGCTTCAGTTTCTTTACCAATAAGATGGGATAATAACACCTACTGCAGAAGATTTGGGCAAGAATTAAATGAACTAATACACATTGGTGTGTATCATTCCATTTAAATAACACACTTAGGCTTGGCATAGATGCATGTTGAGTATTAGGAGGGACTATAAAACTGCCAGTTTGTTGGTCAAAAATAAGAGAATTGTGGTAATCTTATTCAACCTATTGTCATAATCACTATTATTGTATAAACATTAGAGACTGGGGCATAGCTCAGTGGTACAGTGTGTGCTTGCCATGCACGAGGCCCTGGGTTCAATCCCCAGCACTAAACACCCTCCTCCCACAAAACAAAACAAAACAAAATTAGTCTACTATCAGTAAGAGCTTATTAGGCTGGTCTTGGATCTGTGTGCCTTATAGTCACAGTAGTTTGTCCACATTTGCTAAAGTCAAGGTTAACTAGTTGGAGAATAATAAAGATATGGACTTTTTTTTTTTGTATAGGGACTGAATCCAGGGGCACTCTACCACTAAGCTTGCTCGTTCTATCCATCTCTCTCTCTATTGACAGGGTCTCACTAAATTGCCCAAGTTGGCCTCAAACTTTCGATCCTCCTACCCCAGCCTCCCAAACTGCTGGGATTACAGGCCTGCACTATCATGCCTGGCTGTGCTGCCAAAGGGATCTAGAGCCATATGAGGGTATAACTTAGGATGCACACACACACACAACCACAAATACCTTGAAAGAAATCACGAATACTCCTTCTGTTTCACTTCCATACTGCTGAATCGCCTCTTCATCTTCGGTAACCATAACAATAGGCATCCTATCCTGGCAGTGATGATAGTACCAAACAGCCGCATTGTATATGCTCCTGGAAAAGCAAAGAACACGTGAACTCTCCCAAGGCTGACAGACACAAGCTGTTGTTCAGAGTTTCACATTTGGCTCTTAATCTGCCATCCTTTTGTGCATATAGATATCCATTAATTCATTCATCCCCTTATCAAATTCTTCCTGAGAATCCATTATAAATAAGCCTTGGAGTTGGTGCTCTGGGGGACACAGAGATGAATGAAAAAGCATCTAACATCTTTTCTCCCTGAAGACATCCAACAATCATAGCAAACACTTTTATTTCTTGATTATGGCTTAGAAACCATCAGGCTCTGTCATCTTTTAATAGCCCTTAGTTGAAAGAGTATGTTTCCAAGGAAGTGTACAAACCTGTATGGTCTCTTTTTGTGGGCATTTATTTCCCTTTTGAAAATGAAGGTGCTCTGTAAGGTCCATTTTTTTTTTTTTGGTGTGTGTGTGTGTGTGTGTTTAATTTAGCCAACATTTATTGTATACCTACTATGTGCAAGGCTGTGTACTTAGCAAATGTTATCATTTTGAGTGCTTCTATGTGACTCAATCTGAAGAAAGATTTGCTTTTTTCTTATATTGAACCCAGTGGGAACTTGGAGACTATAAGTAAAAATTCTAAGCCAGGCGCAGTGGTGCACACCGGTAATCTCAGCTGCTCAGGAGGCTGAGGCAGGAGGATCTCGAGTTCAAAGCCAGCCTCAGCAAAAGCTAGGGACTAAGTAATTCAGTGAGACCCTGTCTCTAAATAAAATATAAAATAGGGCTGGGGATGTGGCTTAGTGGTCGAGTGCCCTGAGTTCAATTCCCAGTACCCCTCCCCCTGCCCCCAAATTATATGTATCGTTGATTATTTTGCTTTGGAGAATTGAAATATTTAATGGCTCTATCAGATAAATAATCACAAGGAAAAAGATAACTTACATGTTTTCTATAGGTAAGACATTTTAAAGCTTACAGTCCCTTTGTCCTATACAAAGAAGTGTCACAGGGGCTATTGGTGCCTACCACCTGTACCCTGGACCCAATCTCTGATTTGGATGCAGCTCTGGGAAGCAGTTCTGTCCCTCCTCATGGAGTCATTGAATGGAGTTTACAGCCCTGGGGAAAATCTCTCAATTAAAGGAGGGGGTACTAACTAAATCCTAGCCCTACCCTTTGGGGTGCCTTCAAAGGTACATTCTATAGGGCTTCTCAGAGGTTCCCCAACAAGACTGACCGAGCCTTCATTTCCCACAACAGTGTCACATCCTTTATTCTTTCCCTTCATCCCTCTTTTTTTGTTGTTGTGGTGCTGGGGATTGAACCCAGGGCCTTGGCATGTGAGGCACGCACTCTACCAACTGAGCTATAGCCCCAACCCAACCCTTCATCCCTCTTTCTGCCCCCACTTCCTCACTCCTGTTTTGGGAATCGCCCCCATAAACGCCCCACACCCAACTGCTTACCTCAGGCTGTTTTCAGGTAGATCTTAACTAAGACACTGTATTTCCTAAAACAGCTTCTGTCTAACAAGACTGGTCAAGGATATTAAATTGAGCATTTGACCTCATTAGCTTAAAAGCAATACTCCTTCCCCCCACACAGACACACAGGCAGTGAAGTTACAACTTCTAGATCACTGGAAGGATCCTGCTAGCTCTTAGGGTCAGAGGCAAACTTACCCTGGGGACCTACGTCTCCTTTTTTTTTTTTTTTTGTGGTGCTGGGGATTGAACCCAGGGCCTTGTGAATGCAAGGCAAGCACTCTACCAACTGAGCTATATCCCCAGTCCACCTACATTCTCCTTAATTACAATTTTTTTTTTTTTCAAGGTCCTGGGGATCAAATCCAGGATCTTGCAAACCGTAGGCAAGTGCTTTGACACTGAACTACACCCCCAGCTGTAGTCATTTCTTTCTTTCTTTCTTTCTTTTTTTTTTTTTTTCTTATTTGGAGACAGGGTCTCTCTAAATTGCTCAGGCTGGCCTGAATATCTTGTGACCTGCCTCAGCCAGCAAAGTCACTAGGATCACAGGTGCACACCACCACACTGGCTCCCCTAATAATAATTTAAAAATTTTAACAATTACATATTCAAATGACTTATCTGTTATACTGGTGCATTAATCATTTGAGTATTAATCATGGCTGCTGGATAATTGTTGGTTTATTCTGGCATACTATTTAGATCAACTTGCAAATAGTCAATGATGAGGAAATGAAAGATGACTTGCTGCCACACCTGGTCTGCCATTTTTCCATGGATTCTCCTCTTTCCCGGGGGAGATAGCAATGCTGCTGGAATTCATTAGCAAAGAGAATGCAATCATGACGCGCATCCTTCAGGAGGTTTCGCAGTTTGTTATATTGTCTGTAACACAGAGGAGAAAAATGAATCTAACACAGCAGGTACTCATCTCCTGCAATCTCCTGCTAAGGATCCAGTAAGTAAGTGAGTAAATAAATAAATAATAGGGAAAGAAAGAAATAAAGGAAGAAAGAAAGAAAGAAATTTTAGAGCAAAAGATTGATTATTTAAAACCCGAGAAGCACTTATTGGCCTTAGTGTTATTGGGCTGCTATTTTCTCCATTTTGCCTGCTAGAATGTACTTCAGCAGGGCCTAGTTAATTAGTTTGCAAATTAATTAAACTCTTTTTCTTTGCTTTCCCCTCTGTGACTTCTGATCTTTTTACTATGTAATTGTATTGCCCTGTCCCTCTTCAAAGCTTGAGTACACAGAGGCTAGCAAAATCTGACACTTTATTTTTGTCCCTCACTTTGTTCTGTAAATGGCATTAAGGACTAACACATTGTACTTTTTGCTGGCAGTCCCAGGAAAGGACATACAAGGTAAATAAGTTTAGGGACTTATTTGTGAATTTTATTTAGCAGTCACTCTGATTTACATGAAGGAGAGCTAGCCTCACCTGTCAGACACCTAATAGAAAGTTGTAAATCTTTCCCCATCAAGACACCTTTCTAACAACACCAGCCACAGTCATAATTCAAAAATTAAGTCTAGGGGCTGGGGAAATAGTTCAGTTGGTAGAGAACCTGCCTCGCATGCACAAGGCCCTGGGTTCAATCCCCAGCACCAAAAAATAAAAATAAAAAATAAATCAAGTAGACTATGGGTCAATTTCTAAGAAGGTGCTTTTGAAAAGTCTAAGTAGTATGAAATTACAAAGACCATTCAATTATTTTAAAGGGAGTTAACTGAGGTTTTGTTTCATTGTGCTAGGATCTCACACATCTGCACACATCTACCTCTAAGGTACACTTCCAGCCACCAAACTAATGTTTATAGTTCTTATAGTAATAGTAATGATGATGATTATAGTTTGACTAAGACTGGAAATAATCTCTTGTTTTTTACTTACAAAACATCAATTTACGTGGTTCCACCTAATAATGATCACCAACATGTATTTATGCCAAATATGAGTGTATTATTTGAGTGTTTATTGTCTATTTAAAAATTGATTCAGTGGGGCGTAGTGATGTACATCTGTAATTCTAGCAACTTGGGGGGCTGGGGCTCTATAGCTCAGTGGTAGATTGCTTGACTAGAATGCACAAAGTCTTGGGTTCAATCCCCAGTACCACCAAAAAAAAAAAAAAAAAAAAATTGCAAGTAGTTCTAGCAACTTGGGATGCTAAGGCAGAAGATCACAATCAAGGCCAGCCTTGGAAACTTAGTGAGACCATATCTAAAAAAAAAAAAAAAAAAGGGTGTTTGGGGGTGCTGACGATGCAGCTCAGTGGTGGAGGTCCCTCAGTTCTCTACAAACCCCAGTACTCCAACCCCCCAAATTTAAACCAGATGTTAACATGTTATCCAAAGTATCATTTAACATGTGAGGTTTTTTTTTTTTTTTTTTGGTGGTGGTGGCACTGGGGATTGAACCCAAGGATGCTCTATCACTAAGCAACATCCTCAGCTCTTTTGAAATTTTATTTTGGGAAAGGGTCTCACTATTTGCCCAGATGGGTCTTGAACTTGCAATCCCCCTGCCTCAATCTCCCAAGTAGCTAAAATTATAGATGTGGACCACTATACCCAGCTAACATGTTTAATAAAATTCGTTCTTTTCCACTCCCACTTCCAGCCTGCCACCATGGATTTAAAAAAAGAATAAATGAGGGCTGGGGCTGTGGCTTAGCAGTAGCTCACTTGCCTGGCATGTGTGAGGCACTGGGTTTGATTCTCAGCACCATGTATAGATAAACAAAATAAAGGTTTATCAACAATTTAAAAAAAAAAAAGAATAAATGAATCTTTTGGGCCAGGTGTGGTGGCATATATTTATAATCCCAGTGGTTTAGGAGGCTGAGGCAGAAGAATCGAAAATTTGAGGCCAGCCCCAGTAACTAAGTGAGGCCCAAAGCAACTTAGTGAGACCCTCTCTGAAAATAAAAAGGGGCTAGGGATGTGGCTCAGAGGTAAAGCATCCCTGGATTCAATCCCCAATATAAAAAAAAAAAAGATTTTGGGGGCTGGGAGTATAGCTCAGTGGTAGAGCATGTGCCTAGAATGCTTGAGGCCCTGGGTTTGCCATCCTTCCCTGCAGCCTTTTCATTAAGGCAAAGACAGAACTCCCCAATTTACCCTACTAAAGCCACGGCAACTACTGATATCTGTGTAATCTTATAATTCACATGAAAACAAGAGACACTGACATTATTTGGAATCCCCTTAAAACAATCAGGCTTGGGGGGAAATCTCAATGGTAGAACATGTACTTGGTAATGTGTGAGGCCCTGGGTTATATCCCCAGCATGGCCAGAAAAAAAAGAAACAAACAAAAATTATCAATAGTAACTTATAAAATGTCACAATGAACAAAGGGACTCAGTTCCCTTTCTACCAATGCACTGTATTTTTCTTAACATAATTCCATTTGTACAAAAGCCACTCCCCTCCCACAAGATTGGTAGAACATGTGAAGTTGGTAATTTCTCATCTTCACAAATACTTTTTTAAAACTTCTACATTGAGCCAGGTGTGATGGTGCACGCCTGTAATCCCAGCAGCTCAAGAGGCTGAGGCAGGAGGATTCAAGGTGCAAAATCAGTCTCAGCAAGTCAGTGAGGCCCTGAGAAGCTCAGTGAGAGCCTGTCTCAGAAGAAAAAATAAAAAGGGCTGGGGATGTGGTTTGGTGGTTAAGTGCCCCTGGGTTCAATCCCTGGGACCAAAAGACAAACAAACAAACAAAAAACAATCATTTCTACATTGCACTGTTAACAGGGGTCAGCTTTGCAGGAGGATATATTAGATTTTCATTTTCTGCTTTACACCTTTCTTTAACATGTGAACTTTTAAAAATGAACACTTATTTGTTAAGCAATAGATTTCGAAAGTGATTTTATAAACAACTGTAATTTATTATTTCAGAGAAAACAGAAAAAATATTGCCTATTTTTGGTCTTATCTCATGCTATGGTTTGAACATGGCCCCCAAAGTTCCCATGATGCACACTGAACTCCCAGTGCAGGGTTGTGGAGGAGTCGCTTTAAGAGGCAACTAGCCGGCCATTCAGGAGGCTGAGGCAGGAGGATCGCCAAGTTTGAGGTCAGTCTCCACAACTTGGCAAGACCCTGTCTCGAAAAGAAAAGGAGGGGATGGGCGCAAGGTGGCACACACCTGTAATCCCAGAGGCTCTGGAGGCTGAGGCAGGAATATCATGAATTCTGCAATTTATCGAGGCCCTTGGTGGTGAAGGCTGCATAACAATGTCAAAGTACTTGATGCACTTGAACGGTACACTTACAAATGGTTAAAATGGTTACTAGTGGTTAAAATGTTAAATTTTATGTATATTTTACCACAAAAACATGATTTAAAAAATAGAAATCCTACTTGGCAAAATCAAAACAGAACCACTCGTTTCAGTGAAATAAAGTGCACTGAAAGGAGATGAGGGAGGTTTCCTAGAATAGGTGACCCTTGAGGCCTGAAAGATGAATGGGAGCTGGCTGGAGGAAGGGCCGAGGGGGGAAGGCGGCAGACAGTACACGCCACTCCAGCATCTTTGGCTCACAGCCGAGGCTTAATCAGTATCTTCCAAATGCTGTGTGTGTGTGTGTGTGTCTCCCCCCCGCCCCCCGCCCCCATCCAAGTCCAGGGTAATAATGTTTCTGAATAAACTCTGATATTTTCAGAACCCAGTTACCCTCCTACTAGGGTTCATATACATCCCCTTCACTCTAGGACCAGGATTCCTTGCCAAATAATGACATGCCACAAGCCAGACCCAGTATAACCACCAGACCAGAATAATGCCTATATATATATGAATATATATAAATTATTTGGCATTTAACCACTGACCACATCCCTAGCTATTTTTTATATTTTATTTAGAGACAAGGTCTTACTGAGTTGCTTAGGGCCTCACTAAGTTGCTAAGGCTGGCTTTGAACTTGCGATCCTCCTGCCTCAGCCCTCTGAGCTGCTGGGATTACAGGCATACACCACTGCACCCGGCCCTTCCAAATATTTAGAAAAGTATCTAACCTAACAAGACTTTTCCAAAACTTAGTTTGCACTCCCATATATTTTTCTTAGACTTTTATTACATGCTTCCGTTTGTCAGCTACCTATCAGCCAGATAAAACAAATGAACAAATAGCCCAGGAATACTAATGGGAAAAGCAGGAAACAAATTACAGATTACTCTGAGCATGACAATCAGCTTCCTTGTAGATGTGTCAGCTTATAGTTATAATTTAATAGTGCATACATGCAATATAGTCATATTTTCTGCTAGTCAGAGTTTGTAGTGCTTATGATAGAATTAGATAGATGAGTGTCCTGTGTGGAGTCAGCACAGAGCATCATGGGACCTTGAACAAGTTTGACCAGAATGACAGGAGAGCAGTGGTTTTGAGTCAAGTGCCATAAAAATATCTTAAGTTTTAAAAACTTCACAGTCTTGCAGAAAAACCCTACCTCCCTTGGACTGGCTTGGACTTTTTTCTAGATCTCTATCACCTAAATATTTCAAAAATTTCTTGGGGCCAGCTAAACTTCCTTCTGTAGGTTGATCCCCCCACCCCCTCCCAGATGGAGTCTTGCTGTATTGCTCAGACTGATGTCAAACTCCTAGACTCAAGTTATCCTTCTGCCTCAGCCTCCTGAGTGCTGGAACTGTGACAGTCAAGCCAAAGTGACTCCATTTTGTTTAGTAACTCCATTTTGTAAAACAACCATGCCAAGTAGAAGGGTCATGACCAGGGCAAGATGTTTTTTTGCTTTTGCTATAGAAACCTTTAAGAACACAGAACTACCTAATGGGGCATTGTTTTTATAACTAGGGTAACGGGGCTCTGTTTCTGTAACTGGGGTGACTGGGCTCACTGTGATTAGCTAGGCGTCCCTCCGCCTGACTGCACTCTCCTGCTTCTGGCTTGCTTGCATTGGCTAACCACCCCCCCCACCCCGCCCAACATCCCTTTTGTGGTTTTCAGGCTTATAAGGAGTGCCTTTGCAATTGTTTGGGGCTGATCAGGGGAACTGCTTTATGTTCTGGTCAGTTGGCACTAGTGTGCTTCAATAAAGGCTTGATTCAATTATATGTGAGTGGTCTGGAAGTCAGTTTATGAAACCCAGGGACAAAGCTTTAACTATAACAGAACTACAGGCACACACCACTGAAACCAGGTTAAACTGTTTTTTTACTGTTTTTATTTGATGGCGACCTTACCTACAGATGCAACAACAATCCCCACATGACCGCACTCTCGAAGGGTTAGAAGTGGGCATCCCACAATCAGAGGGAAGGCTTACAAGAGGTAAAATCTGTACTAAATATGTTTGCCAGCTAGGTTACAATAGGCTGGCCCTTCTAGACTCACTTTCAAAATCCTTGGGTTTTCTACAAGAGAAGTTTGTTATTTATATGTAGCCAATACGCTCAGTGCATTTTTGAGGACTGCATATTGGGCCATCTGAGTGACTACAGTTATAGTCTGGCTCTTGTATGTCCCCAAAGGCCCTTGTGTTAAAGACCTGGTTCCCAGGGTGCTGCTATTTAGAGATGGTGAAAGCTCTAAGAGGCGGGGCCTAGCGGGAGGTCTTCAGGTCTTTGGGAGAGGGTCTTTGAAGGGGACAGTGGGACCCCTGCCCCTTCCTCTTCCTTTTTTTTGCTTCCTACCTACAAAGTGAGTGGCTTTGCTCTGTCACTTGCTCCTGACATATCTGATATGCTGCCTTGCCACGGGACCAAAAGCAATGATCATGTGTCAAACGCCTATCCATCATGGACTAGAATCTCCACAATGTCAGCCAAAGTCCACCTTGTCTCTTTATGAGTTAATCATCTCAGACAGCTGACAACACTTTCCAACTTGCACTGCCATCAGGGCCCTGCCTCTCAGAAGCTAGACACTTGGTCTTCCTCTAGTGTTCTCTCTCTGTCCAGTTACATAAGCCAGAAACCTCAATATTATCTTTGACACCACCTTCTCACCATCTTACATATCTAAAACTATCACTAAGTTCTATAGGTCAAAAAATTTGCTATTTTGAGATATAATTCATTTATATTTGTAAAATGTACAATACAATAATTTTCATAGAGTCACAGAGTTATGCAACTATTACTGTTATCTAATTCCAGACCAGTTTCATTATCCTAAGAGAAACCTGCATCCAGCCAGGTAGAGGGGTCCACACCTATAATCCTAGTGACATGGGAGGCTGAGGCAGGAGGATCACAAGTTTAAGGCCAGCCTGGGCAACTTAGACCTTGTCTCAGAATAAAAAGGGCTGGAGAATATAGCTTAGTGGCAGAGCACTTGCCTAGCATGTGTGAAGCTCTGGGTTGGGTCCCCAGTACCACAGAAAAAAAAGAAAAGAAACCTGCCATTCTTCCTTTCCCTTAGCCCATCCTTTGGCAACACTAATCTGCCTTCTGTCTCTATTGATCTGCCTCTACATGACATTTAAATAATGAAATTATACAATAGATGGTGTCTTTGTGTGGTTGGTGTATTTTACTTGGCATGATGTTTTCAAGTTTCATCTATGTTGTAAACATGCTCAGCTTTTTATGGCTGAATAATATTCCACTGTATGAATGCACCACATTTTGCTTGAACATCAGTTAATGGACACTTGGTTTATTTCTACCTTTTTGCTTATAGATGAAGCTTCTGTGAATATTCCATCTTTTTCTGTTTCAATGTGGATACTTTTCAGTTTCCTTGGTTATATATTTAGATAGTTTTATAGATTTTTACCTACTAAGTAGCTCTTGGAACTATCCACTTATCTCCGTGTCTAAGCTCCCAGCATCTCTGCTATGATTGGAGCAGGTTTTGAGTGTGTCCCCTAAGGGTTCATGAGTTGAACGTTTATTTTTTTTGTTTGTGGGTATGTAGTCCTAGGGAATCATTTGTTGAGATTTAATCCCTATTGTGAGATATTAAGGGCGGGTGGCAACTTATCCCACTGTTGTATTTAGAAGTGGGGCCTTTGGGAGGTGGTTAGGGTTAGATGTCATAAAGGTGGAACCCTCATGACAGAATTACTGGTAATTTTTTAAGAGGAAGACAGACCATCAGAAGATACACACATACATACATGTGTTCCCTGCCTCTTGCCATGTGGAGACCTGCACTACCTTGGGACTCCATTAGTAACAAGTCCATATCACCAGGTGGAGCCCATCACATTGGGCCTCTAGAAACATGAGCTAAACAAACCTTTTTTCTTTATAAAGTAGCCTGTCTTGAGTATTCCATTATAGTAAAACAAAATAGACCAATATATTCTCTCATCTGGACTACAACAGTAGCCTCTTCCCTTTTTTTCTTCAGGACTCTTTTCTACTTGGCCCTGCAATTTTTTTAGAAATATTTTTAGTTGTGGATGGACACAATACTTTTATATTATTTATTCATTTTTTATATGGTGCTAAGGATCAAATCCAATGCCTCACATGTGCTAGGCAAGTACTCTGCCACTGATCCACAGCCCCAGCCCAGGGACCTGCAAATAGTTTAAAGACAGGAATCTTATTGTGTTATCCCACTTTACTTAAAACCCTTCCCTGACATCCCGGAGGTCCATGGGACTTCCCAACTGATCCAGCTGTGCTTTCTCAGTTCCTTGAGAGTGCCACACCCCCATCACAGGCCCTGCACAAGCACCTCCCCTTGCCTGATAAACTTTTCTCCTTTCTCTGCGTGGTCTACTCCTACTTATCCCTTGGAGCTCAGCAGAGGCATCTGCCCAAGGAATGCCCTTCCTTGCTTCCTGGCTGCTAGGAGCTCTGTTGCTACCACCTCCCTGTATTTCCCTGCACACGTCACGATCACAGTCCTACCTCTGTGTGAGACTACCCGATTCCTGCTTGTCGCCCCTTCAGGTGAGTCTGCTTTCATTTACCACTATACCCTCAGTGCTAGCAGTTTCTGGAGACTATGTTCCCTCAATACGTATTTGTTACCATCTGAATACATGAATGTAGCAGACAGGGCAGCCTTATTATAGATTTACCAATTAACACTTGATTAAATAATTTAAGGATTTAGATGACAGGCATGTGATTATCTTAAACAACCAAAGACTTGACATTATTCACTCTTTTGTACAATACACTTATGAGAACAGGCATTCTCTGCATTGAAATTAAAATCAAAATGTAAATTCACATTACATATAGAATCAGATAGGAGATTATCTTTTTACGGTTAAACCCAACTCTGGTGATTTCATTTCAGTAACACAGTGTCATCTGCCACATTAAATTATAGTTGGCCCTCTGCATCCTCGTGTTTCACACCTGAGGGAACCTCATCTATAGAGGGAAATAATCAGATAAAAAGAATTTCAACTGTACTGAAAATGTGGAGTTTTTCTTAAACTTATTTCCTAAATAACATAACTGTATACATAGTATTTATATTGTATTAGGTTCCTCCTCCTCCTTCTCCTCCTGATTGAACCCAAGTTCTTGAGACAGGGTCTCGCTAAGTTGCTGAGACTGTCTTTGAACTCACCTTCCTCCTGTCTCAGCTTCCCAAATTCTTGGAATTATAGGAATGCACTAATATGGTAATCTAGAGAAAATTTCAAACATGAAGGAGGATGTGCATAGGTAATATGCAAACACTATGCCATTTCACATAAGGGACCTGAGCATCCTCAGCATTTGTTTCCCTCAGGTGTCCTAGAACCAATTTCCCCTGAATACTAAAGAACAACTATCTATAATGTTTGTTTGTAGTTTTCTAATTTTTAAACTATGTTTATTTACTTTAAAGGTCTGATTTGGTTTTATGGTTGTATTAAGTATTTAAATATGAGAACTTATACCTAGACTTTTGTTTAAATACCAGTACAGTAAAATACATATAAAATATATTAACATGGGATATCCAGGAGCATTTTTGTCTTTTAGAAACAGGGTTAATACATTATTCATGTTGAAAAACCCTGATGTATTGGAGAAGAAGTTGAAACCTATGTGACCTCATAGAGCCCCCCCCCCCAAGTATAATATGATTCCAATCTTATACTGTACACCACCAAAAAACAGAGGCACAGAATACTGATACTCTCTGAAGCTCTATGGAAGGAATTCAGGAGGGAGTCAAAAGGAGAAGGCAAGGCATCCTCACAGTGGACACCAGATCACACCAGGCATCATTAACCAACAAAGCTTTCCCAAGCAATCAGATTCCTAGAAGCATATTGTATAGAAGGAATTATATACTGACATCTCAAAAATATCCAAGGAAGAACTGAAAAACAAAACATTGCCCGACAGTAAATGAAACAAAACACCAGAGAGCCTCTTACTAGGCCAAGTTTGTTTAAATGTAGAAAGCTGATTTTCACCACACACACACACACACACACAAAAAAAAAAAGATAAGGAAATGGACATATTAATCAGCTTGATTTAGCCTTCTAAACATATTTCAAAACATGTTAAACATCATGTTTACATCATTTATTGGTGAACTTAAAAAAAATCAAATGATTTGCACTTACATAGTATTTATATTGCACTTAACATTAATGAAGGCCAAATTAATAAAGAGATTCTCTTAGATCTTATATATTCAATGGCAGTACTGAAGGTTGAACCCAGTGTTTCCCCCATGCTAGCCAAGCATTCTAACACTAAGCTAAACCCCATGGCTGGCCTCAACTTTGTAGTCTTGCCTCAGCCTCCTTCTGAGTCGCTGGGATTACAAGTGTGCACCATTGCACTCAGCTTATAATAAACTTTTTTTTTTTGGTACAGGGGTTGAACCCAGGAGTGATTAACCACTGAGCCACACCTCTAGCCCTTTAAAAAAAAAAAAAAAAAAAATATATATATATATATATATATAAATATATATATTTACTTATTTTTTAATTGTAGTTGGACACAATATCTTTATTTTATTCATTTATTTTTATGTGGTGCTGAGGATTGAAACCAGGGCCTCACACATGCTAGGCAAGCACTCTACCACTGAGCCACAACCCCAGCACCCCCAGCCCTTTTTTAATATTTTATTGAAAGACTGGGTCTCGAAATATGATTTGTCAAGAACTATGTAATGTTTTGAACAACCAACAATAAAAATAAAAAAAAGAAAAAAAAAAAAAAGAAAGACTGGGTCTCACTGAGTTGCTTAGGGCCTCTCTAAGTTGCTAAGGCTGGCTTTGAACTTGTGATCTTCTTGCCTCAACCTCCAAAGGTGCTGGGATTACAGGCATGGGCCACTGCACCCAGCTCATAATATATTTTTTAAAAATATTTTTTAGTTGTAGATGGACATAATACCTTTATTTAATTTATTTTATTTTTTTATGTGGTGCTGAGGATCAAACCCAGTGACTCATGCATACTAGGCGAGTGCTCTACTCCTGAGCCACAACCCCAACCCTCATAATAGATTTTTTAAGACCAGTTTCAAACCTATTTCGCTTTTTGACCTAACCTCACACCCACTTATACGTTTGTACTTTGTTTTTTTTTTTTTAATATTTATTTTTTTTTTAGTTTTTGGCGGACACAACATCTTCGTTTGTATGTGGTGCTGAGGATCGAACCCAGGCCGCACGCATGCCAGGCGAGCACGCTACCGCTTGAGCCACATCCCCAGCCCACGTTTGTACTTTGGATAGTTCACATTAACTATCCTTCTGTGGCTATGATCCTTCATAATTACTTTCTTGTTCCTTGCAGTTGACCCCAGTGAAACAACAGGTTTATTATGAGAGGAATTAAGACTTCTTTTTGTATTCCTCAAGGCCTAGAACTAGGAACTCAAAAAGTATTTATTAAGGTGGGGGGGTGGGGCATGGCTGGTGGAACATGCCTATAATCCCAGCCACTCAGAAGACTGAGGCAGGAGGATCTAAAATTCCAGGCCTCCAGGCCAGCCTGAGAAATTTAGCAAGACTTTGTCTCAAAAAAAAAAAAAAAAAAAAAGTATGGGGGAGTAGCTCAGCAGTACAGTGCCCCTGGGTTTGATCCCCAGTACTGGAAAAAAGAAAAGGGCTTATCCAATGAAAAAAAGCAGAATGTTATCATAAAAACCTATTTCATAAAACCTTATCTTTTGTTTTTGCATTTAGTATATTGAGAGACACGGTAAAGTACTGGAAAACCAATAGTTTTTCATCAAGTTAACTACTTTTGAAATGTTCAGGAGAAAAGACATTTAAATTCTGACTCTTTGCTTTTGAATGTCTCAGGAATTGGTTTTTAAAACAATCCTTAATGTTAAAAATATATCAGAAAACAGAATTTGAAAAGGCTTGCAGTGTGTTAGCAATTTGAACGATAATAACACATTGATTTTAGTAGTAGAAATTGAAATACGACACCTGAAGCAGCACTGAAACCTGGATGTGTGTAAACATCTACATCTTTGTGTCTGAATAAAATCAACTTCAAGTCATTTTAAAATATTCTATCTGAAAAAAGCCTGTACACAGTCTAGTTAATGTATGTTTTTAACTGAGCGTATCATAAGGACAATTTATCATTTTCATATACAAATAAAAACAACTTCATCTTTTAGTATCAAGTTCTGAAGAAACTACAACATTGAAAAAAAAAAGAATAAACACGTAGTTTCTGCTTATTAAATAGCTTGGGATGTTAAGCTTTTGGATATATAATTCTAATATGCTATTTCCATACAGTCTGAAGTTCAAATCATAAAATCTTTCTCAGTATCCAATGAAGCAAAACCATTTTTAGGGCACTTCTTTAAAAGGTGGACAATTATTCTTCATTTAAGTACAAGGCAAGTATTTTAGACTAGTTCAATTAGAAATTTTTGATCAGCAAATACAATTACTGTGGCTAATATTTACACTAGTAATCTAAAAATAAAACAAGTTATTTATGGTTTTATTGGATAAATCATTATAAGTACAATTTGCAATTCACAATAAAGGTGAGCGCTCTATCACTGAACCACAACCCCAGCACTACCCAGTCCTTTTTAAAATATTTTATATAGAGGCTTTATTTTAAAAGTAGTCCTTTTCTAAAGAAAACAATGTAGGTTACTGAAACAATGTATCTATAAAAAAAGAAGCTTAAATAATATACATTAACAGAAAAAAAAATGCACTAACACTGCTACCATAAAAATGCAATCCAAAAGTCAGTTCATACTAGAATCTTAAATACCTATATACTGGGGATACTGCAGTTTATTGATCTACAGTCAGTTTTGGGCCAGGTGTTGAAGCAGAAATTTAAAATAATGTTACTGCATTCTTCACTAGCAAAGAGAATACCAAATTAGTTTCAAAAGTCCTTTCTGACAAAATAATGAATTCTTCCCCTCCCCCTCCAACAAGAGACCTTTTCTAAAGGGAGAGAAAAAATCCGCACTATAAATAAATAAATAATGCAAAACAGATACCTCCGGCCTCTTTGATGCTGCACAGCTTGACAAGCCGTTTGCATGCAAATAATTCCCTTCAACTCTGGAAATTCAAGGATCTCAAGGTAATCTTGAACAACTTTCCAGTCTGGGATCACATAATGAGTCACATCACTAGACAAGAGCTTCCCCTCTGAAACATAATTCAAAATGTAAGATATTAGATAACATTTTCAAACCTGTTTTATTACTATCTCAATGTCATGGTGCCCCAGTATGCAAAATAACTTCCCATCTTAATTCCAACATAAAGTTCTTTAAAAGACAAGACAAATCTACTTTGGTAGAAGCCCAAAGTTCTGGGAAACGCTTCGCCTTCTTTTTTTGTTTTTGAAGCTGTGATAAATTCATGCTCAAAGTGGTTTATGGTGTTGCTAGTGGTGCAGGAGAGGACAACTGATATTTTAAAAGCAATCAAGTACATTTCAGCACAAGCTGGATATTTCTGTTACCTCCTCATTGACATGCTATCACATTCAAATGAAGCACTGTATGTATATGTTAACCACTTGTATGTACCCAGCAATTTCTAGTAGGTCATGTTTCAAGCTTCTAAACATGCTCAGAAGTCTTAAGTCCCAGAAAGATGGAATTGACTAGAAAAGATGCTTACTGCAAGCAACCGGAAGTGGTAGGCTTTCCACCCAGCTGAGAGCTGTTTAACCAAGCTGTAACTGAAACTGTAACCAAGCTGAACCCCAACCATAAACAGAATTCCAAGCATTCCCTGAAAAGGACCACCGTGCTCATCTCCCACGAGGGGGAAGGAACAGTAACCCTCATTGTTAAACGGGCCACTCCTGCAACTTGGAAACCAAGCGGGCAAGTCTGGTCCGCAGCAGTCTCCAATCCAGCTTTCACACCACCTTCCCCCACGACGAAGGCCTAGCTAATTCACAAGTCCTGCTCTCCACTGTATAAACCTTCAAGGCGTCCGGGTTGGCAGGCCTGAAAATCTGCAGGAGCGGAGGAGGCCATGTCAAGTGGGCGGCAGCGGCGCGCGGCAGCCTCTCACCGCAGAGCCCGAGCGGTCAGGAGCCGTCCCCCAGGCTGCGAGGTGCCTGCGCCCTCAGGGCCGCTCTGAAAACCCGAACCACCGGCCTCTGGGCTGGGAGGCGCCAGTCTCTGGGGCTCTTCCATTTGATCAGGAGAAGCCGCCGGAGCGTCCCGCAGCGAGCGTCGCTGCAGCCGCGGACCCGGGCCGCCCTCTCCCAGCCCCAGTCAGGCTGCAGGTGATCCTGAGGCGGGCGGAGGCCGCGGGCCTTGGACTCCGCGCCCTCGCCGCCTCGCGCTGCGCCCCCCGACGCTCTGCCCCGGCAGTCCTCGCTCGCGCCCGGCCGCCCCGGTTCCCGCCAGGCCCCGGCTCCGCAGGCTTCCCCAGGCCCCGGCGCCGGCCCTCACCGTTGCGGCAGGCGGCGGGCTGCGGGCAGAGCGGGCTGTTGCACGGCACGCAGGGCCGCAGGTAGTGCTCACGCACGATCCGCAGCGTCCGGCCCTGGAAGGTCCTCAGGAGCAGGACCTTCTCCCGCTTCTGCAGCATGGTGGCGGCGCTCGGCCCGGCGGAGCTCTGGGCCCCGGGAGGCCGCCCAGAGCTGCCGGGAAGCGCCGGAGGCGAGGCCGCGGCTTGGGGCCCGCCCTTCGGTCCCCGGCCGGCCCGGCCCACCCGGCTGGGGTATGAGCGCTCCCGGCATCGAACCGCCCTAACGGACGGACGGCCGTGCCGAGGGCTTGAGGCCCAAGGCCCGCGGGGCGGATTCTCCAGTCCCGGTCCAGGCCTCTACCCTCCCTCCTGCACCTAAATTTCTTTCTAATCCGCAATTGCCTGGGCGTGGTAATAAAATATAAGGAATATATATGGGAGAGAGGTGATTAAAATGCACCCCAAATACCTAGGGGTGACTAGGACACTATATGCAAGAAAGTTTTTGTTTTGTTTTGTTGTTTTGGTACGGGTGATTGAACTCAGGGACTATTAACCACTGAACCATATCCCCAGGCCTTTTTGAATTTTGTTTAGAGACAGGATCCCACTGAGTTGCTTAAAACGGGATTTGATCCTCCTGCCTCAGCCTCCCAAGCCTCTGGGATTACAGGCGTGTGCCACTGGAAGCTAATTTAAAAGTACTCTGAAAAAAGGTTTGGTTGAACTATAAACGATTACTAATACTTTGTTTCTATCTATATCCATATGGGAATCCGGCTGCCATATAAATACTGGGCAATTACTAGAGTTTTCAGTTATTTATCTGTCCTCGCTAAAAAAAAAAAAAAATCAGAAACTAAACAGCCCTGCTAGCCTAGCCTTTATTCCTTTCTGGGGCTGTGGCTCAGCAGTAAGGCTCTCGCCTAGCACGTTTGAGGGCCTGGGTTCAATCCTCAGCACCACATGAAAATAAATAAAAGGTATTGCGTCCGACGGCAACTAAAAAATAAATATTTTAAAAAGTGTACTTATTTTGAATTTTAATACATGTAAACATTCTCAGATAAAATGAAAACCAGTCCCATCCCTTGGGGTAAACACTGTTCAACTTTATAGCAGTGGCATTCTCTGGCAAAGGAATTCTTAAAACTGCCATTGACAATCACAATGGTACTGCAATGTAGCTTCTGACGAAAAGGTTCACTGTGTCTTCTGAGATCACATACCTTTGACTGGCTAGAACTCCTTTTTATTGTTGTTTGTTTTATACTGGGGACTGAACTCAGGGGCGCTCACCCACTGAGCTACATCCCAGCCCATTTTCCGTGTGCGTGTATTTTTTTAATATATATTTTTTAGTTGTAGTTGGGCACAATTTTTACGTGGTGCTGAGGATCGCACCCAGCCCCTGGAATGTGTGAGGCGAGTGCTCTGCCGCTGATCTACCAACCCCAGCCCTTTCCTTATATTTTATTATGAGACAAGGTCTCACTGAGTTGCTTAGGGCCTCACTAAGTTCTGAGGCTGGTATGGAACTCGCGATCCTCCTGCCTCAGCCTCCCAAACCACTGGGATTACAGGCATGCGCCATTGCGCCCCATAGAACTTTCTTGACAGACTTGAGCGGAGCGGGTGCTGTATGTAAGGGTCCGGCGAAGTGTCGGAGAAAGAGACCACCAAGTGACCACTCATGCAATTGGCAGAAGGGGATTTATTGATCTAGCATGCTAGGGCTCCGTGCCCACTCAAGAAGGGAGAACAGCCCAGAGCCGGAGCAGGGGCTGAGCACTGCTTAAGTACACTTTTTTTGGGAGGGCGGGGATTTTACATACATCACAGTCTCCTTTAACAAATCATCATACACCGCGGGAAAATCAAACAACAATTCTGAGACATGATTAGTTCATACATTGGCAGGAACAGGTGTGTGGGGGGGTGATAGGTCAGTTCTAAACGGGGTACACATTCAAACTGATTGGTCCAGGCCCTGCAATGCCTACGTGCAAGATCGTACAGAGCCCTGAGTTATTAGACAACCAAGCGGTCAGGGGGAATATTTACTGGGCGGTTCCAAGCATTGTCTTAACAGCTACAGGAATTTCAGGTTTTGCATGTAGCATAGGAACTTAACAATACCTAATCCTTTACATTTTAACTCAGGCCTTGCAGCTTAGAAACTTTACAATGCCCCGTCTTTTACCCTTTAACTTTTACACTTTAACTTCAATTTCTTTTACCCTTACACTGTACATTACCAGTTTAACTTCCACAAATCAAAGCAGTGGGCATTCACATCCACATTTTATAACCGAGGCAGGCTCAGTTATTAAGTGGTAGAATCCGCATTCAAGCCAGAATCTAATGAGTCCAAAGCAGATTCTTAACCTACTATTCAGAGATGAATAAAGTACAGTTCCTGCATCTAAGGAATTTATAGTGTATATATTTAGCAAGCTCTAGCTAAGACAGCTCAACCTTCTGGCTGGAAACATCACAGCCTCCTATTCTGCTTAAGTAAGCAGAATTGAGGGTGCCCTATTGGATCTCTCCCTTTATTCTAAGGGAACACATAAAAATAACCATGGCGACAGTGAGTTACCCTATATATAATCCCAGTTAGTAGGGAGGCTGAGGCAGAAGGATCACAAGTTCAAGGCCAGCCTCTGCAACTCAGACATTGTCTTAAAATTAAAAAAAAAAAAAAATTTTTTAAAGCAGGGGAAGTGCCATCCAGCACATGCCTGTAATCCCAGAGGCTCAGGAGGCTGAGGCAGAGGGATTGCTAGTTCAAATCCAGCCTCAGCAATGGCAAGGCGCTAAGCAACTCAGTGAGACCTTGTCTCCAAATAAAACACAAAATAGGGCTGGGGATATGGCTCTGTGGTTGAGTGCCCCTGAGTTCAATCCCCAATACTCCCCTGCCCCAGGTTAAAAAAAAAAAAAGGAGGGGAAGTAGCTCAGTGGTGTAACACTTGTCTAGCAAGCACAAGGCCCTGGAGCAATCTCCAGTACTTCAAAAATAAATATTAAAAATGAAGCCATGGCCCTTCAGCGTACCTCTGTCAAAATACACAGCGGTGTGAGATCTGAGATGAAATTGCACAAATCAGAATCTAACAGAGTGCTTAGTCCACAGGCCAGAGTGCAAGGATCGAACCCAGATGCATGGTGCAGGAGGCCCCAATTCAAGAGGCCAATTCTAAAGTGCTCAGAGCATAGCAAGTAGCCAAATTTGTCCCCTACACAAAAATGCTTCAGACAGCTGTTCACAATTCTCTCTAAAATGCTTGTGCGTGCGTCCTTTCTCTCTATTTTTTCTTCCTATTCTGGGGACAACTCAGGGATATTCTACTACCAACATCCTCAGCCCTTTATATATTTTTATTTTGAGACAGGATTTCCTAATTTGCCCAGCTGACCAAGAACTTGCCATCCTCCTGACTCAGCCTCCCACAAAGCTGGTACAGGTGTGCATCACTGCACCTGGCTAAAGGTCTCCCATTTTCATCTTTTTTTAAACACTTGATTATATGGGGATGAGGATAACTTTGATTAGATTCTAATGTGCAGATTGGGACAAATGATCTTTCTATTTAATATTTTTTTAAGTTGTAGTTGGACACAATACCTTTATTTATTTATTTACTTACTTACTTATACATGGTGCTGAGGATGGAACCCAGTGCCTCACACATGCTAGGCTAGCACTCTACTACTGAGCCACAACCCTGGTCCTGACAAATGATCTTTTCAGAAATAGAATATGTCTGGGATTCTACTGAGAGTTGGTTTCATCAATATTTTAAGTAACCTAAGGCCCATGAAGAATTCCTTTTGCTTGAATTGTGACAATAATGTACAAACTGTTCTCTTTTGTTTTGTTGTACTGGGAATTGAACCTAGGGGCACTTTACCACTGAACTACATCCCAACCCTTTTTAAATTTTATTTTATTTTATTTTGAGATAGCGTCTTGTTAAATTGCTTTGGGCCTCACTAAATTGCTAAGGTTAGCTTCTAACTTGTGATCCTCCTGCCTCAGCCTCCAGAATCAGCCTCCAGAGTCACTGGGATTACCGGCATGGGTCACCATGCCTGGTTACAAAGTGTTATTAAAAACATGGTCCCTCAGTTCTTAGAACTGATCATGTAAAATGGATGAGTGCCTTTCTGGTTGGTTGGTTGGTTGGTTTGCCTCACAGGCCGTGTGATGCCTTTTGACTGAAGAAAGGTGTCTGTATCAGAATAAACCAGCTGATGCTGTAGTAACATACAACTTCAAAAATCTCAATGTCTCAAGACAACTAGAGGTTGCCTGGGTGCCAAGAGCACTGCTGTCTTTGCCCAGGACTCAGGCTGATGAAGTAACCCTTTCTGGAACACTGCTGGTTATTGGCAAAGGGGAGAGAGAGCTTCACACCCATAATCAGAAGAGTGGTCCGGAGTGGAAATAATGCAAGTCATTTCCTCCTGTGGTCAGAATTAGTCACATGACCAGCAATGGGGACAGGTGGGGCAGGAGGTGCATTCCTAGGTCTGAAGGCAGGTGGTGAAACCCTTTGAACAGCACTAGTGACTACTTGAGTGCCTCTACCCAAATCCTTTACCCCTAAATGAGACAATTTGTTCTGCAATCTCCTTATTCCTTGTTCTGTGGGATACCCCAGCTCAGCCCACTACCTGGTCTCTGCTTGAACATTCTGTTACTTTTTACATTGGACTCTCTCCACATGAGCCAGTACACCAACCACTCATCACCACATCATCTCTTTATCCTTATCATAGTAGTTCAGTATGTAATTTTTTAAAATTTTAGTTGTAGTTAGACACAATACCTTTATTTTATTCTTACGTGGTGCTGAGGATCAAAGCCAGGTCCTCCACAGATGCTAGATGAGCGCTCTATCACTGAGCCACAACTCCAGCCCCAGTATGTGATTTTTTTAAAAAATATTTTTTTAGTTGTCAATGAACTTTATTTTATTTATTTATATGCAGTGCTGAGAATTGAACCCAGTAACTCACACATGCTAGGCAAGCACTCTACTGCTGAGCCACAACCCCAGTCCCTCAGTATTTTTTTTTTTGTGAGAGAGACTTGCTCCTCACCAAATCCATGTTCTCTTCTTCTCTGGACACAGAGATGACCCATATTTCCTAGTTTCTCTTGCAGGTAGAGAGGTATGACTGGGTTCTAGCTGGCAGAATGTAATGGCACCAGTTCCAGGCCTGGCCTATAAAACCCCCATGTATGCTCTTCTTTCATGTTCCACTGGCTGAATTCCAATGCACAGGGGATCTTGGAAGCTGGTGTTAAAGATGGCAGAAACTTTTCTCTCCAGGACATCTTTGGTTCTTAAACTGTACAGAGGAGAGCTCTGCTTCCCCGGACTCAGGGGCATCCACAGTGAACTCTTATAAGGGAGAAATAACCTTTTGTTATAGCAGCTACTATTATCCTATTACACTCCCACTTTACAAAGGAAGCTAAGGAACTTGTCCAAGAGTTGCAGGGCTGTTTGTTCAGAAAACTCCTCACTAGATACTAAGTGTCTTTATGAAGCTGCTCAAGGATTTCTACAGCACTTCTAATGGTACAGTCTTCTAGCAGGTGGGAGAACATCAGTGATCTGCTGTGTTCTGCTTATGTCTGGGCCGTAATGCTACACTGGGCAAGGATGCCTGGCAGCTTGCTTCTCTCTTTAGTTTCTCCTTTCCTTGTCAATCCAAGTGCAGATGGGCAGCCAATTGCCCAGATACCAGAGTGCTGCGACAGCTTTCAGCACTCTGTTGCTGATGGAAATCTCTGACGGTGGCTTGGTTTCCCTGGTGCATGACTTCAATCTGCAGGCTGAGCACCCGGGTGCTTACACGGCAGAGTTTGTAGCACTGACATGCCTTCTTGCAGATGCACTCTGGGAGTGCAGACATCAACATCTATCTACTGGATCATAATCAAAAGGTCTCATCAAAAGGTTAACCTAGGCAGAGTGGGGCATCTTTCCAAAGGGCTAAGAGGACAGGGAGGTTAAAGGTATAAAAGAAATTCCAGAAGATGAGCTCGAAGCATTTGAGGGGTTATGGAAGCTAGCATTGAAACAATCTGTATTTATTGATTGATTTAAAATTACAATAATTAAAATTAAAATTACATTTGATTTAAAATTACATGCTTACTGCAACACAAACAATTCTGAAGAACGAGAAGTAAAAACATTAAAGTTCTGTTTCCATCTGAAACCTACTTCTCTGTAATTACTGTTGTTTGATAGCTTTGCATCCTAAGAGTCATTAAAAAGAAACCAAAGTTTTCAACCTATGCTGAACCAGCTAATTACAGCTAATGCTTTTCAGGCTTTTACCAGGGGCCAGGTACTGCTGTACACACTTACTGCATTTTCACATTTAATCCTCAAAACAATGCCTTGAATGAGCTACCATTAGCAAGTACACCTTCCAAGCAAGGAAACTGACCTAGAAAAGGACTGAAGTGATTCCCAGACCACTTACTCCATGGATGGCAAAGCCAGACTTTGAACCCAAGCAGTTTGGCTGTGCTGTTTATGTAATGAGTCAGCTGAGCCACCCTTTAATTAGTAAATGACAACCGTCTAGGATAGGGTACATTCTATGTGGTGGACTGGGGATGAACCCGATTACAGGGATAAAGAATTGGAAATGGTAGCATTTAAGTATCGACTCTCCTAACTTCCCTGAGTCTTAGTGATTTCATTTGTAAAATACAGCCAATAGGGCAGATGTTACTAGGTATCGATATTAATAAATCGATGATTCTAAAGGGTCATGTAAATACCTAAAATTACTCCATTTATCTAAAGAATCAGCTTGCTTTCATTTGTGCTTTGTGTCAGTGGAGAACAAATGGCTGCTGAAATTACTTTTCTACTTGTATTAGGGATAATTTAATTTCCTATATGTTAAAGGCTGTTAATCCTTAGTTTTCATTTTTCCCGGCAGATATGATGGCTCTATTTTGGCATTCGAAACACTCTGTGATTCCTCATAATCCACTTTGCAATGATTACTCTAACACGTTCTGCTTAATTCTTTTTTTAAGAGAAAATTATTTTTGCACTTACTATTGTAAATCTCAGCAGATTTTGTCTGTACTGTTAACCTGCTGATAATTTTGTTGTTCTACCACTAAAGGGCGCTGTTTCATTGATTTTTTTTTTTTTTTTTAAGTGGTTCCTCTAAAGTCTCCTCTGTGTTGATATCTGAGTAATGCAAATCTGGCCTTTCACAGACCATGTTAAAATGCATTCAATTATTTGAGACCAAAAACAAGCAAACAAAAAACCTTGGTATTTTAACAATACCTTTATTCAAGGAGCCCAAAGGTCCAGATACTCCAAAATTAATTAAAAAGTAAGCTTCATTGATTAAGACAGGAAAGAAAAAGAAAATCCTTTAAGTCTTAAAGCCGACTAGAAAAAAATTCAGTTATGTGGATTGCCATTTGTAATTGAAAAATAGAAACATCACTATTGTGGTTTAATTTTTTGAGTTGGTGTTATTTGATAAAATTAAATTATCATCCATTTTGTGGGATTGTTACCAGTCATAATAAACGGTTTTTGTATTGGATGAGTATATTATATGAAATTTTTCCTGTTTATTTTGCTATTTAGTTACTGAATCTATTTGCATTTGGGAGAGCACCTCCCATTGTCTGTATCTGATAGACTATGAATTTTTTTTTTTTTTTGGTACCAGACATTGAACCCAGGGGTCTTTAACCACTGGAGCCACATTCCCAGCACTTTTTATTTTTTATTCGAAGACAGGGTCTTGCTAAGTTTCTTAGGACCTTGTTAAGTCGCTGAGTCTGCCCTCAAACTTGCAATCCTCTTGCCTCAGCCTCCTGAGTTACTGGTATCACAGGTGTGCGCCACTGTGTCTGGCTAGACTGTGAATTCTAAAAGCATATAATTTATAATAGAAAGGTTATGAAGAAATGAAAAATAGAATGAAGAGTACTAAGCTTCCAGGTTTAGGATAAATATAAACAAAGTATTAGGATTTTCAATTTAACTTTTATTATTTCATAAAATGAAAGTCACATTAAGCTATGCTTTTGTGTCTGGCTCTAAAGGAAGAATATGGACCAAAGTTTAGAATGGCACATATAATTAACTTTCTTTATATTTTAGGTCAGGGCAAATACACTATTTCTGCTTGCCTTCAATTCCTGTATAAAACAAAGTACCACCAACAGTAGTTTAAAGCTGTTCATTTATTATCCAGTGTCTGTAGGTCAGAAGTCTGGGCACAGCTAGGTTAGATATTCTGCTCAGGGTCTCACAAGGCTAAAATCAAGGTGTCTGTTGAACTGTGTTCTTTTCTGGAGCTTGGTATTTCCCTTCAAGTTGGCAGGTTGGGACTAAGGCCCCTGATCCCCTAATCTCTTGCTGGCTATTAGCCAGGGGTGCTCTAAGTGCTTAGAGGCCACCTGTAGTGCCCTGTCATGCAGCCCATTCCATGTACTTTGTACCCTTCTTGTCTCTGTCATCAGAAACCAGTCCCTTTAAGACTTCACCTGATCAGATCAGCCCACCAAGGCTAATCTACTATCTTAAAGTCAGCTGATTTGGGACCTTAAATGCATCTGCAAAATCCCTTCACAGCAGCACCTAGATTCTCATTTGGTCGAATAACCCGGAGAAGGTGTGTGTATACCAGGGTGCCAGAATCTTGAGTGCGTCTCAGAATTCTGTCTACCATAATGATTCAGAAAAAAAATGTCTGAGTTCCATAAATCATGTTTAAAACAATGGTATTTGAAAGAAACAGAAATAATGTTCTTAGAAAAGAATGGGATGATCCTAGCTATTTGGGAGGCTGAGGCAGGAGGATTGCAATTTTGAGGCCAGCCTGGATGACTTAGAGAGACCCTATCTCAAAATAAAAATAAAAAGGGATGGGGATGTAGCTCAGAGGCAGAAAGTGTCCCTGGGTTCAATCCCCAGCACCCAAAATAAGTAAGTAAGTAAGCAAGTAAAGGAATGGAAGATGCAGGCCTATATCCAGAGGGAGACAAAAATAATGGCCGATGGGCAGCACTGGCTGGGCTGGTTCAGGCTGAGGGGGAACCACCAAAGCACCTGACCCTGCATGCTGTTGGGTTGAGGAGCCTCGGTTCACACTGGACGGGGAATTCACTCAGGAATCCTGCGCAGAGCCCAGCCCTTTGGCTAACAGGGGCCCAGCGTGTGGAGGGGCCTGGGTGCTTTGGTCAGGGCACTCCTAATTGGCGGACCCCTCAGCTCTTCCCAAAGAAGATTAGGATCCTCCAGATTAGGATTCTCTCTTAAAGATCCACTGTGACAGGTGACAGGAGGCCTAGCAGTTTTTGAAGATTTGAATTTTAAATTTGAGATGTCATCCTTCTCAGAGGCCTCCTTCTCCGTGTGGCTGGCTGCAGAGCCTTCTGAGAAAGGTGATGGAGTCAGAGCCCAGACTGAGGAAACTCCTCTGATTGCAGTATTTGGGTGGGGAGGGGGGAAGCAGAGGGCTTCCTCTTTTTTTTTTTTTTCTATTAAATTTGACATTTTAAGAGACATCATTAAAAAATATTCTTCTGCCCTGGAGAGAAAAGGCTTGGATCTGAGCTCACTTTCCCTGAAACCATAAGGCTCTTGTCATGTTTACCATTTTAGCCTTCAAGGCCGTATTTTTTTCTGACTTGGAGAACTGAAGGCATTTTGATCCCCTTCCAGTTCTACAAACAATGTTCTTTAATTAGCTTGAGGCATCACTGTGGATCAGAGAAAGGCACTTCCTCTCCCTGCCCGAAGCTCCCAGCACCTGCTAATCCCCCAACCAGAAGCAAGAGAGGAGGGGGTGTTCTCTGAGCCCTCAGAGCACTGCTTCCTCAAATGTATACAAAACTATAGAAAATAACCGGAAACCCATTGCTTCATTAGTAAATGCAGAGCGTGGTGTTTTTACTAGACCCAAGAGCAACGCTGTGGACCCATGTGTCCGCCAAACCCACTTATTGACTTAGGGCTAGTGTGATATTCATGCTATGGGACACATGATGTATCCTTTCCAGTGGCACTAAGTTCATCATATTAGAGAAAATGTAAAAAGGAAGAATGACTAGGTAGAAAATAAGAGTATACTGCTGATAATATTGTTGATTAATACTGAGTGGGCCCTACTAAACCACACCTTTCTCTTCCAAGGTACTTGTCTTAAGCTTTCCCCAGTTTTTTCTTTCTTTTTTCAATATTTTATTTTTTAGTTATAGTTGGACACAATACCTTTATTTTATTTATTTATTTTTATGTGGTGCTGAGGATCAAACCCAGGGCCTGGCACATGCTAGGCGAGTGCTCTACCGCTGAGCCACAACCCCAGCCCACATTTTCCCCAGTTTTATTTATTTATTTAATTTGTTAACAGCTTTATTGATATAATTCGTACACAATATAGTCCACCATGGAGAGTGTACAGGTCAGGCCTGGGGGTGTTGTTCAGTAGGAGAGGGGTTGCTTGGCTTGCCCCATGGCCCTGGCTTCAATTCCCAGCATCAAAAAAGGTAATAAATAGGTGGGGCTAGGGCTCACCAGTGGAGCGCTTGCCTCGCATGTATGAGGCTCTGGATTCAATCCTCAGCACCACATAAAAATAAATGAACAAAATAAAGGTATAGTGTTCATCTACAACTAAAAATATAAAAATAAAAAAGTAATAAATAAAAAATTAAAATGCACAATTCATAGATTGTTTATCTTTTGATTTTTGAGACGGGGATCTTGCTGGCCTTGAACTCCCAACTCTCCCGCTGGTATTTTAAACATGCACCCTATGCTTGGTAATTCATGGGGTTTTAGTGTATATACAGATCTATTCAATCATTCACAAATATATTTAAATATAGTCAATTTTAGCACATTTGATCATCTCAAAAAGAAATCCCATCCTTTTTAGCAGTTACCTCTCATTATCCTATTCACTTTAGACCTAAGCAATCACAGTACTTTGGGTCTTTGTTTATTTATATGGTGGTACCAGGAACTGAACCCAGGGGTGCTTTACCACTGGGCTACATCCCCAGGCCTTTGTTATTTTTATTTTGAGTCTGGGTCTTGCTAAATTGCCAAGTTGTCCTTGAATTTACAATCCTTCTGCTTCTCCCTAGGATTATAGGCATGCAGCATGGTGCCTGGTCTACTTTGGATCTTGGTAATTGGCATTTTCTGGACATTAAATGGAATTATATAATATGTGGTTTTTATGTGACTGGCAGTTTTTTCACTTAGCATAGCATTTTCTTTGTTTCTTTTCTTTCTTCTTCTTCTTTTCCTTTTATTATTTTGGTAGTGTTGGGGATCAACCTGGGGCTTCATGCATGGCAGCCAGCCACATCTTCACTATCTCACTAAATGTTTTAAAGTTGTATCCATTCATGCTGCAGTCTGGCTGGACACAAAATAACCGAGCCACGAGGCACTTGTAGGTTCAAACAGGAACTCCTTTATTGCCCGAACTCCACCAGCACTCCACGCTCTCTCCCCGGGAACTCTCTCACCCTCCACCGGGCTCCGCAGGAACTCAATGGGAACCCCAGGAGAACTCAACAGGAACTCCAAAGTAGTGGTGCCCAAGGCAGCAGGAGCCACCCTATTCCCAGAGCCGCCCTATTGCTGGAGCCTCCCGACAGCAGGGTCCAATACACAGCCTGTTTCAGTCCAGCATCATCCAGTCACAGCAATTATAACTTAATTATCATCACCTTAATGGCTCACTGGCATCACCTCTTAACCACTCCTTCTGGCAAAATGCCATGCGCCATCCCGACTCGGCTGTGGCCCTCGACACATTCAGACTTCATTTTTTGTCAATACTGCATTTTTTGTGTCTAAATACGGTTCATTTTATTATTAAACCAACATTTTGTTATCTATTCATCAGTTGATGGGCATTTGGATTTTTTCCCCATATCTTGGTTACTATGAATAATACTATTATATACATTTTTGTATGTTTTGTGTGAACATATTATCCTTTCTATTTCTAGAAGTGAAATTGCTGTGGTAAATGGTAATTCAGTTTTAGAAGGTAAATGGTAATTCAATTCAACATCCACCAGGATAATCTCAACATCCTTAACTTATATATTAACTAATATGTATATAGAATATGTAGATATTTCACATACATATATACATTATATATTGTAGTCTATTATGATTGACTAGGATATTGCAGTAACAAAAACTCCTTGAGGGCTGGGATTATGGATCAATGGTGGAGCACTTACTTAGCACATGTGAGGCACTAGGTTCGATCCTCAACACCACATAAAAAAATGAATAAAGATATTTAAAACAAAACAAAACACAAAATCCTCGAATTGGGGCTGGGGTTGTGTTTCGATGGTAGAGTGCTTGCCTAGCATGTATGATGCACTGGGTTTGATCCTCAGCACCACATAAAAATAAAATAAAGGTATTGGGTCCACCTAAAACTAAAAAATATATAATATATATTACATATAATATACATGCTAATATATATATATATATATATATATATATATATATATATTAAAGATAAACAAATGAACTCCTTGAATGTTAGTGGATTAAAACAATAAGGATTATTCCCCATTCGACTCTATGTCACTCTCCTCCGTCATGCACACCAAAGGACTGAGGCTGATGGCGTTCCCTTTCTGTGTTTCTGCAGTTGGGTGGCAGGGGAAAAGAATGAGACAAATTGTATACTCGATCCTAAAGCTTCTAGTTGGAAAAGGCATACGTGACTTCTGGTCACAAACCACCATTAAAGCAAGTCACTGGGTCACACAGGATTCCAAGGACAGGAAGAGGAAAGCCAGAATATTTGGTGAGAGAAATAAGGATACCCTCATCCATATGTATATAGGAGGGTGTACTTTGAAAAGAGGAAAAAGTTTTAATTGTAGCTAAGAGAGTCAATTCTGATTTATCATTGTAATATTGTTACAATGATAAGTTGTGAGTAGATAAAAACAATGACATAAACTGTTAATAGAATATACTGCAGTCCCTGAAAAGGACAAGGCAGAGCTTTATGTTCACACATGCAAATATCCCCAAGAGATACCAAACTTAAAATAGAGCAAGTAGCAGATTTATTTAAAAACATACAAAAATACATAAAAATATTCATGTGCACAGGTTTGTGTGTGTGTTTTAAGTGCAGAGGAAAAGGCCTCAAGGGGTTATTACCAAGCAGTTACTGTTCACAGGGAATAGAGTTGGATTGGTGTAGCATGTTAACCTTTTTACTTTATGTCATCCTGCATTGTTTGAATTAATTACATTGAACATTTATTTAAGTATAGCTTGTGGGATTAGTTTCCTTAGTGCTCTGTAATGAATGACTACAAACTTGGTAAAACAGAAATTTATTCTTTCTGGGGTCTGGTGGTGCAGGCCTATAATCCTAGCAACTCAGAAGGAAGGCTGACGTATGAGGATTGCAAGTTCAAGACCAGCCTCAGCAACTTAGTAAGACCCTGTCTCAAAATAAAAAATAAAAAGGGCTGAGGATGTAGCTCAGGGGTGAAGCACCCTGGGTTTAATCTGTAGTATCAACGAACAAACAAACAACAAAGTTATTCTTTCATGGTTCTGGAGGACAGAAGTCCTCCAGATTCTCTCTCCAAAGGCTCTAGGGGACAATCACTCCTTGCCTCTCCCGGCTCTAGGTCCTGTGAGCATTCCTTGACTCATGACCATGTCAATCTCCATGGCCACATTGCTTCTCTCTCTTGAGTACATCTGTGTGTCTCTCTTACAAAGACACTCTCATTGGATTTTGGACCCACCAGGGTAATCTCAACATCCTTAACTTATATATTAACTTATTATATCTGCAAAGATCTTTCTCCAGAGAAGGGTACATTCATAGATTCTAGAGATTAGGATGTAGAGACATATATCTTGGGGAGGGGGGTCATTCCACTCTCTACACTAGTATAATGTAAAAATATTTAAAAAGGAAAAAAAATGTAAATCATTATTAATGATTACTTTCAGGAGAGAAACATTTCCAAATTTGTTTTACTGAACTAATGTAACATTTGTAATCAGAAAAAAAAAAAAAAAACCAGACGAAAATAGTAGAGCAATAGTAATAACCACCATAACCAAAGCAAAACAGAGATGGGTCCTAAGTTAAATATACCATATGAACAAATGGCCCTGACACATCAGAAAGAGTAAAGGGGCCACATCCTCAAATAGTGATGGAGAAGGTAGGGGAACAGATTTCAAGCGAAGGGGTTTCTATCAGCCTTGACTTTTCAGATAGACCTACAGAAACATCAGCGTTCTATATGCAAAGCAGGGTCCTACCCTTTGATGAGTGCCTAGGAGGAGCCCCATATTTCACGGGGAAAATACTTCCTCACTGTCAACCCATAGAAATTAAAATGCTGAATGTCATGTTGGCCCATGACTGTAATTCCAGCAACTGGGGAGGCTGAGGCAGGAGGATCACAAGTTTGAGGCCAGCTTGGGCAACTTAGAGAGATCCTGTCTCAAAATAAAAAGGACTGGGAATGCAGCTCAATGGTAAAGCAACTCTGGGTTCAATCCACAGTACCAAAAACCAAAACAAACTAAAGACCCCAAAACAAAACACAAGAACAACAACAACAAAAAACAAACAAACAAACAAAAGTAATTAAAATGCTTTTTTCCCCCCTACCAAAGAAGCAACATTACTGAGTATAGGTTGCAAGCTTGGGCCAATTTCAGCCCCCTGATGTATACAGTTTCATCTTCACTGTGCTGAAAAAATTTTCAATTAGTTGCCAACAATTTTCACATAAAAATTTGGGTTTTGGCTCCTCCTGATCTGCCGCATAGGGCCTGCATTCTCCCGTGGCAGCAGTTAGCTGGAGCTGGAGAGCGGCTCTCTCTTTCAGAAGGGTGATGCCTGGCATTGTCTGTTATTCCCTGTCTGACCCTTCTCATTTACACTGTCCCCCTGGCCTCACAGCCACTGCAGTTTCCAACTCCCCAGTGAACAGAATAAAAATCGCTTTGCTTCTTTCTAGTGCGGTACATTATGGGTTAAGTGCCCTTGTGCTGGTTGGCTGGGAAACCTAAACACTTGCTTCCAGGGAAAAATACATTCTAAGTTCCAAATAGCCAACAAATGAACTTGAAGCCTGCAACCTCTTCATATATTGGTGACTCCTCTACAGTCATGTTTTATAGTCTGCCTAAACAAGTAATGGGAAATGCATATCCATGTGTGCACTCAGAGATCAGAAATTCAATTCCATGGGCTACTGGGGAAGGAAGTTTCAAAATTCTGCTCATCATGCTGTTGGAGCCTGTGCACGCGCACCAGGGGTGTGTGTGAACCTCTGGGGCCATGGAGGCCTTTACTCCACTAGGGCCACTGCCTGTCCTCCTTAGTTGTGGGGCCTCTTAAGTCTAGGGCCTAACCTATTGGGTTAGAAGCAGGCACCTTGACAGATTTCCTTGTGGAGAGCTGTGCTTTCCAGTGAAGCTCTTGAATTTTTAATTTGACCAGAGGAGGTGGCGTGCTTGCTTTGGGTGGCAGGGAATGTTGCTGCCACTGGGGCTGGATCCTTCTTGGAAGTCAGTGAAGAATGTCCTTAAAACTCTGATAAATCACTATTTAGTGAGCACCTACTCTGTTCAGGGCACCAGGCGAGGACACATGCACACATTAAGACATGCACAGGGCCTGCACATCAAGGAGCTTTCAACCTGATTGAGTCAAAGAGACAAAACATTGAGTAGTAGCAGAGCGTTGTGTGAAGCAGATGGGATATCACAGGTGGTGAGCATGTCATAAGTGGATGGCGGAGACTCTAGGTGCTTGTCTGTACCATTGGGGCTGAGGAGTAGCAGTGTGGGCGTGGGGGTGGCTATGAACTAAGTCTAAGCAGAGCAGATGAAGCACCAGCAGGCAGGGAGCAAAGGGAAATGAGAAGGTGGCTTTGGCTGTGATAGAGGATAGGTCAGAAAGTTTAAGGCAGGCTTGTAGAGGGTCCTGAATGTCAGGATACCTAATTCTGGGGTTTGTCCCACAGGCAGTGGAGGACACTGGGAAGTTTTTGAGCAAAGCCATGGTGTGATCCAAGTAGCAAGTTAGTGGATCAGTCTGGTGATGACCTCGGGAGGATTTGGGGGGATGAGGAAGCAGACGGGAGGGGAAGCACAGGCAGGTCACTGGGGCTTAAAAGGAAAGGGCAGGTGGGGAGAAGTCAAGGGCTTGGTGGGACACGTATGGCCATGAGTGGGCAAGGAGGAGCAGCTGCAGTGTGATGGAGGGACAGCTCCAGGTTTGAAGCCAGAAACCAGATAAGGGTGGTGCCCTGGGGCCAAAAGAGCCAAGTGCAAAGGAAGACAACAAGAACAGACTGATCTGAGTCCTGCCTTGATGCGCGCCCTGAGGGTAATGATCCAGCCCTGGCTGCACATTCTCATCTGCTGCCTGGTGGCATGTGGTTTTGTCCGCCCCCCACCCCTGGGTACCAGGGATTGAACCCAAGGGTGCTTAACCACTGAGCCACATCCCCAGCCCTTTTTTATATTTTATTTAGAGACAGGGTCTCACTGAGTTGCTTAGGACCTGGCTAAATTGCTGAGGCTGGCTTTGGACCTGCGATCCTCCTGCTGAAGCTTCCCAAACTGCTGGGATCACAGGCGTCGGCCACCGCGCCCCACTGGTGGCTTGTGTTCACTCACACCCTAAGATCTCAACACCAACCCCTGATGGGAACCGTTGAGAATACTGGTGGGTCTCCAGGCCCCTGTGCCTCCTCCAGCTGGTAGTCACTAGTCTCAGGTCCAGCAGCCCACCCACCACATCCTACCAGGTCGAGCAAGTGTTTTGCACTCGGATGATTCAAAAGGCGTGCAGGGGTTATTCTGGCCCACAGCAGACCCAGACCTCAGTTCAACGGGCTCTCCAGGCTTTGCTTCCTTCCTCCACACTCCCCACTGACCAAACGTCCTTCTCATGCTTTAGGTGGCTCCCACAGACCTTGACCTGCACAGTGCAGTTCCTGTGTGCTGCCCTTCTTCGTCTGAGCTGACTTAAAGCGTAGGAGCCCACATGGATATGGAGCGATCACCTCTTTTAAAGGAAGCACCGCTCTGGCATTATTATGCTTCTGCAGAATACTCATTAATGACTGCCATGCCTTCACCAGAACGAAGGGAAGGAAAGGAACTGGCGACCTGAGGGGCTGGGATTGTTGTTAGCGCAAAGACAAAAACCACCACTGAAGTTTGTGCTGAGGTGCGGTGGAGGAGGTACGGTCTAATGTGGCTCAGGGGGAACCCATCCTTACTCCTTTTATTCTTTTGATTCCTTTGTCCTCTTCAATTTACCCCTGTCCAGCATCGAGTCGCTTTTCTCTGCCCTTTGTTCGCCCTCTGCTTCCATCCACCTCTCCCCACAACCAGTCTGCCTTGATAATTCATTCCAAAAGAATCAGCCAGTCCATTCTGTGGTAGCCAGCCGAGACTGGTGACCGGTGCCACTGTTGGAATATATAAACATGACTCTTTTTCAGGTAGCATCTAGGATGCCAGTCTTAGCAGCCTCATTTAAAAAACTATTTATATTCACAAAAGTCTATAATAGCATTTTTATTGTGTATGCCTGTGATTTGGGTGCATTTTCCCCCCATGCCCGTTTCTTATGATTGTTCAACACTGACTACAGCCTTAAATGATAATGAGAGCAGAAGCGGTCTCTTTAGAAAAACGATGACTGCGTTTCGTGTCCTTCACTATATGTGCTCCCCTGCCTGAAGGGGGTGGGTGGGGGTTTGAACGGCTGCTCTTGACTGGCTCCGAACCCAAGTTCATATCCTTGCAGCATTGATTCAGTCTCTTATTCTTCTGCAAAGAATAAATTGAATACCAGGCTCTTTAGTGTGTGGGTGTCTTTCAGACGAGACCTTAAAACCCAAGGGTTTTCTGTGGCCAATGGGGATATTGGAGTTCTTGTCTTGCTCTCTTTGCCCTGGGTTCCAGAGCCTGGCCTGGCCCCAGATGTCACACATTCGATTTTGAAGAGAGATGTTTATTGGAGCCTTTCTTCCCTCAGCTCCTGCTGTTTCTTTGCTTCCGTGATGTGACCTGCTGCTTTCACCCCTCAGTTTTCCAATGCATTAAAAAATCAACCAACAAAAACAGTTTGTCTCAAAGCGCTGCAAATCCAAGCTTGTTATCTGTATTCCATTATTATGAATAACTCACCACCTCTCGAGGCTTGCGTATGATTGACTTGCAATTAGGGGCTGTGTTTTACAGCAGCTCTGAGTGGTATTCCCCCCTGGCTATTCCTTAAGGCAAGCCCGGAACCCCTGGGTCACATGAGAAAGGGTGAATTCTTATGGACTCCACCCTATTGTTGGTTACCTCCACCCCTCTGCAAGCCTGGATATTGGATCTGTAATTACTGATGCAATAATAATACCTTCCATTGCCATTTTATGCCTTTTCAAAAATGTTTTCCATCTTGTGATTGATTTTCACAAAAAATGCCCTTGACATAGGCAGTACAGCTTTTATGGCCTGCCTAATTATACCAATAAGGAAACAGATTTGTGAGGTTAAATGACTTGCCCAAGTGCTTTCAACTAGTCTAAGAGGGGCCTGGGGTTGGAACCAGATTTCATGGTTGCAGGGTGGGTGGTTGTCCCTCGGCCACAGCATGGATAACAAACTTCAGACAATGGTATTTATACACAAGATTTCATTTGCTCCTGGGATGATCTTACAAGGTTGGATGAGCAGATATAGTCCTCATCTTCCAGGTTGGAAGTAGAATCCCAGAGAAGCGATGTGGGACAAACAACGGAGGATTGATTTGATACCATGTCTCCAAGTCTGTTTTTATTTTATTTATTTATTTATTTTTTGTAAGGGGGATTGATCTCAGGGGCTCTTAACCACTGAGCCACATCTCCAGCCCTTTTTATTTTGAGACACAGTCTCATTAAGTTGCTTAGGGCCTCATTAAGTTACTGAGGTGGCTTTGAACTTGTGGTCCACCTGCCTTAGCCTCCAGAGCTACTGGGTAATTACAGGTGTGTACCACCACCACTGGCTGCTTTTTTTTTTTTTTTTTTTGGTACTCAGGATTGCACCTGGGGACTTGCACATGATAAATACTCCTGAGCCACATCCCCAGCCCTTATTAAATTTATTATTATTATTATTACTTTTTTTGTGTGTGTGTGGTGCTGGGGATTGGGCCTGGGGCCTCACGCATGCTAGGCAGACGCTCTACCACTAAGCCATACCTCCAGCTCTTAAATTTTATTTTGAGACAAGGTCTGCTAAATTGCTGAAGCTGACCTTGAATTTGGGATTCTCCTGCCTCCGCCTCCCAGGTTGCTGAGATTACAGTCGTACTGTACCATTCCTGGCAAGTTTGCTGTTCTTGCTGACACTTTGTTGCCTGATTAATGATACCACCACTCATTCAGTGGCCTTGCCCCCAAACGTAGACTCATCCTTTACTGTTCTTTCCCTTTTTATTCCATATTTGAGTCATCAGCAAATCTTACTGATCCTGCTTTCAAAATATATCCCAAGTTGATCATTTTTTTTTACCATCTAAACTGCTATTGTGGTCTGAGCCTTCATTGTTTCTCATCCAGATCTCAGCAGTGGTCTCCTGCATGGCTAGTCTCCAAAGAAGGTCCCCTGTGAGCCAGTCCTCCCTGGAGTCACGCCTTTGTGTATTTTTACATCAAATCTCAGCTGACCTGTGACTCTTACTTTAGCCATGGAATGTGGAGGAAGCGAAGCTGACCCATGTATCAAGAAAGCTTTTGTACCTCTGGGAGCCCTGAGCTGCTCTGCTGCAGAAGCCAAGTGAAGCGGGAGAGGCCAGGAGACTGCATATCAGTGTTCCAACTGAGCGTCCCACACAGGTGCCAGACATGTGCCTAAGCATCATGTACAAGTTGTACCCTCCTGTAGCCTAAGCTGGCGTCCCATGGAGCAGAAGAACCTTCAGGCTGAGCCCAGTCAACCCACAGACTCATGAGGGACAATAAAATGACGGTTGTTTTAAGCCACAGTTTTGGGTTGGTTTCATATGTAGCAATATATAACTAAAACATCTAAGGGGTCTCTCTGCTTCCATTCTTACTTGTTGTCAGTCTAGTTTGCAGACACAGAAGGGTTTTTTTTTGTACCAGGGACTGAACTCAGAGGCACTAGACCACTGAGCCACATCCCCAGCCCAATATTGTATTTTATTTAGAGACAGGGTCTCACTGAGTTGCTTAGCACCTCCATTTTGCTGAGGCTGGCTTTGAACTCATGATCCTCCTGCCTCGGCCTCCAGAGTCCCTGGGATTACAGGTATGTGCCACAGTACAGTGCCTGGCAGTTTTTTTTGTTTGTTTGTTTTTGTTTTTGTATGGTGGATTGAACTCAGGGTTCTTTATCACTGAACCACATCCATGGTCCTTTTTATATTTTATTTTGAGACAGGGCCTCATTAAGTTGCCAAGGCTGGCCTTGAACTTGTGATCCTCCTGCCTCAGCCTCCAAAGCCACTGGGATTACAGGTATGCATCATCATGCCCCTGACTATAGATGATGTTTTTAAAAATTATAGTAAGATATGCATAAAATCTATCATCCTTATGATTTTTAAGTGATATTTTAATAGCATTAACAGTATTCACCTTGGGGCTGGGGTTATAGCTCAGCGGTAGAGCAATTGCCTCACATTTTCATTCCTTAGCACCACATAAAAATATATATATAAGTAAAATAAATAAAGATATTGTGTCCATCTTTAAAAAAATCTTTATTAAAAAAAAAAAAAAGAAGAGTATTCACCTTGTTGTGAGACAGATCTCCAGGACTCTTTTATCTTGCAATTCTGGAACTCTGTACCCAGTAAGCCACAGCTCCCCAGCCCTCTCTCTCCTGTTTCTGGCAATCACCATTCTATTTTCTGTTTCTATGGATTTGACTCTCCTAGATATCTCCTATAAGTGAAATCATCCATATTTGTCCTTTTATGACTGCTTTATTTATTTAGCTTAATGTCCTCAAAGTCCATCCATGTTGTGGGGGTGTCAGAATGTCCTCCTTTCTTTGTGTGTGTGTGTGTGTGTGTGTGTGTTGAGCACTATGGATGTCATTTTTTAAAAAAAATTCTAGTTAGTTATACATGACAGTAGAATGCACTTTGACACATCTCCATAAATAGAGTCTAACTTCTCATTCTTCTGATTGTGCACGATGTGGAATCACATGTCGGATAGTCATATCTGCACATGGGGTCATAATGTCCAAGTCATTCTACTGCCCTTCCTACCTCTGTACCCGCTCGCTCCCCTCCCTTCACTCTCTTCTGCCTAATCCCTAATTTTTCCCAGCTCCTCCCCTCATGTGAATTAGCATCCTCCTATCAGAGAAGACATTCGGCTTTTGGTTGTTTGGGAACTAATTTATTTCACTTAGCATGATATGCTCCAGCTCTATCCATTTCCCGGCAAATGCCATCATTTCCAGAGTGTCTTCCTAAGGCTGAGTGATGTTTCCTTGTGTGGACATTGCACTGTGTTTAACCATTCATCTGTCGATGACAATTGGTTTGTTCCCCCCACCTTCTGACTGTTATGTGATGGGGGTGTGAACATGGGGGTGTCCAGCTATCTCTTCAAACTGAGCTTTTGATTATTTGTGGTATATATCACTGGATTAAATGGTAGTTCTGTTTTCAATTTTTTGAGGAACTGCTATACAAAGAAGATATTAAAACATAAATTTTGTTACTCCCTTGTTTAAACCTCTTCATTAACTTCTTGTTGTTCTTAGAATAATATCTAAGATCCCTATGTGGCCTGCAAGACAGCCAGGCCCATGGGCACTTCCTTAGTTTCCTCTCTTTAGCTAGTTTTAGTATCTTGCTCTTCCCTGTTACCCCAAGCTTGATCCTGTCTCAGAGATTTTTCATTTGCCATTCACTCTGACAAGAATGTTCTTCCTTGTTTTTGTGTTTTTTCCGATTCTGGGAATCAAACCCAAGGCCTCCTACGTGCTAGGCCAGCACTCCACCACTGAGCTGCACCCCAGCCATCTTCCTTGGTTATTGTCATGACTCATGTCTCTGCTCAAACACCCCCTCCTTCAGACAGACCTTCCCTGATCACCCCATCTAACAGTACCTCCTATCGTCTGTATGCCTTTATTTTTGATTCATTGTTGTATCTCTGCCTTATCAGTGAGGAGTTCATATTACTAGCACACAGCCATATGGGACTAACTATGGTAGAACTGGCGCTGCTCTAAGCCCTTTACATATGTTAACCTGATCTTTTTTTTTTTTTTCTGTAGTTGTAATTGGACATCATACCTTTATTTTATTTGTTTATTTTTATGTAATGCTAAGGATCAAACCCGGTGCCTCACACACGCTAGGCAAGCCCTCTGCCACTGAGCTACAGCCCCCGTCCCAACCTGAGTAATCCTAACAGCAATTCTGTGGATTAGGTATTACTAGTACTATCCCCATTTTACAGATGAGAAAATTGAGACATCAAATGTTAAATAACTTCCCTATGGTTCTATACCTAGCAATTAACAAAGATAGTACTTAAACCAAGGCAGTTAGAGTCCAGTATCCACTACACTGTACTCTTCTCATTATAAATGTCTATCCTGTGTGTTGGTTGGTTGTCTTCCCCATGGGGTGTATGATCCATTAAAGCAGGGACTTTGAGTTGTTCTCTGCTCCCCAGGGCTTACAGCAGTGTCTGGCATATATTAGGTTTTCAATAAAACCATGTTGGATGAATGAGTAGATTCTTTGTACATTGAAAAAAAAAAAAAAAAGAAAGAAAAGATTCAAGTTTTCTTTCTTACTCTTGCTCCCCCTACCTCCCATGAACTTGATTGCATCTGGAAAAAACAGCTAGTCAAGTAGAGTAGTTACATCTAGTAGATACTCAATAATTATTTATTCCGTAAATCATTTGGGAGTTCCTTGAGGATAGAGACCTGTGTCTGTTTTCCTCACCCTTGCCCCTCCCTGTGCCCATTGATGACTCTCAAACTTCTGTCATTACTGTGGAAGAGAAGGAAGAATGTATTTATCCTGCAAAATTTTGCCTACTGTATTGTGGCAGCAAATAGATGAACTTGTTTGTGTGGAAGTAGCTATGAGAAAACTAAGCCGGCAAATTTCAGGCCAAGGATCATGTCGAAGAGAGAAGCCATTTTCAGAATTTTTCATGTCTTTTTCAATCCTGGGCATCAACAGATTTTATATAGGACTCGGGGTCAATTTTGCACATGTTCTAGAACATACCCATCATTTCCCTTGCCATTCTTTTCCTCATACAGAGATTCTCTAATGCAAAACACATCCCCCTCTCAGCTTTTGAAAGAACCAGGGGCTTCCGAGGTCCCTTGGTGCCCTGCATGGAGAAATCGCTCCGGAAACAAAGGCTGAATGACTTATTTATTTAATTAATAGATCTCTTTAGAAGTAGCCCTGAGGAACTTAGTTCCGTGATTGGTTAGCTGTCTACTCAGGATCCAGCTGTGGTTCAACATATTCTTTTTTTCTCTCTAGTTTCAAATGTACTTTGGAGAGTCCTTCCAGATACTTTTCCCATCAAATTGTCATCAAAATGCAGGTCAGATGTAAAGAAGACCAGTGTCTATTGAAGACTGGCATCAATGCATTAAAAGGTACCCTGGTGGCCTTAAAGACTTAATGCTGCTTTTTAAAATGGCTAATTTATACACTGGGCTGGTCCAGCTCATCACCCTGGCACCCCAGATCACATTATACAGAGAAGTAGATGGAACACACATATAATAGGCGACGGCTGGCTTCGTTATGACCTTATTTTCACTGATAAAGACAAATCTCATAATTCACTGGTAGCAATGTCAGTCTTTTATCTTCCCCGGGACTCATGAGGACACAAGTCACATCCGCTGAGCCTGCTCCATGCATGACAAGGAAACTCAGGCAGCCAATCACCACAAAGGTGATTCATTCATTTGCATCCAGAAATTCTGTTGGTTAAAAAGCAATAAAACTGTTTGGCTTTTTTTTTTTTTCACTCTATAAAAAGTGGCTTACTTTGGTGAGATATACGCCTTCACTCATCTCACAGAGCTGCTGTAAAAAATAACATTTGGCAGTGGGAAGTGGGACTTTTGCTAGAGGAACTGATGTGTACATATAATATTTATACATTTCTTAGATGGCCATGGACACGTGTCAATGTTTCATGTTCCAAAGTCGTGTATGGATAGAATTTACTATGGCATGGATCTGGGTTTTTCAAATGTATGAGTCAGGTGTGGTGGCACAAGCCTGTAATCCTCGGTACCTGGGAGGCTGAGGCAGGAGGATCCCAAGTTTGAGGCAAGACTTGGCAACTTAGAGAGACTCTGTCTCAAGATAAATAAAATAAAATAAAAAGACCTGAGGATGTAGCTCAGTGGTAGAGCACTTGCCTAGCATGTGTGAGATCCTGGATTTGTTCCCTACTACTGCAAAAAATAAAAACATAAATTAATAAAAATAAAATATACCAGAGGATTTACAAAGTGTGAGATTCCAGAATGAAATGATAAGACACATCCAGGGCCTGGAGTGGTAGAGGGGCGACATTAGGTATTTTAACTTGACTCCCACCAGTCACAGAAAACCATCCCCATGCCCCCTTCCTGCTCTAGTGCCATCTCAGGGTCCTGGTTGCCCTTGTCTGTTTCTGTCCTTTGCCTGTTCTTTGAGCCCTGACGTTGGCCACAGAGGCCAGTTGAGGGCCAAACAACCCAGGAGAACCTTGTAACACAGAGCAGATTCCAGAAGATCTGAAGTTGCATGAGAAAAATGAGAGACTGCAGGGGCTGTGGGGGCAGGGGGGCAGGGTGGCCTGGGCTGCTAAAGGCTGGCGCCACCTGCTGAGCGGTAAATCAGGTCCCTAGATATTTATTTTCAAAGCAGGAGCTGGATCATCCTTTATGCCAGTGCTGTGCTAAGTACGGTGTTGGGGCCGGATAATGTTAATGACAGCAGCAGCTTCACCACAATGATGCTGATCATGTGGTAGCCCTGCCTCTTCTACGCCAAGGGAGTCTAAGGGATTTAACCCTTTCTTTCGATTGACGTTAATGTGCCCAGGGGGTGGGTTCCTTGTCGGGCAGACTGACCTTTGGCATTTTTCCTGTTCTCCCATCTGATGGAAAGGCTGTGGGGGGATAGGTCCCAGAGAACAGGGCTTCCTGTATCTTCATTTTCAGAACAGTCACTCTGAGGATGACAAATGTTTCCCGGGTGTCTTGGCTGCCAATCAGGCCCCTCTGTCCATGAGACCTTTTGAAGAAGCAATAACAATACACCCATTTTAATTATTTATCCCTTGCCCCCTCGGATTGTGCCTTTTAAATAAACTATCTTAAAGTTTCTTTTTTCTAATCTTTATCATAATTAAGGGCAACAGGGGGAAAGGGCTATCTTTTGTTATACACACACACACACAGTCACTCACACACACACACACACACACATATATATATTTATTTTGTACTGAGGGGATTGAGGGGCACTTAACCACTGAGCCACATCTCCAGCCTTATTTGTATTTAATTTGAGACAGGGTCTTGCCGGTTTGCTTAGGGCCTCCCTAAGTTGCTGAGGCTGGCTTTGAACTCTTGATCCTCCTGCCTCAGCCTACTGAGCTGCTGGGATTATAGGAGTGTGCCACCATAACCAGCCTGTTATAATTTTAATTACACCAATTTTGGCTTAAAATGGAACCATTTACATACCGAGGAGATATTATTTTGGGGCCAGTGAGAGTTTTTCTCCCTCACATACCTCAGAAAATGACTTAGCTGTGAGGGGGTCCAGCTAGGCACCAAACCTAAGCTTGTCTTACTCTGGACAAAGGATATAGAGCCCCAGTGGAGACTAGCTGCTAGATCCTCAAGGACTGGTGTTTTGCCACAGGGAGCAGTCATCATGGTGGGAAATCAGGTTGGGCTGTCAGTCCTGAGAATTGTCCCAGGAGACCACAGTGGTGACTGTCTCTAAAAGTGAAGATCTAGTTGCACTCCCTGCCCACCCTGGCACCAGGCCCGTGTCCACTTAGAAGCACGGCCACCCTGCCATTTTCCCTTCTCTTCTTCTATATTCTGGCCTGACATTGCCTTCTTGGGGTATTACCCCTTTCTGCTTCCTGGAGTCCATGTGATCCAGAGTAAAAGAATGTGAGCCTTGGAGGTCAAGAGAGAGATTGAATTTCAGTTGGCCAATAACTGGGGATACAGTCTTGAGCAATGATTTACCTTTGAGCTCTGGGGTCCTTTCCATGAAGGAGGATCATGAGGTCTTCTTGGCAGAGCGGCTTGGGAAGATGCATATGGTAAATATGCCTTCTGCACACAGTGGGTGCTTTATTAGTGTTTGTTGCCCCCTTTCCTGTGTAGGATAGCTATGGGTGAGTACCTCGCAGGGAGGGCAGATATTTGAAGGGCTGGATAATAAAGACAGTAATTCCTGACAACACTCTACCACACAATGACTGCCTGCTCTTGCTGCCTGTCCCCACCCATCCTTTTCTCATGATGCTTTTCCATTGCCTCTTACTTTATAAGGTTTATCCCTGATTATTCCCAGCCTGCAACGAGGCTTCCCAACCCTCTTATGCTTATTGCCTCCACCACTCAACATTTCACCATGAACCATCGGGTTTATAGATTACAATCTTCTCTCTTGAATAAAATACACTCCTTGGAAAAGGACTAAGTATGATTCTTTGCATCATTTGGCATGGTGCCAGGCATGCAGTAATGCTCAATAATTGATTCTGAAGAACAGTGCCATTGCTAGTCCTACCTGAGGGCAGAGGTATTTTATATGTTTTTGTGTCTCCACAGCAGTTCACCCAGTGCTGAGTATCCAGGCACTCATAGATACTCAAACATTTCCCCCTATTAAAATTCTGGGGGAGGCACTTGAGGGGGTGATTAGCCATTGATATGAAAAGTATAGCAAGAATTCTGAGGAGTAAAGCTGAGTCTACAGAAGGTTCTAGAATGTCTGGGGTTTGAGGAGGGCATATCTACTTTATGAGGGCTTGTAAATCATGCCCTGGGATTGCAGGAAAATTTTGGAGAGTTGGTGACTGGTATGGACTGGGACACCTAATCTGACATTGCCCTGTAGACTAGGTCTGGAGCCAGGTGACCCTCCGGCTTTTGGTGGAAGAAAATAATAAAAATAGTTCCCTCTTGACTCAGGAGCCCTTTGGAAATTTGTCACCTGTTATTGATCTATTGACAACGCCTGGTTTCTTCTGATAGGTCTGATCTTGGCCCATAATCCTTAAATAGACAAAACTTCCAAGGAAGCTGATTTTCATTGGACTGAAAGTCAATCAGGCTGCTGCAAGAATATGAAATTAGGTTTTAGGGGAAGGGGTGGTGGTTAATTTCCAATTATCTGCAGGAAGAGGGCAGCAAGGACTGTGCACCCTGCAGTCGCCCTGAGAAGGCAGTCCTCTGCATCCCCTGAGCATGATCAGGAAATTCAGCTGGGTCCCCTCACAGGGCTGCTTTTTGTCCACTTCCCTGTCCTGCCATGAGGCCCTTTATTTTTCTGCATGTGCTCACAGCTCTGGCTCATCCCTTTCTGGGCCCCTGGCTGAGGGAACCCCCACAACTGGTGGTCAACTTGTTCCCTGACCTAACAGAGGTCATTTCTAAGTTTTATGTCGGTTTTATGCCATGGATACTACAGTAACTATGAGATGTAGCCTTGTAGACTGGGTTAAACAAACAAAAAAGGGTGGGGGCTATAGCTCAGTGGCAGAGCACTTGCCTAGCATGTGTGAGGCCCTGGGTTTGATCCTCAGCACCACATAAAAATAAGCAAATAAAATAAAGGCATGCTGTCCATTTACAACTAAAAAAAAAAAAAAAAAAGAAAGAAAAGAAAAAGAAATTCAAAAACCAATAAAATTAGCCAAGGCATGGTTCCAAATTCTGACCCTGAGCTAGCTTTATGCTGTTCTAGTAGCAACATGCACGGGAGGCCTTAAACACACAGAACTGGGAGTCAGGTAAATCCTGCTTTGCTGTTGTTCCTCACAGCCTTGTTTCTCTTCCACACAGTCTGATTTCTTTCAGCCTTCCCCAAATGAAGGACAGGACTCCTTCCCCGCCGAGCTTGGTGAGGCTTCCATGGCAGCGAGGCAGCTGTCCTGGAGGGGACTCTCTGAGTGTACAGCCTGCAAGCTTTCATTAATTCCCGAAGTACTTTACGAGGGAGCCAGACAAGCAGCATTATTATTATCATCAATCACTCGACACTGAAGAAACTGAGGCAGCTGAGGGGAGGAGTCTGCGGAGCTGGCCCAGCCAATGGGAGAAGGAGGGGGAGGAGGAGGAAGCAAAGATCCAGGCAACTGGGCGTGACTCCCTCTGCCAGGGGCTGGAGGTGAAGAGGTAGAGCCGGTGACAATGTGGCCAAGCTGCGGCTGCTGCATTTCAAACCAGACACCTCACCCCACCACAGTCCTCTTTCTCTTTGGGTCCCTCAATTGAATACATTCTGATTCAATTTGAATGTTCTGGATTAGTGGAAGGGAACGAGGTTTAAAAGAGGTCAGCTCCATTACTCAGCGTTATTAATGATGTTGTCGGCCGTTAAAATCTCAAAAAACTAGGAAACTAATAAATTTTACATATTGAAAAATCACAGATGGATCAGGCAAATGGATAAATTCTTAAAGGTATTTAATATCTGTTAAGAGGACAGAATGATAAATTCAATATTGAAAACCAATATCAGATTCACAATTACAGGCCATTTATCATAACCAACTGCATGGACAGCGTCTTATTGCGGGGAGCCCAGTATGATTCATAAGCAGAGACCCGGAACAAGTCCATATGAAACGAGAAATAAATCTGCTTTACATATTGGAAACTTATTTCCACTTCCTATCTTTATTGCCAACAATAATGTTAGCTTTCAAGAACAAATTGTTACACATTAAACCCATGCATAATGAGCCCAATTGAGTAAAAAAACTTCCCTAAAAAGAGCTTTAGATTATTCCAAATTGGGTTATTAGCTTTAACTCTAATTCCTCTGAGAGGACCCAGCAATTGTATAGTAAGTTTCTGCACTTAACCAGCCAGTAGCTTTCCTGGGTTGGACCCCAAAGTTCCAGATCTGTTCTCTCTTCTCCTTCTTTCCCACTTCCCTGAAGAATTACTAGTGTCAGGCTAAAAAACAAACTTGACAATATTTAACAAATGTGTTAATTTAATGAATTGCAATAACATAAAATTTTTTAATTTTAGGATGAATTATGCTGCCTTCTTTGAATATTTAAGTGACTATGGGTAAATGGAATGATTTGAATTTGGACTCTTGATGTCATGGCGAGGGCACCAGCTCAGTCAATGTGTTGATCTCCAGACATCTGAGGGTCAAGTGCAGTAGCTGATTTGGCCAACACGGGTGTCACTCATCCCTCTGGCTGCCCAGGATGGAGTTGCTTTTTTTTTAATTCTATTTTTTTTTCCAGATGTTAAAACCGAGGTGCTCAAATGTAGAAAATTTGGGACGTGTAGGGGAAAATAAAATCACTTCTAGCCCCCTTTTCAGACAGGCTACTCTATGATATTTCTTTTCTTTTTTTTGTTGCACATTTTTAAATTTATGCAGTTACCATTATATATACATAATTTTTTATCCTATGCAAATATAATTTTAATGATTATATAATAAGCCATCATTTTATAAGAAAAACTTTCCTAATATTGGGCATTTTGTTTGTGCTATAAATAACATTGCAATAACCATCTTTGTGCATATAACTTTGGGTGCATTTCTGATTACTTCTTTAAGATTTATTTCCAGAAATCTCATTTTGGGTTAAAGAGTGTGAACCATTTAAAGTTTTAATATATATACTAAGTCTTAAAAAAGTTTCTATAAACTCCTAATTCATGAATTTGCTTAGAGTTTGTACAAGTTTCAGCCGTAGCCCAGAGGTTGAGGTCACAGGCCTTGAAGTCAGACCCACCAACTTAAACTTGCATTTAAGTTCCAAGTCTGCTACAGACTGGCTGAGGGACTTAATCAGAGCCTCCATGGTCTCATCTGTAAAATGGGCATCATGATAGCTTCATCCTAGGGTTGTCACGAAGATAAAATGCAAGTTGCCTAGCAGATGCCTAATCTGGCACCTGCCTAATAGAGTAAACACTTCACAAAAGGCAGGTAATATTGGCCCTTCTCTGTTTTTTTGTTACAGAGTATCATGATGTATGTCCTTAGGTATATATAAAGGCATCATAAATTTTAAACGTTTAAACTTTAATGACATTCTCCCTTGTCCCTGGAATGAAAACTTACCTTGTTATCAGTCAATATCCTTCACCACCTGCATGCCCTATACCTCGGTCACTGTGTTCATGACACGTCCTTCTCCCCAGCTGGTCTCTTCCCTTATTTCCACTCTTTGCCAAACTCTGCTCATCTATTTAATCTCCACCCAGGTATTGCCACTGGTCAAGCCTCTCTGCTACCTCCAGGGGCAAAATGAACGTGTTGGTCCACCTGCTCCTCTAGCACCATGCGAACCTACCCGGGCCGCAGCGTTTCTCAGTCTCACGTGTTCGAGTGAGACGGTGCTGCAGTCTCCCCCACTAAACTGGGGACTCTTTAAACATCAGGATCAAGTCCTATTGATCTTTGTTTTTTTTTTTTTTTTAATGCTATTACAGAACATGGCAGAATAGGAGGGCTCCATATGAGTTTGTTCAATGTAACGTGGGTAGTCAGTGTGATCAAAGAAGTCCATAAATGGCATTTCAATTCAATTCAATTGAATTTCATCTGGATTGAAAGCTGATTGGGCTTCAATTTTTTATTTATCATGGGATCTGAAATACAAATGCATTTTGTGCACTTGTGAAGTGCTTTCTAAGCCTTGAAATACTTAATGCTATTTGCAGAACATTTCTAGGCAAATTATTGAGATTTTAGAATGTAAAAGGAATTTCAGAGGACCCTGAATAAACATATACTAAAATATCTCATGGGAGACTACTGTATGTATCCATTAAGGAGGTGGACAAGGAAAGAGAGACCATTGAGGCTGCACACCGTGGTGCACACCTGAGAGATCACTGTGTCATTAGGACCCTGAATTTCCTGCTGAATCTTAATGTTAGGGTTAAAGCTGAAGTTCAAGCACTTTATTACCCTGATAAAATATCTGGGTTGTGTCTAATTGATAAGCACCCTCTTTATCATCATTTTTGTCTGTTTGGCTCAGTGCTGTGTCTCCCCCACCCAAAACAGTGCTTGGCACATCACAAGCACTCAATCAATGTTTGCCAAATGACCAAATGAATCAGCAATCACATTTGGTATGACCCAATCTGCATCTACTTGGGGCTGTTTAGTTCAAGTTGACAAATCTTTATGGAGTGCTTTCTATGTTCCAGACACCTTGCCAAGGAGCTGAGGGTATGAAGATGAATAGCCTCTGGTCCCTGTCTACAAGATGCTCTGAGTCCAGTGCAGGGAGCAGACACACACCAGAAAAATGCGGTATCCTGTGGCTAGTGAGAAGAGAGGCCTCTCTACAGGATTCCAGAAACTCAGAGGAAGGCTGTTTGGTGTGAGATAGGGGCTTTAAGAAAGGCTCAGGGGGCTGGGGATGTGGCTCAAGTGGTAGCGCGCTCGCCTGGCATGCGGGCGGCCCGGGTTCGATCCTCAGCACCACATACAAACAAAGATGTTGTGTCCGCCGAAAACTAAAAAATAAATATTAAAAAAAATTAAAAAAAAAGAAAAAAGAAAAAGAAAGGCTCAGGTTGGAGAGCCAGGCATCGTGATGCATACCTGTAATCCCAGTGGCAGTGGCTCGGGAGGCTGAGGCAGGAGGATCATGAATTCCAAAGCCAACCTCAGTAACTTAGTGAGGCCCTAAGCAACTCAGCGAGACCCTGTCTCTAAATAAAATAAACAAAGGGGCTGGGGATGTGGCTCAGTGGTTCAGCACCGCTGGGTTCAATCCCCAGTATCAGAAGAAAAAAAAAAAGAGGCTAAATAAAAATGGAAGATGGAAGGGCGTTCTGAGCACAGGGACATTGCCGGCAAATTATGGTACTACAATTATCATCTATAACATGACGTATGAAGGTAGCAATGGCAGCAACACTACAACATAGCATTTATTACATCATCACAAACATTTCCCAATGGCCTATTAGGTTCCAGGAATGTGGAGGTGCTGGAGATATAATGACAGGCAAGCAAGGTTCCTGTCCTCATGGAGCTTGTATCCAGGGCACACAGGGACCCCTGGCTTTCAGCATTGCTGGAACCAAAGGGTAGAGCAGGGAGTGGTGCCCGAGGAAGCTGAGGAGGGGAAGAGAGTTCGCTTTACACTAACAGGAGTTGAGCTGGAACCCACCCACTTTCTGAAGCCCCACCACCCCTTTTTAGATATTTTTTTAGTTGTCAGTGGACCTTTATTTTATTTATTTATTTATATGCGGTGCTGAGGATCAAACCCAGGGCCTCACACATGCCAGGCAAATACTCTACCACTGAGCCACAATCCAGCCCACCTCACCGAAGCCCTTTTAAAAAGCTCAGGATTTGCCAAATCAAGCTACCTCTGGGCAGGAGTCCCGATTTGAGATCCTGATTTCTGCTTTCCCCAGGGTCTCTTGGTGGTTGTAGGGAAATTGCTCACCAATTAGAGAGGAGGCCACTCCTAGAAGTCCTCCAGCACTGATTCAGGTTGTGATTCAGACACTGAATAGAGAGCCTGGCGCACAGTGAGCCCGTAAGTGTTTGTTGAATGAAAACATGTTCTTGGGTAACCACGGGGTGATGGCTTTATCTGTAAAACAAAGGAGTGGCTAATCTCTTTGAGACTGAGAATGATGGCATCATGAACTTCTTGGCAAATTAGATGGCCCCTGCTCCAACACCCTGCTTGAGGCCAAGGATAAGGAGCCACAGGTAAAGCCTATGTGCCTTTATGTCCAAGTCTGTCCATCTATGGATCCATCAATCCATCCACTATTAGACCTTGGCACTGTGCAAGACACTTGTTGAAATGACTTTATGGAATTCACCATTCAGTGAGGGTAGGTAGGCCTATAATTACATAATCAAAGTACAGTGAGAACATCTAACAAGGTAAGTAACCAGGTAAGATGAAGGGGCAAAAGAAGGCTGACTGATGATCAGAGATTAAAGGAGGACTGGACTTTACCAAGCTTGACAGAGGATGGGAAAGGTGTTGTGCTGATTTGGGTGTGAGGTGTCCCCAAAAGCTCATGTGTGAGACAAGGCAAGAAAATTCAGAGGAGAAATAATCGGGTTATGAGAGCCTTAATCCAATCAGTGGATTAATCACCTGATGGGATTAACTGAGTGGTAACTGAAGGCAGGTGGGGTGTGGCTGGAGGAGGTGGGGGCATTGGGGCTGTGGCTTTGGGACATATATTTGTATCTGGCAAGTAGGGATCTCTGTTTCTGATCATCATGGGAGCTGCTTCCCTCTGCCACACACTTCTGCCATGATGTTCTGTCTCTGCTCTGAGGAATAGAGCCTGCTGTCTATGGACTGAGACCTCTGAAACCCTGAGCCATTAAGTAAACCATTTCTCTTCTACAGTTGTTCTGGTTGGGTCCTTTTGTCACAGCAGCAAAAAAAGCTGACTCAAAGAGGTATTAAAGGATCTGAGACCTGCAGAGGTAAAATCAGGGGTCCCAGAACACTATGGGTAACTCAAAATGAGCAGGTTAACTATGATGTGGCTGTCAGGCAGGATTGAATGGTTGGCAGGTTATTGAAGATGAGGAGAATGTGTTGAACTCCAGATATCCTAGGTTTTGAGATCCTAGAGGGGAAAGGGTTAGGAGGTATAGTTTTTCCAATTCTTTGTTTTAAAGAAAATGAAGACAGTATCTAAAAGTATGACTGCCCAGACTTTAGTGAGAAGTCTGCTTCACACCTAATGGTTTTATTGTCATTGCTATTCTTTTGACAGCATTCATTTACATTTGCTCTGGACCTCAAATCAAAGCAAATCAAAATATGACGAAGGTGTCAGTGAGAAGAGTTATTTGATGGGAAGCATTTGCTCTCTTTTGTGAGTAAGCAGTTTATCTCCCGCTGTGTTGCAGCCTGCTGTGGCAGAAGGACTATTTCCAATGATTTAACTTTGCCTCTAACAAACCACATTTTATAATTACTTATTAGCCAAAGAGCATCATTAATAGATAATTGTAAATTTTCTAAAAGCTACATAGATGGGTATGTTAAATTCATTCATTGATTTCCCAGTATCCAGCCCTCCAAGGGCTTTCACAAATCCCTGGGAAGCCTCTGAAAGCTGCATTTTGCATTCGATTCTTATGTCTGCAAAGAAGATTCCAAAATTCATGTTTGCCTCCAGTTTGAAAAGCAGAGTTCCTGATCTTGGACAAATTAGCCTTGGACAAATTATATCACACTGATAGCTCCCAGGTCATCTGGTGCCTGTGGGAAGAATGAGGGCTTAAGACAGAGCGAATCTCACAGTGTTGTATTTGGCCCCTTTTTCAGGTAACATGGAGGAAGGAGATCAGAGACTCAATCCAAGGTTGCCTGGATGCAAAGAAAGTCAGTTTCTAGATTCATATTTTTCTGGGACTGCATAATAATCTGTCTTAATTGTGGAGCATCATAATAAATAATATGTAATAATGTCATGATGATAACCTATAATTTAAATCAACTCAGGAAAATGGAATGGAGAGATCTCCAACACTACTTTCTGAGACTGAGTCACAAACTCAATTTTCAATTCCAAGCAATTGGCACTTCTGACGTTTATACACAAATAATCTCAACCCATCTCATTAAATATTCAATCTATATTCAAAGTTATTAAATATTGAACACGATTTAATAAATACAACCAAGTTAATCATGACTTCGATTGGTGGTTGTGGGTTCATAAAAAGCTTGTGAAAAGAGTCAGTCATTCCACTTGGGGCTTCATTCTGGTCTTCCATCTCCCTGGCCCTGTTTTTAAATGAGTGTAGAAACTGGATAATGTGTGTGTGCAGATGTGTTGGGTTGTAGCTCTCAGTAGTCTGTGCACCAGGTAGGATGGGTCTGTCTGGGGTGTGTATATGTCAATGTGTGTTTCGTGAGCAGTTATGATGCTGGTGAGCTACCTTAGATCCTGGTTGTCAAATGGTTTCTTCTATGCATCTCATCAATGGCTAGGACCATAGGACTCCACAGTCTCCTATAACTGAGCGTGGATTCCAAAGGTTACTTTCTCCTAGGGCTGTGCACGTGTAGTCAGCTCCTGAGAACAGTGTCTCCTTAGGTTGCCCTTTGATTGCCTCTGCCTAGTCCTACCCCTGCAGTGCAAGAAACCGCAGTATTGAGGAAGGTACTTTGAACAACCTTGAGTTCAAATTTAGGTTCTGTCATTTACCAGTTATGTGGCTTTGGGTTTTGGGTAAGTTAACCTTTTGGACCTTCAGCTTCCCCTCTCCAAAAAGGAGACAAAAATGCCTGCTATATAGGATTGTTGTAAGATTTAAATAATATTGTAGGTGTATGTTGTTAATAAAATGTAGATAGCTTACCATTTTATTTATTTATTTATTTATTTATTTATGGTACCAGGGATTGAATCCAGTGGTGCTTAATCACCAAGTCATATCCCCAGCCCTTTTAATATTTTTATTTTGAGACAGGGCCTAGCTAATCTGCTGAGGCTGGCTTTGAACTATCAGTCCTCCGGCCTCAGCCTCCTGAGACTCAGGGATAACAGTAGGCGGATGCCACCATGCCCAGTTTACTTTTTCTTTAAACAAGGCAAGATCCTATACTAAGCTTTGTAATAGGTCTAAAGGTAAAGAAGACATGGCATTGGCTCCAAATATCTTAGAATCTGGTGGGAGATAGACATTTCCACTTAAGCATGCTAGAGTGTCACCTTCTGCCTGAAGAGTTTAAAAGACCCTACAAGTGGCCTGGGGTTGTGGCTCAGTGATAGAGTGCTTGCCTGGCATGTGTGAGACACTGGGTTCAAACTTCAGCACCACATATAAATTAATAAGTAAAATAAAGTTTCATTGACAATGTCTATACACACACATACACACACACACACACCCTACAAGTTCCAAAATTTTTTCTTCACAGCAAATCACAGTCATTATTGGGAATCTCTGTGCCTATCCCTCCCTGGGGCTTAAAGCAGGGCTCTGCAAGAAAGAGAGGAAACATTCAGCTGCCAGCAGACCAAGGTGGAAGAGGGAAGGAAAACACCTGAGCCAGGGAAAGGGCTGTGGCTGGAGGCTCTGCTGGGGCTCTAGCCTTCTGATAATTTACTCCTGAAACAGAGGCCATCCTCCCAGTGTGGTCACCAGGGTTTTGGCCTCCGCATCCCCTACCCCTGACCTGGCTAAAGCAGGCAGGAGGTGGAAATGGATTTGCTAGTGTTCACATAACCAGTGAGTGATGGAGCCAAGGGTTTGAAGTTGGGCATCTGCCTCCAGGCCTCTGCCTGTCACCTCTCTGTATTCTTCTTTTTACTGTCTTCCTGTCCCAGTTAGAGGGCAAGCTTTTTATATATATGGAGAAGGGGAGGGTGAGGGTTTATTTAGCTCACATTTGTATGTTCAAAGTCCAACACCAGACAATCCCATTTGTTTGGCATCTGGGAAGAGCACATCATGGCAGGAGAAAGAGTAGGAATCACATCTCAAAGAGGAGCAGAGAGAAAAGAGAGGTGCCTGGCCAGTCATGCTCTTTTTCGGGGGGCGGGGGTACCGGGAATTGAACTCAGGGGCACTCAACCATTGAGCCACATCCCCAGCCCTATTTTGTATTTTATTTAGAGACAGGGTCTCACTGAGTTGCTTAGCACCTCACTTCTGCTGAAGCTGCCTTTGAACTCATGATCCTCCTGCCTCAGCCTCCTGAGCCACTGGGATCATAGGTTTGTGCCACCACTCCCACTGTCTTGCTCCTTTTATAACAATCCTCTTGCAAGAAATCAAGAGATGGCATGATAACTAACTCTTGTCCCCAGTGACCTTAAGACCTCCTTCCAGGCCCCATCTTCCAAAGTTTCCATCACAATCGAACTTTTTTTTTTTTTTTTTGTACCAGGGATTAAATTCAGAGGTGCTTAACCACTAAGCCACATCCCCATCTTTTTTTTTTCTGTATTTTATTTAGAGACAAGTTCTCGCTGAGTTGCTCAGGGCCTTGCTGAGTTGCTCAGGGCCTTGCTGAGTTGCTGAGGCTTTGAATTTGCAATCCTCCTGCCTCAGCCTCCTGAGCTGCTGGGATTACAAAGAGCAATCTTTTGGATAGCAGGCTTAATGGCTGAGATAGGGGGACTTTTTTCTTAGGTTATGTCCTTAGGTGAACAGCGTGGTTATAGGTGTCATAACTTCCAAGATAAGCTTGTTGCAGCCAGGTTAGAGATGGCTCCAGCAGTGGGATGTGCCTCCTTAGAGGACGCTCTCAGGGACTGGCAAATGAATGATGGATTGTGGGCGCCAACATGACCCCGGGCTCACTCTCAGAGATGTTTGCTAAAAGTGTTTCTGGCTCTGTTGGGACATGTGTCCTTGGAGACCTGCCATCTGGGTGGTGAAGGTACAGCTTTATAGATCCATGTAGCTTTTTAGAGTATGGCAGAAAACCAGGCAATCCCCAGCAATCCTCAGGCACACACTGGCTGCTTGACGGTGGTGTGTGAGTATGTGAGACAGAGAAGGGGGAGGAGTGGCTCCCTCTGCATTGCTCTAAAGATGGGATGGAATGGTTATCTAGGAAGACCTGTCACCTCCCCAAGCCTGTCAGAAGGGAAGTTTGAGAATTCCAAGTACATGGTTTCCACAGAGTGAGAGTAAAAGAATTGGTGGGAACAGAAGCTCATAACCCAAAAGGAAATGTGAGGATGAAGAAGACATGCAAAACCTGCTGTGCATAATCTTTTTAAAAATTTTTAGTTATAGATGGATACAATGTCTTTGTTTATTTATTTTTATGTGGTGCTGAGAATCGAACCCAGTGCCTCACATGTGCAAGGCAAGCACTCTACCATGAGCTATAACCCCAGCCTAGCTGTGCAAAATCTTAATTGCTAACAGTTCTAGTTCCTGGAGCTGGGCTTTGGTGCATTATTTCATTTAATCTTCACAGGATTCACAGTACTGTTATCATTCTCATTTTACAGACAGGAAAACTGAGACCAGAGAGGTTAACTGATTGCACAATGTCACAGTGAGTGAGTGGTGGCACAGGCCTATCATCTCAGCATCTATGGTACCCACCAACTAGCACCCAGAGCCAGAGACACCTTTAGGGAAATCGAATTCAGCCTTTTCATAATAGGATAGGAAATCAAATGCCAGAAAGCAGCTGAATGTCAAGGCCAGACAACTGGTCAACCTAAGGTTTGCCTGCAAAACCAGGACTAGGGTGAGGTATGGAGGCTCCTTAGGGTATAGAATTTAAGTGGCATTCACTCTCGGGTGCTCATGATGCAATTGCACAACCCTGAGAGCAAAGGCCTCCTTCCATGTTGGGCATCTGGTTTTGTGGTATGAACAGAGGCGGCATGGCTTTATCTATTTGATTTGATACCCCAACTTGAGGAACTGATGGGACTATCTGTATGGAACTGTTTAGAGCCAATACTCCAAAGCCGATTTTAACCACAGGCCTTGATGGATGGTTAATTTCTGGTTGGGACCACAGGAGGGGAACAAACTGGCCCTAGCAGATAGGGTTGACACTTAGAGAACCCTGATCCTGCCATTATAAATCAGCTGGCAGAGTGAAGTCCAGGGTGAAGGAGACACTACATCTCTCTGAACCCCACTGGACTGAAATGAGGAAGTCACAGGAGAAGCTCCTAGGGGAGGGGCTTGCCCCATCACAGCCTTAATGATGGTTGGTCAGGAGCGGGTGAGGAGGAGGCTAAGTGCTGGGAAACCTGTCTGGAGACCTTTTCCCACAGCCTCAGACAATACGCCTGTTTTATTTGCAAAATTCCTCCTGGTTTGGGGCGGGAGTGGTGTACAGTCACCAGTCTTAAGCCTGTGCATTCCCGTTTTAATTCAAGAAGGAAAGAAGACAAACTCCACTAGCAAAGACCCTGCCTACGCGCCATTGCCCCTGTAAGCAGGAGTCCCGAATTTCTTGGAGAAGGGCAGAGGGTGGAAGAGAAGGGGTTTCCTGCACCACTCACAATTGCCAGCTTTCCCCCATTGCCTGGCCTTGTTAGGAGTGCTGCAGGGATCCGGGAGGCTTAAGGTGCTGTCGCAGGAAGAGAGGTCTTCTTCCTTTGGCTCTGGGCGCAGGGGCATGCGAAGAGCCTAAAAGCGGGAGGCTGGCCTCAGGCGCCCTAGCATTTCTCAGGTCAGCGGAGCCCAGTCTCATGCTGCGGATAGGCAGAGGTGGTCTAGACCTCGCCGCTGGAGTAGCCCTCAGCAAGGCACATTCCTTGCTGAGAGAGCCCCAGTTTCCTCATCTCACCAGGAGCTGCTCAGCCCTACTTGGGTTTTGACATTCTGAGTTCTTTTGCTTTCTTGCCTTTTGCCAGCCCAGACGTTTCTCAAGTCCCTGCCTTGAGTACCAATCTCCAGAACTGATCCATCTGTGTCCCTGCTGTTGAAAGTATGACCTGGGGGGAGGGTGCCAAGGACCCCCTTCAACCCCTGTTGAGTCCCCCTCCGCCCCCTTCCTGAGCTTCAGGAGTAGGCGCACAGGCCACTCTGATTCACCAGGAGGTAAAGGGGGACTTGGGAAGAGAAAAGGGAGTCGAGATGCGAGAAGGTTAAAAAGAGGAAATGGAAAAGAGAAAAGAGGGAGCAGAAAGGGACAGCGAAAGAACGCAAGGGGTGTGGGGACAGAGAGATGCTGGAAAGAAGAGAACCAGAGAAAAAGGAGAGAGAGAGAGAGAGAGAGAGAGAGAGAGAGAATGATCAGGGTCTGAAAGGACCAAAGAGGGAGAAAGGGGTGAAAAAAGAAGAAGAAGAAGGGGGTGGGAGAGCGAGCGAGAGAGCTGCGAGCAGGGAGGAGGGAAGCTGGAAGGGAGGGAGAGAGAGGAGGGAGAGAGAGGAGGGAGGGACCGAGGGACGGAGGGGGTGGGGGCTGGCTCGGCAGCAGAATCCGCCGCGGCTCCAGCTTGCTCGCTCACTCGCTCGCGGTGCCCGCCGCCCGTCGCCCGACTCTGGACAGCTCTCAGCTCCCGCACTTGGCCCAGCTATCTGGAGCATCTCGGGCTCCGGAGGACTGGACCGCGCAACTGGCTGGCTGAGCCCTGGGCGGGCCGCGGAAGAAGGTAGGTGGCTGGGTGGAGTCCGCGAGGATGCGGAGCCTCAGAGCGCCAGGGGTTCAAGGGGACAGGAATGTGTTCCAATCCTGGGGAGGGGGCTTTGCAGCCTCGCGACTAACTTTCCATCTGCTCCGTGGATCCCCGCTACCTGGTCCGGGCCCAGGTCCGGGCTTCGGAAGCCGAGTTTGGCGCGGGTAGGAGGTGAATGCTGGGACGTG